>NC_142600.1:45934642-46303240 GCF_041222555.1 Hakea prostrata
CCTTCTCCTGCAGTTCGTCGAATGCTGATTACTGGGATTGGAATTCAATGTTTCCAGCAGATCACAGGTATGGAAGCAACTGTATATTACAGCCCCACAATCTTCAAAGCAGCTGGAATTGAGGACAAGACCGTGCGGCTTTCTTCTACTGTTGCTGTTGGATTTGCCAAGACTATATTCATTTTGGTTGCCATTGTTCTCGTTGACAGAGTGGGGAGAAAACCATTGCTATACGTTAGCACAATTGGGATGACTCTGTGTTTGCTGGGATTAAGTCTTACTCTTTTTTTCCTCAAGGGTGGAGTAGCCATTCCACTGTCAATTTTGGCTGTTTGTGCGAATGTTGCTTTCTTCTCAATAGGAGTTGGTCCAGTTTGCTGGGTGGTGACATCTGAAATCTTCCCTCTCAAACTACGTGCCCAAGCAGCAGCACTTGGAGCCGTAGGAAATAGGGTGAGCAGTGGCCTCATTGCCATGTCTTTCCTGTCCATGTGTCATGGCATTACAGTGGCAGGAACCTTCTTCGTATTTTTCCTGATTTCAGCTGTCTCCGTCGCCTTTGTTTATTATTTTGTTCCTGAAACAAAGGGGAAGTCTTTGGAACAGATTGAGTTGCTTTATCAGAGTACGGTAGGATGGAAAGGTGGTGAGGTTGAGCTAGAAGATGTGGAGCATCTAGTGCAGCAACAATGACTGGCTTGTGAGCCAGTTTGATGAACCAGAACTCTCCCTACATAGTCTTCTAACTCTACGATTAGTTTGAAGGAAGACAAGCAGCCTTCTCATGTTTTGGTTGGAAATCTTGCTGGTTTTCAACTGTACAGGATCTGTAGTAGAAACCAAGCTGCTGCATGAATAATACAGCTATAAGAGCTTCAGTTTTAAAATTCATTCAACCAAGAGGGCAGTTCTTTGTTATCAGAACTGCATTTTATTTGTTCAGAAGCCTCCCTCAACTTATTCAGACCCTGATGTATACTGTCCCTCCTATGGTCATTTACCCGAGTAACTATTAGAAATTGATTGTAGCTCTTAAAGAGTGCATTATACTTATATAGGAAACAGAACAATTGATTTGGTCATCATAATGCTATTGCTCTCATTTTTCAGAAATGGTATTTCCTTGTCCTTCGATTTAAATGCAGTGTTGCTTTGAGGTGGATTATGGATGTTGAGACAGATTCATGCAAAGTTGGGAGCCATCACCCGTAATCACCTTTCAAAAACTCTGGTAAGAAACAGCCATGCTTGTTTAACGTTTGTCGACTGTTTAATGAACCTCAATCAAATGATACTGAGGGTTCATCTCTTTTCAGATCAAAAAACCACAGAAACAACAAATTTAGGTATTGTGTGTTTTTGAGTGCAAACAGAAAAAGAGAACATCAATGAAACCCAAGCATTTGGAAAGTAATTTATACACCTGAAAATTTCTGTGACCCACTGGTTGAATTCTTGCCTTCTCCATGTACTCCACTCTATTGTGTCCTCTGTCGCCATTTTGGCTGTTAATTCTTGGGGATCTGCTGTTCTTCTCATGCTGCTATTCTTCTCCACCAGCATTCCTAATTCCACCAATCCTGGAATCTTTTCCGGATCAACCCGTTTTGCCCACACCTGCTGTAACCCCCCCACCCCCCCGGGGGGCTCCAGAACTCTGGATCTCCAACTCACCTAACCAATGCCTCATCATCCAAAAGCCATCCCTCCATGTTCTTTACTCACAAGACAGACCCTTACCAATCAATCCCCTACAGATGAAAGGCTGATGATCTCACCCTGGGTCTGGGTTTGCAAGCCCTCCAGGCGCCAATCTATCACGGATGCTCTCCCTAGAGCATAAGAGTTCCATCTCCCTGTAGAACTTATTGTTAAAATTTAATTAATTTAAATTAAATTAAACTGAATTGATTATTAAGGTTTATCATATTCTCTCACCTCATTATTTATTTAACTGGAGAAAAAAAGAAGAAGATGCCACTACTTACTGGAATTTTGTCTGAACAATAAACTATCCTTTTCTGGAGCCTGTGTAAAATAATGTTCAAGTGGATTGGTTCTTCATTTAATTGTTTTTACCTGTAAATCCGAAAGTCTCTTGAGATTTAAAACCACTTCAAACCGAGAATTGCCTCGCTCTGGGTCTCTTGATAGCTTAGCTTGCATCCTCAAGAATAATCCAAGACCCTAATGGACCAGATAGAGCACGAGTTTATTAATATAAGAGGGCTGAAGGTTCAGTACATGTTGTAGAGATTGGAACAGGTTTGAATTCAGTACATTTCTTTTCGTGTTCTGTTCATTCAAGTTCCAAATCCATCCCAGGCCCCCTTCCGAAAATGGAAGATAAAAGTGGCACCTGGGGGAGGATTGAAGCTGTATTAAACTTGAAGACTGACAAACTCAACTCAAATTTGCAGGGCCGTTGGTGGTGGTGTTCTTGCATGGGTTCCTGGAGATCAGATGATTGCAGTTTCCATTGCCAGGTTCAGGGGTCTGTCCCAGCAGCCCCATGAACCTGTGACGGACTCATTCAAGGACCTGGACAATCTTCTTGCCATTCTCGATTTGTTCCCAAGGTATTTTTAGCCCTCGGCGATGGTAAGTAGTCCGAATTTAAATATATACAAAGGAGAATCTTTACTAAAAGGAGTTGATCAACATCTGTTGGAAATATATTACCACAGGGCAATCATATAAGACAAATAAAGCAGAATTAGAAAACTTACCTTGATTCAAATGGCATGAACAAAACCCTTTTCGAAAGCTTTGTTATGTACATCCATCTTGATAAACGAAAATTGACGGAGTTGAAACGTGCCGGTAACGACACTTTCTTTAAGGTATTTAAACGCCCCCAAATTGTGCACACGGGTCAAAAATGCGTTTTCACCTCCAAGATCAGTCAACCCCTCCATCTCAGACGGTGCACTCCATAATTGATGGACTAAGGGATCCGTAAAGCTACATTCACCAATTCGTTTTTTATGACACAATTTAAAGTAAACCAATGATTTTCAAAACGTTTGTGCCAAATAACAAACTCCTCCCACCTTTATATAGGAGAGCAAGAGACACCAACGAATGTCTCCAAAGGTTATATCTCTTCCCTTAAGGCATGTTTGTTAGCAAAGACACCTATTGGCCATTTAGGTGTCTTTTAGGAAAAGACCCAATATTTAAGAAAATAAATTGTTTGAATTTTCAAATAAAACTATGAAAATTACAACAATCCCCCACAAAATTCAAAAATTTCGAAAAAACAAAACACTGAACTGGTGAACATATTAAACACAATAGGACACGTCGTTATAGGTGTCTTTCGGACTTGAACCTACACTAGGTCTAATGAACCTCGCTACAGAGTACGGGTGAAGTCAAACTTCTTGAACCTTTCCTCAGTGTGTAGCTGGCAAGCTCATCAACCATATCCTATCGGTCGACTTTACGCGATAAGCCCTTTTATAAATTTTATTCTTTTAGACATTTTTCCTCTAATAAAAGAGAACAGGTCATGTCCTAGATCTCAGTCTCATGGATGTCTAGAGAATTCGCCTATATAATTCTCATTAGAAAGCGACCTTATTTCCTACATCCACTTAGGTTAGCCAATGTGCACCACAATTAACACACCCCCACATTTCGTAGGTTTCGGCTAATTAAGAACCTCTTGCTCAACCTCTTTCCTTGTGGTGGTACTACTTTACCTTAAAATTGGAATAAACGTAGTAGTACTCCTTAGGTCATCCTGTGACTTCGTTGTTTACCCTTTGAACCTAATTCAGGATTGAAACCTCTTCACATAGGTTGGGTGTCCATCACATGACCTTAGATAGGCTTTTATAGTTTATTCCTCCAAGTGACATCACATTAGTGATTTGAGGCTTGACTTCTAGTCAAACTATTTCACTGACTACACAGTGATAGCGCTATCTTATCAGCCTCACTAGACATTTGTCCCTTTCACTTGTAGATACATACTTCTAAGACTCGATGTCTTACTTTCTCTATTGATCACGTCATTTACCTTCAATGTAAATGCTTATTTCAATGATCATCATCATGGATCTTTCATTTTTTCCTTTAGCCTTGTGGTTTTGGATTTGTTAAACTTATAAAGCCATACACTTAGTATGAACTTATATAATCACTTATTAACACATGTTTTTTACATGCTAGCTCTTGGGATTTCCAACCTTCTTACAAAGGCATATCTAGTTGGTGATATATTTTTAATTCAAAAATCATTTTCCACCACAAGTCTATACATATCATCTTCAATTCAAGATGAATCCCAAATGCATCTGAAGCATATGCCATTTTTCATCTTCAATTCAAGATGGTTCCCAAATGCATATGAATCATGTCATTTTTCCTTTTTCAAGTAAAGTCAATCACTATACTGAACTTGTCTCTTGAGAAGAGACGTAAGATGTAAAATATACATGCATCTTCATAATAAACATAAACCCCCACAATTTAGGTTTATCACATATAAAATTCAATGGTCATATACCATTGTTATGTCATTTGAGGGTAAATCATAACCACATGATCATACATATAGAACTACATAAGTAATACTCTGACATCAATGGCCACCTAGGCCTAGCCAACTTTGGATTTAACATAACCTGAACAAATTAGGTTCACTTGAAAGGTTGCAAGACATAAATGTTTGACACATTTGTTCCAAGTCTTCATATGTTTTCTGTAGGTCATTATTCTCATTGTTTTTGAGCCATCACAAAAGTATACAACCTTTCACACAATGTATAGGCCACAAATTGGTCAAAACCTTATAGGTACATTCAATATTTGGCTGCTACTGCTCACTCATTGTTTTAATTTATAGAAATCAAAAGTGGCCTATTAAGAGTCCCATGAAAACCTACATTTTCCTTCTCTTAATAGTGGTCTCTCTAGATGATTACTAGGGGCAAACATGAAATTAATAATCCATTTATTCAAGGATTATCATCATTGAGGATATTGAAATAAAGCCTTTCTAGGAAATCATACAAACCCACTTTGAATCTAGAGCAAACATATCAGTCCTCCCTCTCCCTCTTTAATTAGAGAGCCCCATAAATCATAAATCATGGGAGGTTGCCCAAAACTTTGAATAAAGACCTTTCAAACTCTTTCTAGGAGTCCATTGATAACCAACCTCAATGGTTATACCTGATCTGAAAACTTATTGAAGGCTCCATAATCTAATTTCTTTCCTCTTAACAAGTTTTCAGATCAGACCAGGTAAATCCTTCAATAAGACCAGACTCATATCCATCATCACTGCTTCTTTTCTTATTAGGATTTTTCATTTTACTCTCGAGAGAGTCCTGTCTGGTTTGATGATTATAAATGAGTAAAAATCATCATCTCTTGATGTATTGATGAATTTATAAAACAATACCCGTTCATCCACATCAGGAAGCAAAGATTTATAAACTGGGATATCGCCAGGTTTTGAAATCTCCAATATTATGCCATTTACTTTATGGTAAATTTCTTTGGTTTGGATATGGAATCCATCACCTAAAAGGAAAAGTGAGGCTTTTCCTTCATAATCTGAGTATATGTAGGAAGCATTCTCAAGAGAATTCTTTTCAAGGTATGTAGGACTGCAGTAGCTTCCCTCACATTCTTCCTTGGTTTCCATCCCATGCATATGGCTGCAAATTTCTCAAATTCTAGAATCATGTGAAACTTACAGGCTGTCAGCAAGGCAGCCCACATCTTCACAGTAAGTTTGAAGGGAGCAACGCAACTTTAATCACTGCAAAGGCTTCATCATCAGAAATCTTCTCGGCCTAGTAGCTCAATCATGCACACATAGTGCACTTTTGGGGGTTTGATTTTGTAGTCCATGTTCATTGATTAAAAATTTTCCACCCTATATCTCACAAGCTTGAATAACTTCAAGCTGTTGGTAGAATCCAAATTCACTTAGATTCATTAGATAGTTAAGGAAAGACATGCAAGAAAATGTTATTCAATATGAATATTGCTGGAGGTACACGTCCCTCACCATGTATCTTCCCTACAACCATGGTTACTAACAAATCAGATACGCTTCATCAGTCTTAATAGGTAGTTCATCAAGAAGCTGATCCTTTAATTGAATCAAAAAGAAAGTAAACCCCAACAAGATGAACCTAATTAAGCAAATGGGTTTGATTTTGTGGGGGATTGTTGTAATTTTCATAGTTTTATTTGAAAATTCAAAAAATATATTTTTCTAAAGGCTGAGTCTTTTCCTAAAAGACACCTAAATGGCCAATAGGTGTCTCTTTTGGAAGGCTAGTTTGGTGGCTAACAAACATGCCTTAAGGGAAAAGATATATCCTTTGGAGACAACCTTCGGTGGTGTCTCTTGCTCTCCTATATAGGTGGGAGGGGTTTGTTATTTTTGGCACGAATGTTTTGAAAATCATTGGTTTACTTTAAATTGTGTCATAGAAAACGAATTGGTGAATGTAGCTTTACGGATCCCTTAGTCCATCAACTACGGAGTGCACCGTCTGAGATGGAGGGGTTGACTGATCTTGGAGGTGAAAACGCATTCTTTACCCGTGTGCACAATTCGGGGGCGTTTAAATACCTTAAAGAAAGTGTTGTTACCAGCACGTTTCAACTCCGTCAATTTTCGTTTATCAAGATGGATGTACGTAACAAAGCTTTCGAAAAGGGTTTTGTTCATGCCATTTGAATCAAGATAAGTTTTCTAATTCTGCTTTATTTGTCTTATATGATTGCCCTGTGGTAATATATTTCCAACAAGTTTAAGGTATTTAAACGCCCCGAATAGTGCACACGGGTTCTAAGTGCGTTTTCACCCCCAAGATCAAACAACCCCTCCATCGCAGACGATGCACTCCGTTGCGATGAACTAAGGGATCCAAAAGCTACATTCACCAATCCGTTGTTGACGTAGTTTTCAAAAATTCGAGAAAACAAAACTCTGAATTGGTGAACATATTAGACACAATAGGACACGTCGTTATAGGTGTCTTTCGGACTTGAACCTATACTAGGTCTAATGAACCTCGCTACAGAGTACGGGTGAAGTCAGACTTTTTGAACCTTTCCTCAGTGCGTAGCTGACAAGCTCATCAGCCATATCCAATCAGTCGACTTTACGTGATAAGCCCTTTTATAAAATTTATTATTTTGGACATTTTTTTTTCCTCTAATAAAAGAGAACAGGTCATGTCCCAGATCTCAGTCTCATGGATGTCTTGAGAATTCGCCTATATAATTCTCATCGGAAAGCGACCTTACTTCCTACATCCACTTAGGTCAGCTAGTGTGCACCACAATTAACACACCCCCACATTTTGTAGGTTTCAGCTAATTAAGAACCTCTTGTTCAACCTCTTTCCTTGTGGTGGTACTACTTTACCTTAATATTGAAATGAACTTAGTAGTACTTCTCAGGTCATCCAGTGACTTCGTTGTTTACCCTTTGAACCTAATTCAGGATTGAAACCTCTTCACATAGGTTGGGTGTCCATCACATGATCTTGGATAGACTTTTATAGCTCATTCCTCTAAACAACATCACATTAGTGATTTTGAGGCTTTACACAATTTTGAGTCAAACTATTTCATTGACTATACATAGCGCTATTATATTAGCCTCATTGGACATATGTATATAAGACATAATGTCCCTCTCATTTATAGATATGCTTCTAAGACACAATGTCTTACTTTATTTATTGATCACAACATTTACCCTCAATGTAAATGCTTATTCCAATGATCGCCAACATGTTCTTTCATTGTTACCTTAGCCTTGTGGCTTAGGATTCGACAAATTTATAAAGCCACACATGTAGGTACTTATATATAATAGTCACCTACCAACACATGATTTTACATGTTAGCTCTTGGGATTTCCAACCTTCTTATAAAGGCATAAATAGTTGGTGATATATTTTTTAATTAAAAAATCATTCTCCACCACAAGTCTATACATATCACCTTCAATTCAAGATGAATCCCAAATGCATCTGAAGCATATGCCATTTTTCATCTTCAATTCAAGATGGTTCCCAAATGCATATGAATCATGTCATTTTTCCTTTTTCAAGTAAAGTCAATCACTATACTGAACTTGTCTCTTGAGAAGAGACGTAAAATGTAAAATATACATGCATCTTCATAATAAACATAAACCCCCACAATTTAGGTTTATCACATATAAAATTCAATGGTCATATGCCATTGTTATGTCGTTTGAGGGTAAATCATAACCATATGATACATATCAAACTACATATGTTGGACTCTAACATTAATAGCCACCTAGGCCTAACCAACTTTGGATTTAACATAACCTGAACAAATTAGGTTCACTTGTTTGACACATTTGTTCCAAGTTCTCATATGTTTTATGGAGGTGTTTTATTGTGCACACGGGTCAAAAATGCGTTTTCACCTCCAAGATCAGTCAACCCCTCCATCTCAGACGGTGCACTCCATAATTGATGGACTAAGGGATCCGTAAAGCTACATTCACCAATTCGTTTTTTATGACACAATTTAAAGTAAACCAATGATTTTCAAAACGTTTGTGCCAAATAACAAACTCCTCCCACCTTTATATAGGAGAGCAAGAGACACCAACGAATGTCTCCAAAGGTTATATCTCTTCCCTTAAGGCATGTTTGTTAGCAAAGACACCTATTGGCCATTTAGGTGTCTTTTAGGAAAAGACCCAACATTTAAGAAAATAAATTGTTTGAATTTTCAAATAAAACTATGAAAATTACAACAACATCAACTGGTCAACTCTTCAGTGGTAGTTTATTTAATTTTTTTTGATGTTACAAATAGATAATCATCGAAATCCCTAAGATCAAATGCGAAAGCGATGCTGCAGCTCTACAAAATTACCCAGGCTTAGAGCAATTGGCAACTTCGAACTTTATGATCAATACCAATGGTGTTCTTGGGGTGAAAAAAATTTATTAATCCCACAATTTTGAATTCGCACAATGGCAGGTGAAGTGTTGGGATTTATTAATTATTAATATAATTATATGTCCAAGGGCAAAATTGAAAATTAATTTTTGGGCGGTTACAAAATATAGGGCTATGTATTTTGGTAACCACCGCATAAGCGGCTCCTTCCCTCTCTCCCTCTCTCCAAGAAAACGCAGGAGGAAGAAGGTTCTGTGTGGTTTTCTCCCTACTCTTGATCTCCGCTTTCTTCCATTCACAAAGCATTTGGGTTGTGGAATATATTCTATTTCCTCGTGATTGTAGAATCAAACCGGTGACAAGTTCATGGAGGAATGAAGACCTGGATCCAAATTAACTTCTGCTGTGATAATTCTATTTTGAAAAAGCAAATTCAGGTAAAGATTTTTTCCCTTCTATTATCAAATAGAGATATATAGAGTTTTACCTATATTGGCATCAAAGCCACGGTTCACCGATTCTTGGTTTTTCCAAATTGTTTGTGCTTTCTTGAATGGATCCAATGGGAAGATCAAGGGTTTATAAAAACCTGCAGAGAATCCACGGTTTAATGGAAACCCATGGGAGAACGATGGTTTGATAGAACCCCTAATTTTTATGTTCGGATCCAAGTGAGAGGATCCTTATGATTTCTCTTCTATAAAAACTGCATAATTGATAATCTATGAGAATTCGTTTCTTTTAATGATTGCTGAATTTTTTGTGCATTTTTTTGGGAAATTTTTGGGTGATAAACAATTTTTTTTTCCATTTTTCCGGTTCTGTAATTCGTGCATAAGTTGTAGACGCCGTTTGGTCACTGCGGACTAGGCGGACATCCGTCTGACTAGACGGTCATCTGTCTGGTCACAGAGGACTAGACGGCAGTTCGTTTGGGCTAGACAGTAGTCCATTTGGGAGATGGATTTTTTGAAACTCTAGTGTCTAGTTCAAAATGTGTTTCTAACTTACTGGACACTAGTGGCCTGACAATCTGAGTTATGTTTGGGCATTGAGAGCCTAATGGGGCCTAGTGAGGTTGAAGCTTTCTGTGTGAACCACCTCTAGCATAAACATGATTGGGTGTTTTATTTTAGTAAAACTGTATTGATTGTGGATCTTTTTTAATCATGTTTCTAGCACAGAATGAAACCAGTATATAAGTCTATGTGGGTTTGCATGAGAATTTGATTGAATGTTTGTTAGCATCTCTTTTGGTTTAAATGCTTATCCCATAGGTTGACTATGCTAGTGTGAATTGTTGTTGCTTGTGTTGCGTTTTATGCTAGAATAGTTGAACTCATCCTTGCATATATTGTCTCTAGTTAATGGCTGCTACCAAGAGCATAGCTGCTGACTTCATGAAAGGAGATAAACTGAATAAAAGGAATTATGACCTCTGGCACCGAAAGGTGCAGTATCTCCTAGAAGAGTAAGACATGCTGGAAACCATAAACTAAACCATGTCCCCACCTGAGGAAGGTACCACTGCACAGCATTGCAGGGACCTTGAGCTTTATAATGCCTGTAAGAGGAAAGACCGGGTAGCTAGGATTACTATCCTAAGCTCCATGAGGGATGACCTGATGCTTTGGTTTGAGAAGCATAGGACTGCAAAGTCTTTGTGGGAGGCTGTGAAGTTCCAATATGGAGGGACTTCTACCACAAGAGGCCACCAGCTCAGACTCACTTTTGATGGTTACAAGATGCGCTAGGGTCACACCATGAGGCAGCATATAACCATCATGTCCAACATGATAAGTGAGTTGAGCGTATGCGGACTCCAAAAGACTGATGAAGAGCAAGTCTTTACAGTCATCAGGTCATTGCCTTAGACTTGGGAGCATATGAAGATCTTCTTGACTCATGCTGATGATGTCAAGACTTTTGATTAAGTTGCCAAGCTCCTTGAGCTGGAGGAAGATCGGATGTTGGCTGATGCCCCTCCCACTGAAGTATTTGCCACTGAAGCTAGCACTAGTAAGGGTGCAGGCTCTAAGCGCAAGAGGGAGAAAGCTCAACCTCAGTGGTCTAGGCAAAGTAACAGAGGTGGGAATAGAAACAAGAGTGGCCCCAAGCGTTCAAAGGGGATCAATGCTAGCAAGAAGAAATCACCTTTGATTTGCTCCAACTTCCGAAAGCCTGGTCATTTTGCTCGTGATTGCACTGAGCAGGAGGTATGTACTGTGTGTTATACCTCAACTTGTTATGTAACAAGTTCTACTATGCTTCTTGAACTAAATCCTTTATGTATTGTTGATTCAGGTGTGACATAACACATAATAATGGAACGCTCGAGCTTCGTGGAATACCGTCGTGTTCCAAGAGGAAGTAGGAGAATAACGATGGGGAACAACTTAGGTGTGGAGGTTCATGGCATTGGCACGTGCAAATTAGTTTTGCGAGGTGGCCGAACGTTGTTACTCCATGACTTGCTGTATGCTCCAGATATTAGGAGAAATCTTGTTTCTGTTATTTTTCTTATAAGGCATGGTTTTAGAGTTGTATTTGAGAACAATTCTTTGGTTTTGTATCTAGGTGATACAGTTTATTGTTATGGTTTTCTTTAGAATGATTTTATTGTATTGGATACAATTGATTATTTATCTAATTCTAGTAATGCTTTTGTTTGCCAAAATACTGTGTGTATTGATTCTAATATGTGGCATGCTAGACTAGGACATATTGGCTTAGATAGGATGTTGGCAAGAGAAGGTCTCTTAGGCCAAGGTTCATTATCTGATTTGCCAATCTATGAGTCATGTCTAGCATGAACAACAACTAGAAAACCATTTAAAAAGGCTGAGAACCTCTCTTCCTCTAGAACTTATTCATTCAGATGTGTGTGGACCCATGAATGTGCATACTAGAAAAGGATAGGCTTATTTCATCACATTTATAGATGACTATATATAGTATGGTCACATTTATCTAATTTCTCATAAGTCAGAAGCTCTAGAATGTTTTAAGAAATTCATGAGCTTAGTTGAGAATCAATTAGATAAAAGGATAAAAACTCTTAGAATGGATAGAGGTAGAGAGTATCTCTCCAATATGTTCAAAGGGTTGTGTGATGAAAAGGGGATATCTAGGCAATTTACTATTCCAAGTACTCCACAGCAAAATGGGGTTGTTGAGAGGAGGAATAAAACCTTGCTAGACATGGTGAGATCCATGATGGCGTAGGCAAACCTACCCATCTCTTATTGGGGAGATGCATTGCTGACTGCGGCCTATATCCTCAACAGGGTTCCAACCAAATTGGTTCCTTCCACACCATATGAGGTGTGGACGGGAAGGAAGCTAGATTTGAGTTACTTGCGCGCATGGGTATGTGCAACATATGTTCACTCTACTTCTCACCAATATGGAAGCTTGGACCTAGAGGAAGAAAGTGTATCTTTGTAAGATATTCTGAACTCTGAAAGGGCCATGTCTTCATTGAATTAGATGAGAGTGAGAGGAGAACGGAACTTGGTCTAAGGATGCAACATTCTTGGAAAATGATTCTCCATCTCTTTCATAAGTTAACAAAGAATCATCGGACTTCTTTGAGATACAAGATAGTGATCTTGTCACTCCAAGGATTCAAACTTTGGATAATTAACCTGGGGTTCATCCAAAAGATCCTAGTGGGAGTGGGAGTGCTGATGTGATAGCTCCCTCAGAGGATGAGCAATTTAACATGCACTTGCAATATAGTGAGCGCGGGCTAGTTCCTCGTCGACGTTTCAACATAGAGGATGAAGCCTAAATAGTAACTCTTGAAGAGACTGATTGTGAGATGACTCCAGTCAATGAGCATGAACCGAAGAGCGTGCAGGAAGCTCTTGTTGGAACAAGCTCAAAGGAATGGTTGAAAGTGATAAACGAAGAGTTGAAGTCGATGAAAGTTAATCATGTTTGGGACTTGGTTGACTTACCGCCGGGCCAAAAGGCAATTGGGTTCTCAAGATCCAGAGAAAGGTAGATGGATCTATTGAGAGATTCAAGGCTCGTTTAGTGGCTAAGGGCTACACCCAACGAGAGGGCGTTAATTATGAGGAAACTTTTTCCCCTATGGTTAGGTTTGCCTCCATTCGCCTCATACTAACCATTGTTGCTCAGTTGGACTTGGAGCTTTATCAAATGGATGTAAAGACTGCTTTTCTCAATGGAGAACTTGAGGAAGAGATCTATATAAATCAACCTCAAGGCTTTGAAGCTAATGGACTAGAGCACAAAGTGTGCAAGCTCAAGAAATCCATATATGGCTTAAAGCAAGCATCTAGACAGTGGAATGTGTGCTTCCACCAAGCTATGATGGAAAGTGATTTTTCCATGCTTGAGGAAGACCACTGTGTTTATACCAAGAGATCTGATGGTAATTATGTCATTCTGATACTGTATGTAGATGACATACTTAGGGCTGACAATAGCAAGGAGCTATTGGAAACCATTAAGGAATGGTTCTGTATTTAATATGAAGGAAATGGTGAAACAAGCTATGTGCTTAGTGTCAAGATTGTCATAAATAGGCAAAAGAGATTATTGGGTTTATCTCAAGAGACCTATATTGACAATGTCTTAAATAGATACCAGATGCACAACTGCAAACCAATTGATACTCCAATGGAGAAGGGTTTGCAATTGAGCCTTGATATGGGTCCTAAGACTCTAGAAGAGAAAACCAAGATGGAAATAGTTCCATATTATAGTGCAGTGGGTAGCCTTATGTACGTTATAATGTGTACTAGGCCAGATATTTGTTATGCAGTGGGTTTGGTTAGTCAGTACCAATCAAACCCAGGCTTAGAGCACTGGAAAGTAGTCAAGAGGATATTGAAATATCTCAGAGGAACGAGTAACTACATGCTGTGTTACCAAGGATTGGATTTGCAGTTACTTGGCTATAGCGATGCTGACTGGGCTAGACACATTGATGAGCACAAATAAACCTTTGGATATGCTTTCTTGCTGAATGGCAGGGCTATTTCGTGGTGTAGCAAGAAGCAGACTTGTATATCATTCTCGACCATGGAAGCAGAGTATGTTGGATGCTCAACTGCAGTTCTAGAGGTTGTTTGGTTTAGAAGATTCCTACGACATACTGGATTTGTGTTGACATCCAAAGAGCCTGCCCTTGTCTTCTGTGATAGTACGATAGTTCTTAGCTATGTCAAGGACCCCAAGTATCATGGGAAGACCAAACATATACAGTTAAGATATTATTTTGTTAGAGATATTATATAAGTATCATGGGAAGACCAAACCTATAGCTAATGATGTTTTTATTTCTCATGTAAAATCCTTGGGCTTGTGTGTCACATCCACCCAGCCGGTACCCTACCTGGCATACCCGAGTGTGTGATCCACAGCCCCGAAGATCAAGTATCGAGGTAATCATCTTCCCACACAAACAATAACATAATCATGAACATAAATAATCAATGTGCAAAGTATAAATGAGAGATCCAAATAAGGAAGGAATAAAGTCATATATCATCAGAGTACTAAAGGTAACAAAAATGTCAAGATCATAAAGTAAAGTGAGGCGAAAATCTCACTCTACCAACAGCGGAAAAGTAGTTCCAAAAAGAAAGGAAAAGAAATCAAAACTAATCCCAATAACAAGTACAATGAGTAACTAAATCATTCTCAATCTTATAGAGAACATCTCTATAAGTATAAATCTCAAAAATGGCACAAGGGCGCTTCCACTCTATCGACGGACTAAGCATTGTACGTAGCATGACCACTCTTGGAATCTTCAAAGTAATTGTCGTAACCGCAATCACCTTCTTGGAGATATGTCTCCTCTCCCTGCGCTTCTTCATACGAGCAGTCATAATACTCTGAGCCTGTAGAGAAATCTAACAATACATAGCACAAAAGGAGTGAGTTTCAAAAGAAACCCAATAAGGCAGTTAATCCATAATAACATAAATAGCAAGATTTCAAAGCAAAGTAAGATGCAATGTGATACGAAACATATGATGCATTATGATTCTAACTCTATGTATGCTGGTCTTTATTGGCAGACATGCTTTAAGTCATAGCACCGTACTTCTTTGGGAAGGTCTCATCACACAACGCCATTTGGTAGTAGGTCCGGCATCCCTCAGGACATTCCATGGCTGGGGTTTAGGTCACCGCTCTCTCACATCACCATTGGTCTAAGTACTAGCGCATGTCAGGGTTAAAGCCTAGCCAAATGCGAGTCTTCTACTTAGTTACATCAACTTAGATCCAGATACGTCCATTTCTCACCCCTGGCGATCCTTTCCGGTATCCTTCACACTAGAGTCCTCATAGTCCCTGACTACGGACTCATTAACCCTTTTAGTCATCCACATATGGTAAACGGGAAGCTCTCATGTCCCCTCACGGGTTGGTTATCGGTCTCAAGCGCCCATGAGCCCAAGTCTATCCATATGTAACCCTACCAATGAATGGCCTCTTTCGAGTATCCACAATGTGATCCATGTCCTCTCATGGATTGGTTACCAGTCTTGAGCGCCCACGAGTCCCCATTGCTACCACGGGTAGTTCGGTCTCAATACCCTTCCGACTAGGGTCTGATTTAACGGGACATCCTAGCCAAACACTTCTAAACAGCCCTAGGTATGACAATCAACAGCTTAGGAAGGTGTCCAAAGGGCATCTCTGGAAACATCCCATAATATTCCCATAGGTGTCCAAGGACAGAAGTGTCAAAAGGACACTTCCCCTTTCCAAACCATACCTAATCATTCACAACCATAAATCAATCATATCAGAAATATAGTAACTCCCCATATGGAAAGTAATCAAGAATATGATCCAACTCATACATAATTGGCAAGTAAAGTCATACATGAACTAATTAACATAAACAAGTAATGGTACTGTAATTAGAGTAGTTGCATCAGTAGTACATCAATATAAGAATCTATTTATGGAAATAAATCAGAGATATTCAAATATGGAAACTAAATAATGCAATCTATGTAATTAAGGAAATAACTATCCTTACCTTAATTACTTCGCAAAGGATCTTGGGGATCAAGGAAGATCTTGTCTAAACTTGGAAAGAAAGTCCTAAACAATTATATATATCATATTAGGAAAGAAACCTAGAAGGTAAGAGATCAAATCACCCAAAACAGACCAAATATGAGGTTGCTATCCTAACTACTGATTCAGTCGACCAACAGAGTCAGTGACTGACAAAATCAGAGATTTCTGATTCAAAATCTGAATTTTGTGATTCAAAAGGACACCTAACAAGAGGGAATATGCAATGATAGTGTATTGGTCTATAGAGGACTCCAAAACCTTAATAACATCAAGTCTTCAAGTCACAAATTAGGAAACAAAAACTTACCATAAATAAGTCAATCAAGGTTCTTGGAAAAATCATGGCAAATTCATGGACGAGAAACTATAGAATGATGGATTACTAATTTGATAAAGAATTCATGAAAAGCATGTATAGATCTTCTAGAAAAATAGATCTAAGATTGAAGAACATTGAATCTAAAAAAGGAAAGAAGATGAATACATAGATTCCTTCAAAAGCAGGTGATGATCTTCATGAAGATCATCCATCAAGCTTTAAATCCTTAGGAAAAGAGAGAAGATGAGTAGAGTGATGGTTGCAACAGAGATGCAACATCAACTCTACTGTTCTCAAATAGAAAAGGAAAGAAAACTATAGAGAATCAAAGATAGAGAAGAGAGGAGGATGATCACATACCTTTTTTATGCAAATGCAAGAGATTTGACGAAGATTCGACAAGAAAACCACCAAGGATGCAGAGGAGATGACTTGAGGAGAGCTCTGGTTCGTCCAGGAAGTTTGGAGGCACAAAAGACGAATTAGACTCGAAGTTGGGCTTAAATAGAGAAGCCAAGACCTAATTCAACAAAACAGATCCCATTGGTCGATTGATTGGTCGACTAGCCCAGTCGACCAATTAGGACAGCAAGTCCAAAATAGGGAATTGAAGGCTCAGATCAATTCCAAACTTGAAGGGGTTTTGCACACACACCAAGTGGCTTACCTAGTATGTAGAAATGCCTTCGAACCAAGTCAGAGAGTACTCCAAGTCCATCAACTAATTCCATCTTCATCAGAGTGCAATTTCCATAAATGGAACACTGTCATCAACACTCATGGATTCTAAGCCAAGCACCAAGTCTTCCACTGAGATGGCCCATAGTTGACTTCTTGCCTTACTTCGGGTTGTCGGACCTACAAACAACAAGGTTTTCGGGTCAAGGTTAGGGCTGTATTTCACATTGTGACTTATTTTTGTATTGAAACTTTCTTATTATTGAATAATATGAGTTCATTCTAGCATTTATTTTTCATTTTCTGTGTGATTGTGTTTCTTCTAGCATAAAACATGATATATCAACAAGCATGAGAATGACTCACTCAAATGAGCATTCGCCTCGGCGCTTTGGAAACGAGCCAGAGATGAGACGGATTGTGAATGACTTTGTGTAGGTTAATTCATAATCATGATGTCACCTTGATTTGGAATCAATATGAGTTTCTTTATTATAAAGAGAATCGACATAAATGTTCCCACTATTCATGTTGCCTATAGAAGCCAGTGCGAGTACTTTATGTGGCGTTAGGGTGGTGACAATAAAGAAACTCAGGTTAGGCGCAAGAGGTTGTGACTAGACTAAAACATGTATGGTGTTGAGAGGGACATACTTTCTATTGTGTATAGAATGCTCCACCATAGCACGTATATCATACTATGTGTGCTTAGCGATCATTGGAAATGAGAGGATGGATCCCTGCTCCTTTCATTGTGTGAATCCTAGACCTTATGGTCTATTAGTGTTCTTAGTGACTTTCGACGACATCATGAAACGAATGGTTGATGTGGCTAATTTGGGTCGTTACCTATGGTCATGATTGATTTGACCTAAAGGGGCATTGCCGGGAAAAGAGTCAATCTTAAGTATAGTGATGGTCCGGAGCGAAAGGAAATGTTTGATTCAACTGCACCCTAAAAGTGTTTGCTGATGCCAATTGTATGTATTACAGTAGTGAACATTTTAAGGACAATAAGGTAATCTCTCAGAGGGATCGAGATACCTTTAGTCTGGTAAGATTGGACAAACCTAGGACATTTTGGTATACTAATGCTTATTTGATGTGTTTCTTTGAGTGATGTGCCATTTTGGCCTTTTGGAAAGGTTTCTAGTTTGGGGCTTACATGTGTAGGTATATCACCGGTCGCACAACCCATTTGCCAATATGACTTGTGGATGTTGGTGTCTGGGACACAAGAGGTCTATGTATCTGGGATACATAGCAGAGAATCAAAATATGTATATCTGGGATATACATGTGTGAAATCCAGCCCAAAACCTAAATTAGACACCCTATTTGTTTTGGATGAAGAAGAACTTGTTTGATGTTTGACCTTGAAGTTGGACCTTGAGTATGGTGTTGACATGTTTAGAAGGTCCTAGGAAGTCAAGTCGGACCTCTCCCTTAGTGTAGATTTGAAAACCCAAAGAAAATTGATGATGGAATTCCCTACTTGAAGAGCTTGGTTGATTTAGAAAAGAGAATGCACCTTGATGAAGAGAAGATTGGTTGATGACCTTAGAGCATGGTTAAATATGATTTAAAGCCATTTTCCTATGCTAGGTAAGTTATAGTTGTTGTGTAGAAAGTTTCGTTTGATTCCGATAAGAGAAAGGCCCTCAAATCCCTATTTTAGGCTATGCTGTCAGCCTGGGTCGAGTGCCTGGGTCGACTAGGCCATGCTACCCACCCACTCGACCCAAGCAAACAGAATCCGAGCAGAATCTTCTATTTAGGTCCTTATTGCTATATATACCTCATAACTTCATGTTTTTAGTATCCCTAGCCTCCAAAACACCTAGAGAACGAAGGAAACTCATCTCCAAGCCTCCATTGGTGTGGAAGAAGATCTACATTCAACTCTCAAGCTTTCTCTCTCTTGTTCTTCAATCAAAGGTTAGTATTCAATCTATTATGCTATTGATTCATTCTTATTATGATCATTCTCTTCTCTGATCTGAGATTATGAGGAAGATATTGCATCTCTGCAATCATATCTTCTACAATCTCTTCTCTTTCTATAAGCTATGATTTCATATTCATTCTTTACATGATTTTCATGATTTCTTCTTAAACTATGATCATGTTCTTATTTCGATTTCTTCTAGCATATTAGATGCATCTCTATGATCATTCTTACTCTTGATTTACTGTGTTCATGTACTAGAATGAGATCTCATCATCTCTAGTTCATCTCTTTCATTCATAGCTTGTTTTCAATGAAAACCATGTTGTTTTCCAAATTAGAAAGTCTTGTTTTCCAAAATAGAAACTATGATTCTAAATTAGTAAGTAATGGTTTTAATGGTGGTTTGATGTCTAAATTATGCTTTTTAGTCTTAGACTACTGTGTTAGACATTCCCTCCAAGTTTCGTCGCATTCCGGTTTGTGTAGCATAGGTTTCGGATCAAGATTCTCTTTTTATTTCTGGATTTGCTCTTGGGCAGATTGCCTGGGTTGACTATAGCACTCAACCTAGCCAATCAACCCGCAAAAACAGCAACTCTGTTTTTCATCCGTTTCGACTCCAATCTTTTGGAATCACTTCTTATGACCTATACATGTTTTGTCAAGCTTGTTTAGGTGATTTTGGATCTGTTCTCTGATTTCTTATTTGAAGACTATAAGTTCAGATTATGAGGTGAGTATTCCAACTCACAATATGCCTATTTACATGTCTTATGGTATTATGACATGAATGCATGATTTAGCTACTGTTATGTTAGTTTCCATTATGATATGAATGCTATAAGTACAGTAGGATATTATTTCCTTATTTACTTTATGTACTTGATCATGAATGAATACTCATTCATGTATGTTTCTTATTCATTTAATCTTGTCTTATTATACTCTTCTATTTGGTGAGATATCTGTCGTGGATGATATGACTGAATTATGATTGTGATTGTTTAGGTATGATTTGGGATTGGGGAATGTCCTTTTGACATTTCTGTCCTTGGACCTCATTGGGAGTAGTATGGGATATTTCCAATGTTGCCCTTTGACGCTTTCCCGGATTATTTGTTGTCATACCTAGGACTTGTCTAGCAGTGTTTGGCTAGGTTATACCCTTGTTATATCAGACCCGATTCGGAAGGGTATTGAGACCGAACGACTCGTGGTAGCAATGGGGATCCATGGGCGCTCAAGACCGGTAACCAACCCGTGAGGGGACATGAATCACATTGTGGGGGCCATTTATGGGTAGGGTTGCATATGGATAGACTTGGGCTCATGGGCGTTCAAGACCGGTAACCAACCCGTGAGAGGACATGAGAGCTTCCCGTTTACTATATGTGGATGACCTATAGGGTTGATGAGTCCGTAGTCTGGGACTATGCTGACTCTAGTGTGAAGGATACCGGAAAGGATCGCCAGGGGCGAGGAATGGACGTATCTGGATCTGAGTTGATATGACTAAGTAGAAGACTTGCATTGGGCTAGGCTTTACCTTGACATGCGCCAATACTTAGACCAAACGGTTATGTGAGAGAGCGGTGACTTAACCCCCAGCCATGGATTGTCCAAGATGGATGAAGGACCCTTTGCCAACCGGCGTTATGAGATGAGACCTACCCAAAGAAGTATGGTGCTATGATTTAAAGCATGTCTGCCAATAGAGACCAGCATACACATATAGAGTTAGAAGCATATTTGTATATATTGTTTCATATCATTGCATATATGTTTGCTTGTGAATGCATGTGAAGATGCTTATTGTGTTTGGATTACTTGCTAAGTTCTTTTGAGCTTACCCTTCGGGGGACTTGTTTTTAGATGACATTGCAGGTACGAAAGAGAACCCATGCACCAGCATGGAGAACCTTTCCGTACATGGTACAGCTCCGGATGTCCTTGGACAAGGTAATGAACAGCGAGGCAGCCAACACTCGGATTTGGGCTGTACTGACGACTCCTATTGATGGCAGCCGGCATCGTCTTATTTGTCGATGGGATCGTGCGCTAGATGCTGATCTGAAGCTTCAAGAGCATGACCCTAAAGTGAAGAGGATGAAGACTGAAGAAGAAGAAGAGCCGACTGAAGATGTGGATTAGATTCTCTTGTTTCTTTTAGACTTTTATTTTACTTGTATTAGCTTAGAGCTTGCTTTAGATTTCGATCTACCTTCCGCATATGTTGTGGGGTATATTTCCGCTATATTCTACAGTTGTCTTTTGATTTGGTATCTTGTTATTCCGCACTCTGATATTCTTTAGTGATCCTTCTGTGATCCTTTCTTGACTTTTATTATTAACTTATTAGAATACAATGATTTGTTCTTGCTTTTGATTATGTTATTGTGCTAAATGGATATGATCGTTCCTAAACTTGATCTTTTGGGCTGTGGATCACTCCCCCAGGTAACCCAGATAGGGTATAGGCTGGGTGTATTTGGGTGGGATGTGACAACATGTGTCTGGGATATATGAAATTACCCTTTTGGTTGAAATCTTAAAATAGCACTAACTAGCAATGTCTTTTGTCTTTTCCACAGACATACACCATTCAGAGGGGAGGGCGAGGACGAGGTCGAGGTCGTATAGTAGGAGCACTCAGGGGTAGATGTGAAACCCAGCCTTGACCCTAATCCGGGAACTCTGTTTATTGTAGGTCCAGTGACCCGAAGTAAGGCAAGAAGTCATCTTTGGGCCATTTCTGTTGAAGACTTGATGGCTGGATTGGAATCCATGAGTGTTGATGCTAGTGTCCCAATGGTGGAAACTGCACCCGGATGAAGATTGGATTAGTTGATGGTCTTGGAGTGGTCTCTGTATTGATTCAAAGGCATTTCTAACTCCTAGGTATGTCACTCTAGAGGTGTGCAAAACCCCTTGATGTTTGGACTTGATCTGAGCCTTCAATTCCCTATTTTGAAGTTGCTATCTTGATTGGTCGACTCATTGGTCGATTGGACCAATCGACCAATCAATCGACCAATTGATTCTGTTTTTGAAATTTGAATCCTGTCTCTTCTATTTAAGTCTAATCTCGGGAATACTCCGCCTCCTCTGCCTCCTAAGCCTCTGGAACGAGTTAGAACCCTAATCTAACCCATTCCCTTGCATTCTTTGGTGATCTCTTACAAAGACTTGAAGAATTCTTCATCTTTCTACGGCAAAGGTATGATCTCACTCACTCTCTCTTCTATCTCTGATTTTCTTTCTTTTATTCTGTTTTCATTGAGATCAGGAAGGTGATGAAGCATTCTTGTAATCATCAATTCTCTGATCTCATATTCTTTAAGACTCATGATCATCATCATGTTCTTAAACCCTACCTATTGAATTCTTGAAAACCTAACCTAATCCTTTGAAAACCCTAACCTGTGTGATTGTCTGGAGAACTTTTGGTAACCTACCTTGTGAAAGGGAAATCCTTTTTGGGTGACCTTGTGTTAACCTAAAACTTAATCATCTATACTTTCCTGTTTTGATTTGTCTTTGTTCATTCAGATCTCACAATTATTTGTCCAGGGAGCCAAAAGGGTGAAACCCTAATTCTCTTGGATTAAACCCAGAAATCCCCTAGTTGATCATGTTAACCCAATTATTATGTTTTCTTTACTAGATCTGAATTCTTTCATATCCTAGTTCATTATCTTTAATCTTTCTATTTTTCCCTCCTAACCTATGTTCAACCTAATTAAATTAACCTCATGATTTCTAGGTTGTAACTTGAGAACTTGTTTTGAGTTATGATTTGATATCCTCTATACCCTAGAATACTACCATGATAATTCCCCTCTTAATTGTACCCTTTTGAACCATCGAATTCGGTTCTGGATTCTCAAAATTCGGATTCTTGTAGGCCACTGTCTGCATTGGTCGACTCATTGGTCGACTGGTCCAGCAGACCAATCAATCGACCAATGAGTGTAGCAACCTCAATCTTGGTCTGTTTCGATTGATTTATGATCTTTTCCTTTATGCATCTTTCCTAACATGTTTTGTGCACTTGTTTAGGACTGTCTTCTCAGGTTTAGTCAAGATCATACTTGATTCTTTAAGATTCCATTCAAGTTAGAAGGTAAGGACAGTTGATTCCTTAACTACATAGATTGCTTGTTCTCTGGTTTCTACTTTGTGGAACTATGAGATTACTTACTGTTATTATAATTTAATTCTGATCTCCTACTGTGGGAATAGTAGCACTTGTTTATATCATTTTCTCATTATTTATGTTATATGAATTACTTATTACTGCTTAATCCGATGTTGCTTTTACATTCTCTTTTATATGATGAACTACTGGTTGTGTATGTCATGACTGATCTGAGAATGTGTTTGCTTAAGTTTGGTTTGGGATTGGGAAGTGTCCTTTTGACACTTTTGTCCTTGGACATTATCGGAAATAGTATGGGATGTTTCCGGGGTTGCCCATCGACGCTTTCCCGAATCAATGATTGTCATACCTAGGGATGTCTAGTGGTGTTTGGCTAGGATACACCCCTGTTATATCAGACCCGATTCGGAAGGGTATTGAGACCGAACGACCCATGGTAGCAATGGGGATTCACGGGCGCTCAAGACCGGTGAAATGATCCGTGAGAGGACGGGAATCACATTGTGGGGGCCATTTATTGGAGGGTTGCATATGGCTAGACTTGGGCTCATGGGCTCTCAAGACTGGTGAAATGATCCGTGAGGGGACATGAGAGCTTCCCGTTTACCATATGTGGATAACCAATAGGGTTGATGAGTCCGGTGAGTAATATCCGTGACTCTAGTGGAAAGGATACCGGAAAGGATCGCCCGGGGCGAGGAATGGAAGTATCTGGACCTGAGTTGATGTAACTGAGTAGATGACTTGCATTGGGCTAGGCTTTTCCTTGACATGCGCCAGTACTTATGCCAAATGGTTGTGAGAGAGTGTGTTGACTTAACCCCCTGCCATGGTTTGTCCTGAGGGATGAAGGATCCATTACCAACCGGCTGCCCAAGATACGTCTAGAAGAATGTAGAGAAAACTATTCCACATCTTCAGTCAGCTCTTCTTCTCTTTCAGTCTTCATCTTCTTCACTTTGCGCTTCCTTATATGGACCGTCAAAGAAATCCGAACCTGTAGAGAAGTCTAACAACATATTGTACAAAAAGGAATGAGTTTCGAAAAAAACTCAGTAAGGCAAGTTAATCCATAACAACATAAATAACATGCGGCAAAACATAACAAGATGCAATGCAATATGGAACAAATAATGTATGTATGCATCTAAACTCTAGGTATGCTGGTCTCTATGGTAGACATGCTTTAAGTCATAGCACCGAACTTCTCTGGGTAGGTCAGTCACTCGGCTCCAGTAGGCAGCGGGTCCGGGCATCCCTCAGGACAAACCATGGATGGTAAATAGGAAGCTCTCATGTCCTCTCACGGGTTGGTTACCGGTCTTGAGCGCCCGTGAATCACATTCGCTACCACGGGTCGTTCGGTCTCAATACCCTTCCGATTCGGGTCTGATATAACAGGGGTCATCCTAGCCAAACACTGCTAGACAATCCTAGGTATGACATCCATTGATTCAGGAAAGCGTCGATGGGCATCTTCGGAGAACATCCCATGCTATTCCCTCCGATGTCCAAGGACAGAAGCGTCAAAAGGACACTCCCCAATCCCAAACCAAACTTAAGCAAACACATTCTCAGATCAGTCATGACATACACAACCAACAATTCATCATATACAAGAGAATGTAAAAGCAAAATCAGATTAAGCAGTAATAATTAACTCATATAACATGAATAATAAAAAGGACAACATAAACAAGTGCTATTGTTCTCACAGTAGGAGATCAGAATTAAAATACAATAACAGTATGTAAAATCATAGTTTCGCAAAGTAGAAACCAGAGAACAAGCAACCTATGTAGTTAAGGAATCAACTGTCCTTACCTGATTATCGAAGAATATAATCCAAAACCAAAGAGAGCAACTCCAAACTTAGCAAATAGACTCCTAACAATGATAGGTACAACATTAGGAAAGATGCCTAAAAGATCAGAGAGCAAAAGAATCAATTCGGGCGAAAAATGAAGCTACTGACTCCTTTGGTCGAGTGCTTGGTAGACTGGCCCAGTTGACCAAGCAGTCGACCAAGCAAGTCAGTACGGAATAGTGAAAACTGTTTTGGCCATAACTTCTTCGTTTGAAGTCGGATTAATCCGAAATTCGAAGGGGAACTTCCTAGGATGTATTAGAATCATATGGGAAGATAAAATCATCAAGTCATGGTCAAAATATGGGTTCTTGATTTGACCCAAGAAATTAGGGTTTCAACCTTATGGTTCCCATAAAAAGGTTATGATTACAGAATGAAAGGGAATAAATTGTTTGGTTAAAAGCAACAAGAAAATCATAGGAAACCTAATTTAGGTTAATAGAAACATTGCCCACGAGGTTTCCCTCGCATGGGAGGTTACCAAGATTTTCCAAAAGGATGATACAAGGGTTAGGGTTCCAAGAAAATCTTCGGCTAGGGTTGAGATCATGATGATGATCATAGATCTCAAAGAAATGAATGAGATCACGAAGGGATGGTTGCAAGGATGCAGCATCAACTTCCTGATCTCAATAAAGAACAAGATCAAAGAAAGAATAATTAGAATTTCAGAAGAGATACTAACCTTGAATTGTCAGATCAAAGAAGAGAGGTTTCAGATCTGCAGAGGAATCGTTCGAAATCACCAGAGAGAGTTTCGGAGAGGTCTTCTCACGTTCAAAAAGTGTTTAGGAGGCTGCCGTAACTAAGAAACTCGAAGTAGGGTTTAAATAGAAGTGAAAAACCCTAAAAATTACAAATTCTCGGATTTGGCAAACCCTTTGGTCGAGTGCTTGGTCGAGTGGTCCAGTAGACCAATCAGTAGACCAAGCAGAACAGCAAGGTTCAAACAGGGATTCAGAGGGCTATACAAGGTCAAATTGAGTGAGGTTTTCTTCTACGAGTCAACCAAGAAGTGTAGTTTCCAGAAATACTTTCAGATCAAGAATTGGAGTTCATTAGGTCCACAAACTAAGCTCATCTTATTTGATGCAAAAGCAGGATTTGACAGACATAGTTCAGCAACTTCGGACAGGGATTTGAAAGGTTATATGGGGTCAAATTGAGTGGGGTTTTCTCCTGGAAGTCCATTACGAAGTCTAGTTTCGGGAAATATATTCAGATTGGCATAGGAGTTCATTAGGTATTTCAACTAATTCACCCCTCTTCGGTGCGCAGATTCAGAACAAAACTGATGGCTCTCATGGAAAGGCTAGGGGTAATCAAGATTCGCCCTAGGAAAAGAGAAACAAAGAATGCACAATCTGAAAAGGTGTTGGGAAGTTTCCAACAGATAAAAGAACATTAGGGTCTCATATATGGTTACCTCTCATAAGAGTTGGTTACCTCCCATGAGAGTTACCCATAATAAACTCTCACAAAAAAAAAACCCAAGATAGATAAAGGAACATCTCATTAATATTTCAAAATCAAGAATGGAAATAGGAAGGGTGTACCAATGAGAGAAAAGAATGTAAATAAATTCAAAGAAAAGAAATCCTAATATCCCATGGGAAGACTAGGGAGAATAAAGATTCACCCTAGGGAATAAAGATAAAGAAATCATAATAAAGGAAGTCTTGGGGAGGATCCAATGAATTAATATAAAATAGAAGGGTTGCCAATTGGTCCAAGGAAAACAAGGATCAACTCCTCAATCATGAGGACACAAGGGAAGGTCATGGTAATAGTATGAGACCTTCCCCACAATCATAAAGATAGGTAGAAAATTCAGGGAAAGTATCATCAAGATTGTTGGTGGAATCAAATTCAAGAATCATCGCCATATGGCTTCAAGAACATAGAGTGAATTGGGGAATTCACTCTAGGGCTAAAAGAATTAGAGAAGAGGTCATTACAGCAGTGTAATACCCTTCTCATAATCAGAATATCAGAAGTAGAGAAAAAAGAATGAATTAAAGAAGAAACGAATTGAATACTAACCTTTTAGAAGAGAAACCGATGAAGAAATCTGAACAGATGTTTGAGGGTCTTTCTTGGCTTCCAAGGAGAGGATCTAGGGCTCTTCCCACGTTCTCCAAAGGTTTAGAACAGATTGGGATTGAAAAACATGGAGTTCCCCCTCTTTAAATAGCACACAGAGTCCAAGAATTACTAGGATTTCACCAAACTGACCAACCGACCTGTTGATTGATTGGTTGCCAAAGAGGAAGTTCTAAGGTCCTTTCCACGTTCTCTAGAGAGTTAGAAACCTAGTGGGATTGTTTACCACGAAATTAAAAGAAATAAAGCTTTTAAAAACTTTCAAAACAGAAAATTACCAAAATGGCACTGCCTAGACAACTTGTTCAAAAATGGGGATTTAATGGGCCTAACTTCAATATTTTTTGATGGGCTTCTTTCAATGCTTCATACTACTTACCTAGTATGGAGGGATGTCTTCAAACCAGGTCCAACTAAGCTTTAGGTCCATCAACCAAGTTCTTCTTCACCAATGAGTAGTTCAACACCAAATCAATTAAAGTTTCCATAAGGAAACACCCCATCATCAATATCCATGGGTTTTGGGTCAAACACCGTATCTTCTACTAAGATGGCCCACAAAGACATCATCCCTCATTTTGGGACATTGGATCAACCCTAAGAGAAAGGTCTGACATGGCTTCCTAAGATTTTCAAAGATAGTAAAACTGAAATCACGGTCAAACTTCAAAGTCAACATTAAACAAAACTGAAATCACAGTCCAACTTTAAAGTCAACATTTAAACTAACCCTTCTTTACCCAAAACAGATAGGGTGACCTGGCTAGGTTTGGGCTGGATTTCACACAAAGCCTAGCCAAATGCAAGTCTCCTACTTAGTTACATCAAGTCAGATCTAGATACGTCCATTCCTCACCCCCTGGCGATCATTTCGGCATCCTTCACACTAGAGTCCTCATAGTCCCTGACTACGGACTCATCAACCCTATAGGTCATCCACATATGGTAAACGGGAAGCTCTCACGTCCCCTCACGGATTAGTTACCGGTATTGAGTGCCCGTGAGCCCAAGTCTATCCATATGCAACCTTACTGATAAATGGTCCCCACAATGTGATTCCTATCCTCTCACGGGTTGGTTACCGGTCTTGAGCGACCATGAATCCCCATTGCTACCACGGGTCGTTCGGTCTCAATACCCCTCCGATTAGGGTCTGACATAACAGAACATCCTAGCCAAACACTACTAGACAGCCCTAAGTATGTCATCCAACAGTTTAGGAAGGTGTCCAAAGGGCATCTCCGGAAACATCCCATAATATTCCCGTAGTTGTCCAAGGACAGAAGTGTTAAAAGGACACCTCTCCTTTCCAAACCATACTTAATCATTCACAAACATAATTCCATCATGTCACATATATGGTAACTTCTTATATGGAAAGAAATCAATAGTAACATCCAACTTGCATATATTTGGTAAGTAAATCATACATGAATCAATTTAGTATAAACGAGTAATGCTATTGTAATCAAGGTAGTTGCATCAGTAGTATATCATTGTAAGAATTTAATTAACGAAACAAATCAATGATATTCAAATATAGAAACTAGAACATGCAATCTATGTAGTTAAGGAAATAACCATCCTTACCTTATATAACTCACAAAGGATCTTAGGGAATCAAGTAAGACCTTGACTAAACTTGGGAAGAAAGTCCTAAACAAGTGTATGTAACATATTAGGAAAGATACTTTTAAAAAGGAAAGATATTAAAACATCCAAAACAAACCAAATATGAGGTTCCTGTACTCATTGGTCGATTGGATTGGTCTACTGCCTCAGTCGACCAATCAGTCAACCAACAGAGACAGTGGCCTTCAAAAATCAGAGTTTTTAGAATATAAAACCGAATTTGGTGGTTCAAAAGGGTACTAAACAAGGGGGAAACTACAATGGCAATGTACAAGTATATAGAGGACTTCAAAATACTAATCAAATCAAGTCTTCAAGTTACAAATTAGGAAACAAAAAGTTACCATAATTAGATCAATCATGGTTCTTGAAGAATTCATTGTAAAAATCATGGACAAGAACAATAGGATGATGGATTACTATTATGACAAAGGATTCATGAATAGCATGCATAGATTCTCAAAAGAAATAGAGCTAAGGCTGAAGAACATCAATCTAAATAAGAAAAGAAAATGAATACAAGCTTTCCTTCAAAAGCGAGTGATGATCTTGATGAAGATCATCCACCAAGCTTTAGATCCTTAGGAAAAGAGAGGGAAAGAGTATAGTGATGGTTGCAACAGAGATACAACATCACTACTACTGTCCTCAATCAGAAAATGAAAGAAAAGTAATGAAGAATCAAAGATGAAACATAGAAGAGGATGATCACATACCTTTTTGTGTAAAAGCACGAGTTTTGACGAAGATCCGTTAAGATAATCACCAAGGATGCAAGCAAGATGACTTGCAGAGGGCTCTGGTACGTTCCAAAGAGTTTGGAGGCAGAAAATATGACGTAGACTCGAGATTGGACTTAAATAGAGCAAGCAAAGACCTAATTAGAAAAATCAGATCCCATTGGTCGACTGGTCCAGT
Source organism: Hakea prostrata (assembly GCF_041222555.1). Classification (NCBI taxonomy): domain Eukaryota; kingdom Viridiplantae; phylum Streptophyta; class Magnoliopsida; order Proteales; family Proteaceae; genus Hakea; species Hakea prostrata. The sequence goes on from NC_142600.1 coordinate 45,964,281, forward strand.
CACATCCACCCAGCCGGTATCCTATTTGGCATACCCGGGATGTGATCCACAACCCGAAGATCCAGATCGAGTGGCCATGCCTCCCACATACTTGATAACATAATCATGAACAATATAATCAATGTATAAAGTAAACAATAAATATATCAATTGAATAAGAAAAGATAATAAATCAAAGTGCAGAAATATTAAGTATCAACTTCTAAATCACATCACCATTGGTATAAATATTGGCGCATGTCGCGACGAAGCCTAGCCCAATGCAAGTCATCTACTCAGTCGTATCATGTCAGATCCGGATACTTTCCCTATGGCATTGACCAACTCGGTTCCGTATCCTTCACACTAGAGTCAGTGTATCCTATGGCACCGACCAACTTGGACTACGGACTCATCAACCCTATTGGTCATCCACAAATGGTAAATGGGAAGCTCTCACGTCCTCTCACGGGTTGGTTACCGGTCTTGAGCGCCCGTGAGCCTAGGTCTATCCATTTGCAACCCTACCAATAAATGGCCCCTTTCGGGTATCCGCAGTATAGTTCAAGTCCTCTCACGGAGTGGATACCAGTCTTGAGCGCCCTTCAACCATACTCTACCATGGGTCATTCGGTCTCAATACCCTTCCGATTCAGTTCTGATACGACAAGGAAAAAAATATCCTAACCATACACGTAGACAATCCTATACATGTCATCCAACAACTCGAGAAAACGTCGATGGACACCTTCGGAGAATATCCCATACTATTCTCTCCGATGTCCAAGGACAGAAGTGTCGAAAGGACACTTCCCAATCCCAAGTCGTACATAGTCAATCACAAGCTCAATCTCATCATATCATACTAAGTCAACGATTCATCATCTAAGCAAGACATATCATAACATGATTGATCATATATAAAAATCATAAAGTACAGTTGAACATGACATTCTAAATGATATATAACATTCTATTACAGATAATAAAACATATAACAGTTATGTATAGTAAAGGAATACTCATATGAACATAAGCATTAAGTTCCCATAATGTAAACATGTTGGTATAATTAACATACTTGAGTTAACGACTGTCCTTACCTTAATCAAGTTGTAAATAGATTTAATGATCACCAAGTATGGTCCCAAAATATGTGTTGATACCCTAAATAACATACATGTAATGTCAAAGAAGAAAGCAATCGAATCGGGGTTCAAATGGATCAATTCGGCTGAGTAGAGGGGTCTTAACAGCTCTTGGTTGACTGGCTTGGTCGACTGTCAGTCGACCAAGACTTGTTAACTACAGGGCATCAATGGAAACTTGATCTGAAACTACCCTTCCGGTCCTCCGATCGTCACGAAATTTGGAGGGCATGTTTATAACAGTAAGAGGATACTACACACTAATTTTCATGATGATCCAACGGTTCAATCAAAAATTCCCAAATCGAAATCTTAGGTTCTATATGATACTTAACAAGAATTAAATTGGAATTGATAGAAATTGTAAAGGATGATGGGAATCAATCAAATGAGTGTTAAGAATCAAGTTAGAATCTTAATTTCACTATAGTCTAAGCTTAACATGCATCTACATATCAGATTTGAATCAAAATAGGTTAAATTGAATAGAATCAAAGTGATGGAGTGCAATTAATCTCATTTGAATCATAACATAGCATGAGTGGGGAAGGATCAAGGAATTGAAAGGGGGAAACTAATGGTTAAGTGTTTGCAAGGGTGCAGCACTTCAGCCATGGTTTCAAGATCATCAATTGATAGAAAAATGAATAGATTAGAAGAAGAATAGAAGAAATCATACCTTGAGTTGATGATTAATGTATACACTAATGATTGGAGTCAAAGATCTTCCCAAACATCAAGGAATAGCCCAAGAGAGTGTCCAACCTCGAGCTCTGGAGTGCCAATGATTAGTTTAGGTTCTCATTCACGAGTTCCAAAAAGGTAGGGGCAAAATGGGAAGTGATTTAGTGAATTTTCGAATTCCATTACTCTTGGTCGACTGGTTGGTCGACTGTCAATCGACCAAACCATGACAGCAACTTTAGGAGTGGATTTGGGAGGCTATACAAGATCAAATCGAGCGGGGTTTTCTCCTACAAGTCAATCAACAAGTCTAGTTTCAGAAAATACCTTTGGATCGATTACGGGGTTCCAAGAAGTGCTTCAACTAATTCAATCTTCATCGATGCGCAGATTTTCACTCAACACTGACAATGTGCTCAAGTAAGAGGCATCATTGTCAATGTCCATAGGCTCTGTATCAAGCATTGAATTATCCACTAAGAGGCCCCACAGGTCTCTTCTACCACCACTTCAGGTCTTCGGACCTGCAACAGTATAAAATCCGGGCCGGATCAGCGTTAGGATAAGGCCGGATTTTACATTCTCCCCCCCTTAAAAGAAATTTCGTCCTCGAAATTGAAAGCGTACCTGTGCTTCCAAAAAGATGAGGAAACTTCTCTCTCATGTCTTCTTCTTTCTCCCATGAGGCTTCTTCCGGGGTATGGTTCTTCCACCGAATCTTCACCAAAGGGATGGTGCGATTCCGCAGCTGCTTGTCCTTTTTATTTAGAATTTCGGCTGGTCCTTCATCGTAAAAAAGATCGGCACTGAGTCCTTCGGGTGCTTGCTGTAATATATGCTCTGTGTTCTCTATGTACTTTCGAAGCATTGAAACATGGAACACATTGTGAACTCCAGCAAGAGATGGGGGCAAGGCCAAGCGATAAGCAACAGGTCCAACCTTCTCTAGGATCTCATAAGGTCCAATGAAGCGAGGGATAAGCTTTCCCTTTACATTGAATCTCGTCACCCCTTTCATAGGTGACACTTTAAGGAAAACTTTTTCCCCAATTGGAAACTCCAAATAGGTCCTTCTCTTGTCGGCATAAGATTTCTGTCTTGACTGGGCAGACTTAATTCTTTTTCTAATCATGTTGACCATTGCACTTGTAGCTTCAATCATTTCCGAACCTAAGACTTTTCTTTCACCTATCTCAGTCCAATACAAAGGTGTCCTACAAGTGTTATCGTACAAAGCTTTGAGTGGAGCCATGCCTATTGTTGCTTGATAACTGTTGTTATAGGCAAACTCAACTACAGCTAAGTGTTCATCCCAATTACCACCCATGTCCACCACGCATGATCTAAGCATATCCTCTAAGATTTGAATTGTACGCTCAGATTGTCCATCAGACTGTGGATGATGGGCTGTACTTAGGTTCAATTGGGTTCCCAAGGCTTTCTGCAAACCATTCCAAAACCTTGAGGTGAAACTAGGATCACGATCAGAAACAATACTCACAGGCACTTCGTGCAGACGAACCACATTGTCCACATAAAGCCTAGCTAGCTTATCCAAAGTGTAAGTGATCTTCATAGGAATGAAATGGGCTGATTTGGTCAACCTATCGACAATCACCCACACAGTGTCGTTTCCCTTACTTGTCCGCGGCAAGCTAGTCACGAAGTCCATGGAGATATCTTCCCACTTCCAGCTAGGAATAGGAAGGGGCTGAAGCAATCCGGACGGAGGCTGACGAACGGCTTTCACACGTTGACAAGTCTCACACCTGGCAACAAAGTCTTCAACATCAGCTTTCAAACCATTCCACCAAAAATGTTCCCTTAAGTCTTTATACATTTTGGTACTTCCAGGGTGTATTGTAAAGATCGACTGGTGTGCTTCTTTCAATATTTCCTTCTTGATTTCATCAACAGCAGGCACACAAAGTCTACCTCTGAACAATAAGGTACCATCTAAAGATGTACTAAAAGCAGGGTCCATTTTTGAATTCGTGGCGATCTTCTTGATCTTCTCTTTCAACTCAAGATCAGAACTTTGCAAGGCAACAATGCGGTCTCTAAGGGTGGATCTTGCCGTCATGGCATAAAGGATACAATCCGAACCCTCAGGAACCACTTCCAAACCAAATCTTTCCATCGACAAAAGCAAAGGCCGATTCAAAGCACACAAGTTCAAATCCTTCCTTTGATCTTTCCTACTAAGAGCATCCGCAACTACATTTTCTTTACCTGGGTGATACTGAATGTCACAATCGTAGTTAGAAACCAACTCCAACCATCTTCTTTGTCTCATATTCAGCTCTTTCTGTGTGAAGAAGTATTTCAAACTCTTGTGATCTGTGAAAATAGCGATCTTCTCACCGTACAGGTAATGCCTCCAAATCTTTAAAGCAAAAACAACGGCGGCAAGCTCCAAGTCATGAGTGGGATAATTCCGCTCATAATCCTTCAATTGCCGAGAGGCATAAGCCACAACCTTGCAGTGTTGCATCAACACGCAACCCAAACCGATCTTGGAAGCATCAGTGTAGACTGTCAACCCACCAGAACTATCAAGTATAGTTAAAACCGGGGCGCTTGTCAATCTAACTTTCAGCTCTTCAAAATTCTTCTCACAGGCTTCGGTCCAAATGAAATTCTCTTCATTTCTAGTTAGCTTAGTCATAGGGGCAGCCAACCTAGAAAAATTCTCAATAAATCTCCGATAGTATCCAGCCAATCCAAGGAAACTTCTTATCTCAGTCATGGTCTTCGGTCCTCCCAATCGGTAACGGTTTGCACTTTTTTCGGGTCAACACGAATACCTTCGGCTAAAACAACATGGCCAAGGAACACTACCCTTGAGAGCCAAAAGTCACACTTGCTAAATTTAGCATAGAGTTTCTTTTCTCTCAACCTTTGCAATGTGAAGTCCAGGTGCTTCACATGCTCTTCTTCGTTTTTCGAGTATATCAAGATGTCATCAATGAAAACGATTACAAACTTATCGAGCACATTGTGAAATACTCAGTTCATGAGGTCCATGAACACAGCAGGAGCGTTGGTCAAACCAAAAGGCATGACTTTGAATTCATAATGTCCATACCTTGTCCTGAACGCCGTCTTAAAGATATCACTTGACTTCACTTTCAACTGGTGATACCCAGACCTTAAGTCAATCTTTGAGAATACAGCCGCGCCTTTCAACTGATCAAACAGATCATCAATCCGGGGCAGCGGGTATCTATTCTTAATCGTCAACTTGTTCAACTCTCGGTAGTCAATGCACAGACGCATACTACCATCTTTCTTCTTAACGAACAAGACCGGAGCTCCCCAGGGCGACACACTTGGCTGCATAAAACCTCTATCCAGGAGTTCATTCAACTGAGTTTACAACTCCTCAAGCTCAGTAGGCGCCATCTTATATGGAGCCTTAGACACCGGAGACGCTCCAGGAATCAAGTCTATGGAGAACTCAACCTCTCTATCAGGGGGTAGTCCTGATAGATCGCCTGGAAATACATCAACAAAATTACAAGCAACATTGACATCTTCAAGTCTCTTCCTTTCCTTGACCTTGCTTCCAGATGAAGCACCTTCCACCAAAGCGTGGACTTGCATTAAAGCGGTCAAAGTCTTCTTGCTCACTCTTCCCTTCTTTCCTTGGAACTTGAAAATTGAATTCCCATCCAATTGAAACTGAATCTTCTTCGAAGAGCACAAGATCACAGCATTGTAGGATGTCAACCAGTCAATTCCCAAGATGATGTCGAAGTCCCTCATATCAAACAACACTAGATTTGCCTTCAAGTTCAACCCACAAACAAGAACAGTACATTCCTCTAACACTTTATCTAATTTAACAGCAGACCCAACAGGGGTACAAATTGACAAACAACTAGATAAACATCTGGGTGTTAGGTTAGTCTTCACAGCAAAAGTAGATGAAATGAATGAATGAGATGCACCCGTATCAAGCAACACAAATGCTGGAAAAGAAGTGACTAACAATGTACCTGTTACAACTTCATGGAAAGGGTCCTGCTCAGTACCGGAGATGCTAAATACTCTGCCAGAAGGAGGGGCAGGGGTAGGAACAGAAGCGGGAGCGCCTCTTATGGTAGGAGCAGAAACACTAGGCTAGGCGGACTTTTTCGGACACAAGCGAGCAAAATGTCCGGGCTGCTTGCAAAGGAAGCACACAAGATCTCTCTGTCCAATAGGGGCGGCTGCCAAAGGGGGTCTTTGAAAAGCAGGCCGAGGGGAAACCACACCAGGCCGGGAAGGCTGCACAAATCCCGTAGGTCGAGCTCCACTATATTGGCACAGGGGCCCACAGTAGTAGTACCGGAACTCTGACCCACACTCCTAGGCTGGAAGGCAGGAGTGGGATATGGTGAAGGCCTAACAAACTGACGCTCGGTGCGATCCACAAGACCGGGATGCCTAGGCTGCCAAGGCCTCTGAACTCGAGCATTTTCTCTTTCAGCTTCTTCCAACTTCTTTGCATTCTGAACCACCTGGGCGTAACTCTCAAGAGGGAGAAGGGTGAGGTACGTCTTTAAAGATGGCCGCAGTCCTTTGAAGAATTTCTTTGCCTTCGCATTGCCAAGCTTCATTGAATCAGGGGCGAAAAAGAATAACTCTTCAAATTTCTGCTAGTAGTCCAGCACAGAAAGGGAACCTTGGGCCAATGCCATAAACTCAGTCTCCTTGGCGTCTTTCACTGCCTCGGGAAAATAGTTCTTACAGAAGGCTTCCTTAAATACTTCCCAAGAGACAACACCACCATGGAGGGTTTCAAGAATAGGTTGAGAAGAAGTCCACCATGCATCCGCTTCCTGCTGAAGCTTCTACTCGGCGAAGAGCACTTTTTGAGCATCAGTACACTGCAAGTTCCGGAAGGCCTTTTCTAATTCCCTCAGCCATCTGTTAGGGAACAGAACATCCTTTGATACACCAGTAAAGGATGGCACCTGCAGTTTCAAGAAACTCTCCATCAGCCGGGTATGCGGGGTTCCTGCGAACCTCTCCACATATGGGGCAGCCAAGCCAGGGTTGCCATGCCCACCAGCACGATTCTTTTCCCTCAGATTCACAAAACCAGCCATCATCTGGTTGAACTGAGCTTGGTGCTGTTGCATCATGTTGGTCATGAAACTTGCAATGTCGTTGAAGCTTCCAATGTCAGGGGCATTAGGGATGCCATTGGTAGTATGGCTGTCCTCTTGGGTCTGTTGGTCAGACCCTCCAGCGGGCAGCTCCTCATTTTCGGTACTACCGGAGCCGACAAGACGACTTCTCAGTAAGACCATTCTGCAAAAGAACATTGACCACATAGAGATACGAAGATTCATCAAAACACACTTGACCACATGATTAAAATGCTCAAATTATACATAGATTCATCAATATAATAAGCAAATAATCAAACATTGGTCAAAATCCAAAAATTCCCTCAAAATTTCCATTTTTCTCAATTTTTATAACCTTGGTTGACTGACAGTCAACCAAGCAGTCGACCAAGCCCAACAGTAACGAAAAATCTGGCTTTTTAACTTCATTTCCTCTTCATTTCTCATTTCTAGCTCATTTCTCTTGTGGAGGGGCTCTCGAGAACGCATTAGCAAACACTTCTAAGTATAATCCAAGTGATTTGAGGCTTCCACATCATCAATACATCAAGCATTACTCAACCAAGTAAGTAAATCACTATTCATCATCTTCTCAAATAGTTTCTTTACTTAGATTTCTCAAAATACCATGTTAAACTTGTTGTTCTAATATAGAAACCAAGATTTTCATGCAACAAAAACACTTAAACATCAAGCAAACACAAATTTTCAACTTGATCTCGCTAATGTAGCCGAAAGTTTCCAAAATTTAGAAAAATTTCAATTTCTCTCAAACCGCTAGGAGTTTTAACACCAAATTTGATGCCACACATTCCAAATGATATGCTACACATTACCATGCAATTTGTTTCAACCGATTTCAACAATATCAAAAATCCCCAAATTTGACCTAAACGTCAAAATTCCTCTTTTCTAGCTTGCTGAATTTTCAACTTTAGGACGCGATTTTGACTGGTTTTCTTCGAACAAACTCCAGAATCATGCAATTCTAAGTATTGTGCATATGCCAGTATACTCAAATTGAATTTCCCCCAAATTTGAAAATTTCCGAAAAATTACGGAAATGCCCTTCATGTCCAATTTTGGTTAATCTCCTAAAATTGACTTGTTAATCTTTTCTACAGATATTTATACTCTATGGAGAGACGAGGACGAGGTGGTCGCGCTCGAGGTAGGGTAGTAGGAGCCAGGAGAGGTAGAGGTCAGGTGCCTTTGCTGCCACGAGTGGAGGTGATTGATCGACACCGCTTCGTCACACCATTGGCCGAGTTTCTTTACGATGCATACTTTGGGCATTGTCACATAGAGTATGGGCGACCATTTTGGGTTGTAGAGTTGACTACTTTTCGGATCGGGGAGAGATTCGATGCTTTGGGGTGGACACACCTACTTACTGAGGATTTGCCGATGTACCCAGAGTTAATTCGGCTGTTTTACAGCAATTTGACTTCATTTGTGGAGGGGCGAGCTGATCAGATGGAGTTAGTGATAGCGAGTCAGATCAAGGAGACTTAGATCAGATTTACTACTCGCACACTAGCAGAGATTCTCGGGGTTCCTTATTGTCCACATGCATGTGTGTGAATATCAGTAGGGGAGGATTTCAGCAGACATATGCTTCCATAAGAGTTGTATGAGATATGCATGACACTTTGTATTGATGACCGGTGTTATCAGCCTACAAACAACGGTGAGATGATTGCATCGGCCAGAGTCATCGGTCGGATTGTAGGGAGGAACATCATACCGAGAGCGGGACATCATAATGTGGTTACGGTGATGGATGCCTTACTCATCTATCGGATCTATATGGGTTTCGAGATCGATCTGTCTTATATTATACATAATGTTATGATCGAGGTTGTCACGCATCCGGGTGTTAGAAATCTTTGCTTTGGGATTCTATTGACAGGCATCTTCAGTTATTTCGGGATAGATCTGGATGGTGAGGATAGAGTTGTTGGAGGTGTGGGGTATTCCATTGGTACGAGGACTATTGGACTGATACAGTTAGATCGAGTTGACTGGTCTCCCAGTCTAGGTGACGAGTCGGAGTCCAAGGATGATGGTGAGGATGTTACAGCAGAGGATCAGGCTGGGGATGATATCGGCGTACAGGAGGTCGGTCCCAATGATCAGGGGGTTCCCGCATCACAGTTTGAGACTGTGGGTCCATCACAGGCTGCACTAGAGGCACCGGATCTGTATGCTCAGATGCAGTGTATGACTTCCATGATGGAGAGGATGGGGGTTGGACAGGAGCAGTTGTTCGAGAGTTTAGGAGCCAGGCAGACTCAAATATACGAGAGGATGGAGGCGATTCAGTCACATATGTATGAGAGGCTTGAGGTGAGGCTTGCACAGATAGAGTCCAGGCAGGATCAGATGCAGTCTCAGCTCACTCAGATCATTGAGGATGTCAGGACATCCAGAGTCCGACGACGATCTCCAAGATAGATAGATTGTACTAGGATTTCAGTTATGCTTCCTATATGTAACCTGTTGTAAAACTTATTTAAGTTAATGAAAGTTATTTCAGTTTCATCTGTTATTGTGTATTATTCACTTTCTTTTTTTCCTTTCATTAAGTGATGATTGTTAAATTATAATTATTGTATGTTATTCAAAAATTCACTTATGCTTCGTTAATCAGGTTTCTAGCCCGAGTTATCTAATATTCACTTCTAAGAGTAATTGACTCAGAATGTTCCGTTATATTTTCTGTGGTTGGGGCCTTACTTGATCTTGGGCTCTGATACCACTCTATCACATCCACCCAGTCGGTATCCTATCTAGCATACCCGGGATGTGATCCACAGCCCAAAGATCCAGATCGAGCGGCCATGCCTCCCACATACGCGATAACATAATCATGAACAATATAATCAATGTATAAAGTAAACAATAAATAGATCAATTGAATAAGAAAAGATAATAAATCAGAGTGCGGAAATATTAAGTATCAACTTCTAAATGACAAAATCACAAAGAGAAAGAGTGATCAGAAGTCACTCCTTCACAATAGCGGAAAAGTGGTTAATACATCCCGAATACAAACAGTGTAACGAGTAAATCCATAAGAACTAGAGAGAGAATATCTAAACGATTACAGTCATCCAGTGAAATGGGGCCTACACATAGGTTTCTTCTATCCTAATGATTTCTTCTTCATAAGTGTGGGTGAAGTAAACCCAACGTGGCCGCTCCCTCACTAAGGTGGGGCTAACCCTGGTACGAACCATAATCTTCCTCGGTATAGCAATCCTGACTCTCCGCGTAGCCATCACCCGAAGGGTAGTATGCGGGATCATAGCTCGGGTCATAGGACATGCCATCAAGGTCTTTTGTACCTGTAGTATAATCTAGCAAATTGCACAAAAAGGAATGAGTTCAAAAGAACTCAGCAAGGCAAGTGGTTTCATAATACACAGTTCATTCGATACAAGTCACAATATGATGCAATATGATATGAGACAATGATGAAATATGATTCTAATCTTAAGTATGCTAGTCTCTAAGGTAGACATGCTTTAAGCCATAGCACCATACTGCTTTGGGTCGTCAGTCACTCCCCCTCAATCATAAGATGTAAGGTTCTCATCAAGCCATGGTTGGGGATTTAGTCACCACTCTCTCACATCACCATTGGTATAAGTATTGGCGCATGTCGTGGCGAAGCCTAGCCCAATGCAAGTCATCTACTCATTCGTATCATGTCAAATCCGGATACTTTCCCTATGGCCCCGACCAACTCGGTTCCGTATCCTTCACACAAGAGTTAGCGTATCCTATGCCACCGACCAACTCGGACTATGGACTCATCAACCCTATTGGTCATCCACAAATGGTAAACTGGAAGCTCTCACATCCTCTCAAGGGTTGGTTACCGGTCTTGAGCGCCCGTGAGCCCACCAGGTCTATCCATTTGCAACCCTACCAATAAATGGCCCCTTTCGGGTATTGTGAAATCCAGCCCAAACCTAGCCAGGGCACCCTATTTGTTTTAGGTAAAGAAGGGTTAGTTTAAATGTTACACCTTAAAGTTGGACCTTGATTTGATCTTAGCTTGTTGCTTGTAGACCCTTCTGGTTGATGATTTTGTGTCAGAACCCAAGCCCATGGACATTGTCGATGATGCCCCTCACTTGAGAGCATTGTCAGTGATTAGTTTTGAATCTGCGCACCGAAGAGGGGTGAATTAGTTGAAATACCTAATGACTTTCTGCTCAATCCGATTATATTTTCCGAAACTAGACTTCTTAATGGACTTCCAGGAGAAAACCCCACTCAATTTGACCTCATATAACCTTCCAAATCCCTGTCAGAAGTTGCTGAACTATGTCTGGCAAATCCTGCTTGCGCATCGAAGAAGGTGAGCCTAGTTGGTGGACCTAATAAACTCCCATTCTTGATCTGAAAGTATCTCTGTAAACTAGACTTCTTGATTGACTCGTAGAAGAAAACCTCACTCAATTTGACCCTGTATAGCTCTCTGAATCCCTGTTTGAACCTTTCTGTCCTGATTGGTCGATTCATTGGTCGATTGGACCAACAGACCAATCAATCGACCAATGGTGTCTGAATTTACCAATTTGGTCCTGTCTCTTCTATTTAAGTCTAATCTCGGGAATACTCCACCTCCTCTGCCTCCTAAGCCTCTGGAATGAGTTAGAACCCTAATCTAACTCATTCCCTTGCATTCCTTGGTAATCTCTCTCAAGACTTGAAGAAATCTTCATCCTCCTGTGGCAAAGGTATGATTTCACTCACTCTTTCTTCTATCTCTGATTTTCTTTCTTTAATTCTATTCTTGGCTGAGATCAGGAAGAAGATGATGCACTCTTGCAACCATCCACTCCATGATCTCATCTTGTTCCTTGAGATCTATGATCATCATCATGATCTTATCCCTAGCCAATAGATTCTTGAAACCTTAACCCTAACCCTTGTATGATCTTTCTAGAAACCCTTTGGTAACCTCCCATGTGAGGGAAACCTCATGGGCAATGTTTCTATTAAGCTAAACTAGATTTCCTATGATTTCTTGTTATTTTCTTGATAACAATCATTCCCTCTCTTTCCGTGATCATAACCTTTTTATGGGAACCATAAGGTTGAAACCCTAATTTCTTGGGTCAAATCAAGAACCCATATTTTGACCATGACTTGATGATTTTATCTTCCCATATGATTCTAATACATCCTAGGAAGTTCCCCTTCGAATTTCGGATCAATCCGACTTCAAACGAAGAAGTTATGACCAAAACAGTTTTCACTATTCCGTACTGACTCGATTGGTCGACTGGATCAGTAGACCAATCAATCGACCAATGAGTACAGCAACCTCAATCTTGGTCTGTTTTGATTGATTTATGATCTTTTCCTTTATGCATCTTTCCTAACATGTTGTGTGCACTTGTTTAGAACTATCTTCTCAGGTTTTGTCAAGATCATACTTGATTCTTTAAGATTCCATTCAAGTTAGAAGGTAAGGACAGTTAATTCCTTAACTACATAGATTGCTTGTTCTCTGGTTTCTACTTTATGAAACTATGAGATTACCTACTGTTGTTGTATTTTAATTCTGATCTCCTACTGTGGGAACAGTAGCACTTGTTTATATTGTCTTTTTATTATTCATGATATATGAATTACTTATTATTGCCTAATCTGATTTTTGCTTTTACATTCTCTTGTATATAATGAACTGCTGGTTGTGTATGTCATGACTGTTCTGAGAATGTGTTTGCTTAAGTTTGGTTTGGAATTGGGGAGTATCCTTTTGATGCTTCTGTCCTTGGACATCGGAGGGAATAGTATGGGATGTTCTCCGAAGATGCCCATCGACGCTTTCCCGAATCAATGGTTGTCATACCTAAGGATGTCTAGTAGTGTTTGGCTAGGATACACCCCTGTTATATCAGACCCGATTCGGAAGGGTATTGAGACCAAACGACCCGTGGTAACAATGGGGATTCACGGGCGCTCAAGACCGGTAACCAACCCGTGAGAGGACAGGAATCACATTGTGGGGGCCATTTATTGGAGGGTTGCATATGGCTAGACTTGGGCTCATGGGCGCTCAAGACCGGTGAAATGATCCGTGAGGGGACATGAGAGCTTCCCGTTTACCATATGTGGATAACCAATAGGGTTGATGAGTCCGTAGTCTGGGACTATTAGGACTCTAGTGGAAAGGATACCGGAAAGGAACGCCCGGGGTGAGGAATGGAAGTATCTGGACTTGAGTTGATGTAACTGACTAGATGACTTGCATTGGGCTAGGCTTTTCCCTGACAAGCGCCGGTACTTATGCCAAATGGTTGTGAGAGAGTGTGTTGACTAAAACCCCTTGCCATGGTTTGTCCTGAGGGATGCAGGACCCATTACCAACTGGCTACCCAAGATACCTTAAATGGTTGAGGGAACCCAAGATATCTTATATGGTTGAGGGTGTGAGCGGACCTTCCCTAAGAAGTACGGTGCTATGACTTAAAGCATGTCTACCATAGAGACCAGCATACATAGAGTTTAGATGCATTCATACATTACTTGTTTCATATTGCATTGCATCTTGTTATGGTTTGCTTCCATGTTATTTATGTTGTTATGGATTAACTTGCCTTACTGAGTTTCTTTCGAAACTCATTCCTTTTCTGTACAATCTGTTGTTAGACTTCTCTACAGGTTCGTATTTCTTTGACGGCATGTATGAGGAAGCACAAGGTGAAGAAGATGAAGACTGAAGAGCAAGAAGAGCTGACTAAAGATGTGGATTAGATTTCTTTTGTTTCTTCTAGACTTATCTTTTACTTTACTTGTATTAGCTTAGAGCTTTACTTGGATTTTGATCTACCTTCCGCACGTGTTTGTAGGGTATATTTCCGCTATACTCTACAGTTGTCTTTTGATTTGGTATCTTGTTATTCCGCACTCTGATATTCTATAGTGATCCTTCTGAGATCCTTTCTTGACTTTTATTATAAATTACTTGAACATTATGATTTGTTCTTGCTTTTGATTATGTTATTGTGCGAAATGGATATGATCGTTCCTAAACTTGATCTTTAGGGTTGTGGATCACACTCTCGGGTATGCCAGTTAGGGTACCGACTGGGAGGATGTGACAGGTATCCACAGTATAGTTCAAGTCCTCTCACGGAGTGGATACCGGTCTTGAGCGCCCTTCAACCATACTCTACCACGGGTCGTTCGGCCTCAATACCCTTCCGATTCGGGTCTGATACGACAAGGAAAAAATATCCTAACCATACACCTAGACAATCCTATACATGTCATCCAACAACCCGGGAAAGCGTCGATGGACACCTTCGGAGAATATCCCATACTACTCTCTCCGATGTCAAAGGACAGAAGTGTCGAAAGGACACTTCCCAATCCCAAGTCGTACATTGTCAATCACAAGCGCAATCTCATCATATCATACTAAATCAACGATTCATCATATAAGCAAGACACATCATAACATGATTGATCATATATAAAAATCATAAAGTACAATTGAACATGACATTCTAAATGATATATAACATTCTATTACAGATAAGAAAACATATAACAGTCATGTATAGTGAAGGAATACTCATATGAACATAACCATTAAGTTCCCATAATGTAAACATGTTGGTATAATTAACATACTTGAGTTAACGACTGTCCTTACCTTAATCAAGTTGTAAATAGATTTAATGATCACCAAGTATGGTCCCAAAATCAGTGTTGATACCCTAGATAACATACAAGTAATGTCAGAGAAGAAAGCAATCGAAAATTGGGGTTCAAACGGATCAATTTGGCTGAGTAGAGGGGTCTTAACAACTCTTGGTTGACTGGCTTGGTCGACTGATAGTCGACCAAGCAATCGACCAAGACTTGTTAACTACAGGGCATCAATGGAAACTTGATCTGAAACTACCCTTCCGGTCCTCCGATCGTCACGAAATTTGGAGGGCATGTTTATAACAGTAAGAGGATACTACACACTAATTTTCATGATGATCCAACAGTTCAATCAAAAATGCCCAAATCGAAATCCTAGGTTCTATATGATACTTAACAAGAATTAAATTGGAATTGATAGAAATTGTAAAGGATGATGGGAATCAATCAAATGAGTGTTAAGAATCAAGTTAGAATCTTAATTTCATTATAGTCTAAGCTTAACATGCATCTACATATCATATTTGAATCAAAATAGGTTAAATTGAATAGAATCAAAGTGATGGAGTGCAATTAATCTCATTTGAATCATAGCATAGCATGAGTGGGGAAGGATCAAGGAATTGAAAGGGGGAAACTCATGGTTAAGTGTTTGCAAGGTTGCAGCACTTCAGCCATGGTTTCAAGATCATCAATTGATAGAAAAATGAATAGATTAGAAGAAGAATAGAAGAAATCATACCTTGAGTTGATGATTAATGTATACACTAATGATTGGAGTTAAAGATCTTCCCAAACATCAAGGAATAGCCCAAGAGAGTGTCCAACCTCGAGCTCTGAAGTGCCAATGATTAGTTTAGGTCCGCATTCACGAGTTCCAAAAAGGTAGGGGCAAAATGGGAAGTGATTTAGTGAATTTTCGAATTCCATTACTCTTGGTCGACTGGTTGGTCGACTGTCAATCGACCAAACCATGACAGCAACTTCATGAGTGGATTCGGGAGGCTATACAAGGTCAAATCGAGCGGGGTTTTCTCCTACAAGTCAATCAACAAGTCTTGTTTCAGAAAATACCTTCGGATTGATAACGGGGTTCCAAGAAGTTCTTCAACTAATTCAATCTTCATCGATGCGCAGATTTCCACTCAACACTGACAATGTGCTCAAGTAAGGGGCATCATTGTCAATGTCCATAGGCTCTGTATCAAGCATCGAATCATCCACTAAGAGGGCCCACAAGTCTTTTTTACCCCCACTTCAGGTCTTCGGACCTGCAACAGTATAAAATCCGGGCCGGGTCAGGGTTAGGATAAGTCCTTCAAGTGCTTGCTGTAAAATGTGTTCCGGGTTCTCTATGTATTTCCGGAGCATTGAAATATGAAATACATTATGAACTCCAGCAAGAGGTGGAGGTAATGCCAATCGATAAGCAACAGGTCCAACCTTCTCCAAAATCTCAAAAGGTCCAATGAAACGAGGGCTAGGCTTACCCTTAACATTGAATCTCATCACACCCTTCATTGGTGAAACCTTCAAGAAAAATTTCTCTCCAACTTGAAATTCTAAATCAGTCCTTCTCTTGTTAGCATAAGATTTCTGTCTTGACTGGGCAGACTTAATCCTTTCTCTGATCATATCAACCATCGCACTCATAGCTTAAATCATCTCAGGACCTAAGACCTTTCTTTCACCCGTCTTAGTCCAGTACAATGGTGTCCTACAAGTATTACCATAAAAAGCCTTGAATGGAGCCATGCCTATTGTTGCTTGATAACTGTTGTTATAGGCAAACTCAACCAAAGCTAAGTGTTCATCCCAATTACCACCCATATCCACAACACAGGATCTGAGCATGTCTTCCAAGGTCTGAATTGTTCGCTCAGATTGTCCATCCGACTGTGGGTGATGAGCTGTACTCAAATTCAATTGGGTTCCCAAGGTCTTCTGCAAACTGTTCCAAAACGTTGAGGTAAACCTAGGATCACGATCAGAGACAATACTCAATGGCAATCCGTGCAGACAAACCACATTATCCACATACAGCCTAGCTAGCTTATCCAGAGTATGAGTGATCTTCATAGGAATGAAATGGGCTGATTTGGTCAACCTTTCAACAATCACCCACATAATGTCATTGCCTTTACTTGTCCAAGGCAAGCTAGTCACGAAATCCATAGAGATATCCTCCCACTTCCAACTAGGAATAGGAAGGGGTTGAAGTAATCCAGAAGGGGGTTGACGAACGGCTTTCACGCATTGGCAAGTCTCACACTTGGCAACAAAGTCATCAACATCGGCCTTCAAACCAATCCACCAAAAATGTTCCTTCAAGTCCTTGTACATCTTGGTGCTTCCAGGGTGTACTGTAAAGACTGACTAGTGTGCTTCTTTCAATATTTCCTTCTTAATTTCTTCATTTGCTGGCACGCACAGTTTGCCTCTAAACAATAAAGCACCATCCATGGATATACCGAAGTCGGGGTCCGACTTAGGATTCGAAGAAATCTTCTCAACTTTGTCCATAAATTCTTGATCAGAATTCTGCAAGGCAACAATTCTATCTCTAAGGCTAGATCTTGCCGTCATGACAGAAAGAACAAAATCAGAATTCTCAGGGACAACTTCCAAATCGAAACTCTCAATAGAATACAACAAGGGTAGACTCAAAATATTCAAATCCAAAGTCTTCTTATGATTCTTCCTACTAAGAGCATCAGCAACAACGTTTGCCTTACCAGGGTGATACTGAATATCACAATCATAATCAGAGACTAGGTCCAACCATCTTCTTTGCCTCATGTTCAACTCCTTTTGGGTAAATTAGTATTTCAAACTCTTATGATCTGTGAAAATGGCAATCTTTTCACCGTAGAGGTAATGTCTCCAAATCTTCAAAGCGAAGACAACAGCGGCAAGTTCTAGATCGTGAGTGGGGTATTCTGCTCATAATCTTTCAATTGCCGAGAAGCATAGGCTACGACCTTACCATGTTGCATCAGTACACAACCCAAACCAATCTTTGACGCATCAGTATAGACTGTCATACCGCCGGAACTATCAGGTACAGTCAAAACCGGGGCACTTGTCAATCTATCCTTCAACTCTTGGAAATTCTTCTCACAGGCGTCAGACCAAACAAACTTCTCTTCTTTCTTGGTCAGCTTAGTCATAGGAGCAGCCAACTGAAAAAAGTTCTCAATAAACCTTCTGTAGTAACCCGCCAATCCAAGGAAACTTCTTATTTCCGTAACCGTCTTCGGTCTTTCCCAATCAGCCACTGCTTGGACTTTTTCCGGATCGACACGAATACCTTCAGCTGAAACCACATGGCCAAGGAATACTACTCTCTTGAGCCAGAAATCACACTTGCTAAACTTGGCGTATAGCTTCTTTTCACGCAGTCTTTGCAAAGTGAAACTTAGATGGCTCGCATGCTCTTCTTCATTCTTCGAATAGATCAAGATGTCATCAATGAAGACAATCACAAACTTATCAAGCACATCATGAAATACTCGGTTTATGAGGTCCATGAACACTGCAGGAGCATTATTCAAACCGAAAGGCATGACTCTAAACTCATAATGACCATACCTTGCTTGGAAAGCTGTCTTGAAAATATCACTTGGCTTCACTTTCAACTGGTGATATCCAGATCTCAAGTCAATCTTCGAGAACACAGCTACACCCTTCAACTGATCAAAGAGATCATCAATTCTGGGCAGCAGGTATCTATTCTTGATGGTCAGCTTGTTCAACTCACGGTAGTCAATGCACAGACGCATACTACCATCTTTCTTCTTGACGAACAAAACCGGATCTCCCCAAGGTGACACACTAGGTTGTACGAAACCTCTATCAATGAGCTCATTCAGTTGGTTTTGTAACTCCTTCAACTCAGTAGGAGCCATCCTATACGGAGCCTTAGATACCGGAGCGGCACCAGGGATGAGATCAATAGAAAACTCAACATCCCTATCTGGAGGCACTCCCGATAGATCATCAGGGAAGACATCAACAAAGTCACAGACAATTTTGACTTCGTCAACTCTTTTCTCCACTTTACTCTTGCCTTCAGATGAAGCATCATCCACTAGGGCATAGACTTGCATCAGTGCAAACAATATCTTCTTACAAACCCTTCTTTTCTCACTTTGAAATTCAAAGACCGGACTTCCACAATTATGAAACTGAATTTTCCTTGAGGAACAAAGAAACACAGCTTTGTGGGCTGTCAACCAATCAATTCCCAAAATGACATCAAAGTCCTT
Source organism: Hakea prostrata (assembly GCF_041222555.1). Classification (NCBI taxonomy): domain Eukaryota; kingdom Viridiplantae; phylum Streptophyta; class Magnoliopsida; order Proteales; family Proteaceae; genus Hakea; species Hakea prostrata. The sequence continues at coordinate 45,983,160 of NC_142600.1, forward strand.
CATATCGAGAAGTACCAAATTGGCTTCCAAGTTCTTCTCACCAATCAACACAGGACATTTAACTAACCCTTTATCTAGTTTCACAATAGGACCAATAGGTGTACTAATCAATAAACAACTAGATAATTTCTTAGGGATTAGGTCAGTTTTCTTGATGAGTGCAGATGACATGAACGAATGAGATGCACCCGTATCAAATAAGACAAATGCAAGAATAGAAGCGACTAACAATGTACCTGTAATCACATCATGGCTTGCATCTTGCTTAGTACTGGAAATAATGAACACTCTACCAGAGGGAGGAGCAAGAGCATTCTTCACTACAGGAGCAGGCTGCTGGGCATGTCGCTTCGGACAGCACGAGCAAAATGACCAGCATGCTTACAAAAAAAAGCAAACAGGATTGCTAGGTCCCACTGGGGTAGCTTCAACAGGGGGCTTCTAAACCAAAGGCCTAGGATTCGCAATCACAGGCCTAGCATTTGCATTCACTGGTGGTCGATTCCCGCCATACTGTCTAAACTGGCCGGGCTACTGAAAACCAGGGCTCTGACCTACACTCCTAGGCTGAAAAGCAGGAGTGGGGTAGGGTGTAGGTCTCACAAAGCGCCGATCATTACGATCCACCAAACCAGGGTTCCTAGGCTGCCAGGGCCTTTGCACACGTGCATTATCCTTCTCAGTTTCTTCCAACTTCTTTGAGTTCTACACCACTTGGGCATAGCTCACTATAGGCTGGACAGTGAGGTAAGCTTTAATGGCGGGGCACAGTCCTTTAAAGAACTTTTTTGCTTTGGCGAGGTCAAGCTTCAGCGAATCAAGAGCAATGAAATGAAGCTCCTCAAACTTCTGTTGGTACTCCAACACAAGCAAGGATCCTTGTGTAAGAACCATAAATTCAGCTTCCTTCGCATCTTTCACCGCCTCAGGGAAGTAGTTCATAAAGAAAGCTTCCTTGAACAACTCCCAAGTTACAACACCCGCATGCAAACCTTCCAAAACAGGCCGAGTGGAGGTCCACCAAGCGTCAGCTTCATGTTGCAACTTCTGTTCAGCAAACAGAATCTTTTGGGCTTCAGAACATTGCAGATGTCGAAAAGCCTTCTCTAACTCATGAAGCCACTTGTTAGGAACACAAGGGGTCCTTGGTCACTCTAGTGAAGGTGGGCACTTGCAGTTTCAGGAAACTCTCCATCAGGCGAGTATGAGGAGTTCCAGCTAAACCTCCCACATTCAGAACTGCGGCATGAGGATTCACATTTGCACCAGCATGAGTCTCGTTATGCAAAGTCATGAAACCCGTTAGCATCTGATTAAACTGGGCTGCTTGCTGCTGCATCATATTGCCCATGATATTGGCAATATCACTAAAGCTTCCAACATTCGGGGCACCGGGTATGTCATGGGTACCCTGATTGTCATTGTTGGTCTGCTGATCATGACTACCATTGGGTATCTCACCACCTCCATGAGGTATCTCATCATGACCACCATTGCTACTGGATCCACCACGTCCACTTCTCAGAGTAACCATTCTGCAAAACTGAAAACATCAAAAACACCGAATTTCGAAGTTTCATCATAATCCACAAGTCCAAATGATTTGAAAATTTAAATCATGCTTAAATACATCCATTTAGTCATTAAACAATAATCCATAAGACAAAAATCACATTTTTCAAAAATTCAGCAGAAAATGGGGTCACTGTGTCCATTGGTCGATTGATTGGTCGACTGGCCCAGTCGACCAATGAGTCGACCAATGCTCACAGAATATGAAAATTCGCATTTGAAGCCTCATTTCTTCATTCTAACTTCATTCTAACCACTTCAAAATGTGAGAGAGCTCTGGGGAAAGTCTTCTATAGTTCTTCCAAGTGTTCTTGAGGTGTTTTAGTGCTTCAACAATAACATTACATCACACATTCATCAGATACAAGGTAAATCTCTCATTTCTTCTTTCATATACAATCTCTCATGCTTGAAATTCCATAGAAACTATGTTTTGCTTGTATCCGATGTTAGAAATCATGCTTAGGAATACTGAGAAACATATTCCCTAGGTTTTAAACACAATAACATGCATAGACAACAAGTTCTAACACATTCTAGCACTTTCACAACGTTTTCGTACCGAAATCGTTCACTTTAGAAAAATTTCAATTTCTCACAAACCGCTTGGAGTTTTTGCACAAAATAAAATGCTACATGCTGAAGATGATATTGTAGATATGTCCAAATAGTTTGATTTAACCAATTCTAACTTTTTAAAAATCCAATTTTGACATAGTTTGCAAAAATCCCCAAATTCTTCTTGCAGAATTTTCAACTTTTAACCAAGTTTTCGGTCGATTCTCTTCAAATAAACTTCATGATCATGCAATTCCAAGTATAGTGCACATGTTAGTATCTTCAAATCGAATTTTCCCCAAATTTGAAATTTTCCGAAAAATTACGAAAATATCCTTTTGGTTGAAATCGTGAAATAGCACTAACTAGCAATGTCTTTTGTCTTTTTCACAGACATACACCATGCAGAGGGGAGGGCAAGGATGAGGTTGAGGTCGTATAGTAGGGGCACTCAGGGGTAGAGGTCAGGTTCCTTCAGAGCCTAGACAGGTAGTCCGGCGACCAGATAGATTCGATACTCCCCAGGCCGAGTTCTTGTACGAGGCCTACTTCAGTTACTATAGTATCGAGCTTGGACGTCTACTTCACCTTCGACAGCTCAGAGTGTTCAGGATTTGGCAGAGGTTCGACACTATGGAGTGGACACATCTCTTCACCGAGGATTTGCCGGTATCTGGAGCTAGTGAGGTTAGCAACCTTACATCTACAGAGGAGTCTAGAGGTCCAGGACATCCTCTTCGGCTAGTCCTCAAGAGCAGGGTCTTTCATACATGGATCCGCTTCTCTACGAGATCATTGGCTAAGATCCTACGGCTGATGTAATCGTTGTAAAAACTTTTGAAATTAATGAAGTTCACTTTGTTTCACTTTATTATTGTGTATTATGCACTTTTCTTTTATTGCATTAAGTGACATTTGTTTAAGTATAATTATGGTATGTTATTCAAAAATATTCAGTTATGCTTCATTGGTTAAGTTTCTAATCAAAATGTTCTATTATTCACTTCTAAGAGCAGAGGAGTCATCTCAGATCTATGACTCAGGAATGTTCCGTTATTGTTTTCTGTGGTTAGGATTTCCTTGAACTTTGAGCTCTGATACCACTCTGTCACATCCACCCAGCCGGTACTCTACCTGGCATACCCAAGTGTGTGATCCACAGCCCCGAAGATCAAGTATCGAGGTAATCAACCTCCCACATAGACAATAACATAATCATGAACATAAATAATCAATGTGCAAATGATAAACAAAAGATCCAAATAAGGAAAGAATAAATCATATATCATCAGAGTACGAAAGACAATCAGAATGTCTAAATCAATAAGTAAAGTGAGGCGGAATCCCACTCTACAACCAGCGGAAAGTAGATTGCAAGTCAAAAGAAAGATTACATCTGTTTAAGATAAGAAAAAAAGAAATAACAAACTAGACTAAAGTCTATTCTATCTTATAAAGAACGTCTTCATAAACATAGACTCCATCAATGACGCTCAAACGTTCCCACTCCACAGTAGGGCTAATCCTGGTAACAAGCAAAACCACTTGGGGAATCCTCAATGTAATCTTCATGGTTGCCAGCACCTTGCGTGAAGTACGCCTCTTCAGTTTGTGATAAGAAAAAAAGAAATAACAAACTAGACTAAAGTCTATTCTATCTTATAAAGAACGTCTTCATAAACATAGACTCCATCAATGACGCTCAAACGTTCCCACTCCACAGTAGGGCTAATCCTGGTAACAAGCAAAACCACTTGGGGAATCCTCAATGTAATCTTCATGGTTGCCAGCACCTTGCGTGAAGTACGCCTCTTCAGTTTGTGCTTCCTCATATTGACTTTCATAGTCATCAGTACTGTTAGAGTAATCTAACAAAACATTGTACAAAAGGAATGAGTTTCAAAGAAACTCAGTAAGGCAGTTAATCCATAAAAACAAAAATGGCAGGATTTCAAAGCAAAGTAAAATGCTATATGATATGAAACACATGATGCAATATGATTCTAACTCTATGTATGCTGATCTCTATTGGCAGACATGCTTTAAGTCATAGCACCGTACTTCTTTAGGAAGGTCTCTTCACACAACACCTTTTGGTAGTGGGTCCGGTATCCCTCAGGACATTCTATGGCTGGGGGTTAGGACACCACTCTCTCACATCACCACTGGTCTAAGTACTGGCTCATGTCAGGGTCAAAGCCTAGCCAAATGCAAATCTCCTACTTAGTTACATCAAGTCAGATTCAGATACGTCCATTCCTCGCCCCTGGCGATCCTTACCGGCATCCTTCACACCAGAGTCCTCATAGTCCCTGACTACGGACTCATCAACCCTATAGGTCATCCACATATGGTAAACGGGAAGCTCTCACGTCCCCTCACGGATTGGTTACCGGTCTTGAGCGCCCGTGAGCCCAAGTCTATCCATATGCAACCTTACCGATAACTGGTCCCCACAATGTGATTCCTATCCTCTCACGGGTTGGTTACCGGTCTTGAGCGCCCATGAATCCCCATTGCTACCACGGGTCGTTCGGTCTCATTACCCCTCCGATTAGGGTATGACATAACAGGACATCCTAGCCAAACACTATTAGACAGCCCTAAGTATGTCATCCAACAGTTTAGGAAGGTGTCCAAAGGGCATCTCTGGAAACATCCCATAATATTCCCGTAGTTGTCGAAGGACAGAAGTGTCAAAAGAACACCTCTCCTTTCCAAATCATACTTAATCATTCAAAAACATAATTCCATCATGTCACATATATGGTAACTTCTTATATGGAAAGAAATCAATAATAACATCCAACTTGCATATATTTGGTAAGTAAATGATACATGAATCAATTTAGTATAAACGAGTAATGCTACTGTAATCAAGGTAGTTGCATCAATAGTATATCATTGTAAGAATTTAATTAAGGAAACAAATCAATGATATTCAAATATAGAAACTAGAACATGCAATCTATGTAGTTAAGGAAATAACCATCCTTACCTTATATAACTCGCAAAGGATCTTAGGGAATCAAGTAAGACCTTGACTAAACTTGGGAAGAAAGTCCTAAACAAGTGTATGTAACATATTAGGAAAGATACTAAAAAGGAAAGATATCAAAACATCCAAAACAAGCCAAATATGAGGTTGCTGTACTCATTGGTCGATTGGATTGGTCTACTACCTCAGTCGACCAATGAGTCGACCAACAGAGACAGTGGCCTTCAAAAATCAAAGTTTTTAGAATATAAAACCGAATTTGGTGGTTCAAAAGGGTACTAAACAAGGGGGAAACTACAATGGCAGTGTACTAGTATATAGAGGACTTCAAAACACTAATCAAATCAAGTCTTCAAGTTACAAATTAGGAAACAAAAAGTTACCATAATTAGATCAATCATGGTTCTTGAAGAATTCATAGTAAAAATCATGGACCAGAACAATAAGATGATTGATTACTATTATGACAAAGGATTCATGAATAGCATGCATAGATTCTCAAAAGAAATAGAGCTAAGGGTGAAGAACATCAATCTAAATAAGGAAAGAGAATGAATACAAGCTTTCCTTCAAAAGCGAGTGATGATCTTGATGAAGATCATCCACCAAGCTTTAGATCCTTAGGAAAAGAGAGGGAAAGAGTATAGTGATGGTTGCAATAGAGATACAACATCACTACTACTGTCCTCAATCAGAAAAGGAAAGAAAAGTAATGAAGAATCAAAGATGAAACATAGAAGAGGATGATCACATACCTTTTTGTGTAGAAGCACGAGTTTTGATGAAGATCCGTCAAGATAATCACCAAGGATGCAAGGGAGATGACTTGCAGAGGGCTCTGGTACGTTCCAAAGAGTTTGGAGGCAGAAAATACGACGTAGACTCGAGATTGGACTTAAATAGAGCAAGCAAAGACCTAATTAGCAAAATCAGATCCCATTGGTCGACTGGTCCAATCGACCAATGAGTCGACCAATCAGAACAGCAAATCCAAAACGGGGAATTGAAGGCTCAGATCAAATCCAAACATAAAGGGGTTTTACACACACATTATGTGACTTACCTAGTAGGTAGAAATGCCTTCGAACCATGACAGAGAGCACTCCAAGTCTATCGACTAATTCCATCTCCATCAGGGTGCAGTTTCCATAAATGGAACACTGACATCAACACTCATGGATTCCAAGCCAACCACCAAGTCTTCCACTAGAATGGCCCATAACTAACTTCTTGCTTTACTTCGGGTTGTCGGACCTACAAACAACAGGGTTTCCGGGTCAAGGTTAGGGTTGGGTTTCACTGATTCCACCTCACTCTACTCCTTTTTGATGTCTACATCTGGTATCATTTTTCTGCACTCTGATTATACTGTCATTATTTTCCTGATTTGGATCTCTTATTTATAATATTACACATTGATTATATCTATTCATGATTATGTTATTGCCTATGTGGGAGGATGATTTCCTCGATACTTGATCTTTGGGGTTGTGGATCACACACTCGGGTATGCCAGATAGGGTACCGGCTGGGTGGATGTGATAGCAGCCTTTGCCCGAATGGCATTCAGATTAAACCTAGGAGGCACTGCAAAGAAAAAACAAGCACACTTGTCAAAATGCAGGACCCAAAAGCCTAGAAGAATCCATGGCGCCCAAGAAGGAAGCCTAGACTAAAGTGATTGGCCTTCACCCAAAGATGCTCAGAAAGACTTTTTGACGTCAAGAACAAGGATTCTAACACCAAAAAGATGACTATGTAGCTATAACCCCAAGTATTCTACTTTGGAGTTTATCAGGGAGAAAAGAGCAGAAAACCATAAAGAAAAGGACGAGAGAAAGAGGAACTTGCTCGTTCAAAGCCTTGCTGCGAGTCTTCAAGAAATGAATCTTCGGACAAGGTTACGAAGGTCACAAGCATAAAGAAGAAGGAGTGTGCAGGTTTCTGGTGTTGCAGCATTTGTAAAGGATTGAAATGAGGTTTCTAAGCACGTCAAAGGGGGTTTAAATAGCCCATTGAGGTGATACGAAGAGACATAACGCAAGAAAATCTAGGGCCTGAAAAGATTGACGTTCGAGTACTGATCACTGGATCCCAGATCAACGGCTGCAGATTAAGGACCTTTTGAATTCGACATAAATGAGTCAGAACTGTCAAGAGTTTCCACGTGGCAAGATAAACACCAGTTACGAAGGAGCACAGCTCGAGAAACGAACCATCACCCAATTACAATAAATGCGATGGAACGGAAATATTTCTTGGAAAGGTAAACCCATAAATAGTTATGAGAAAAACGTTTGATTTTCTCCAGAAGGATTGTGCCGAATAGAGAATTCGCAATGACAAAGACAGGAATCGATCGTGATAAGTAAGGAAACTTCAAGTTTCCCGAAGTAAGGCTTCAAAAAATCGAATGAGACCCTCGAATGAAGCATCGGTTCCGCACCGAGTGAGGCTTCAGTGGGCTAGAGCATTTGTTCTACACTGAATGAGACTCCTGAAAAACGAGGCCAAAATTTATACCGAACGTGACTATTCTGCGCAGATTCGACAAGGCTCCCGAAGGAAGCATGAGCTATGTCTAATGGAGTCAAGTCATTATATTTTGGATAATCCCGGAAAGGAAATCCCACAAGTCAATCATGGTAGTAAGTACGAAATTCTTACAACAAGCAATTATGGTCAATTCATATATTTATGAAATGGCCATAGGGGGCCAACCCTTACCCAAAAAAAAAAAAAAAAATCTCATTCAAGTGGTGGTTGATGAACTGGAGTGGTTGAAGGATCTGCAACTGAGGCTTGCTCCCGAGGATTCTGATTCTCACCGACCGCCTCAGTCTCGGGAAGGGGCGGAGAGTCACTAAGATATAAGTCAAAATCAAGATCAGAAGAATAGGGATCGTCATCTTCCTGGGCTCACTGGGGAAGAGGCATCTTCAACTTATCAAAAACATCAGAGTGACAAATCTTCTTGAAAGAAGTAGTGTCAAACGAAGGATCAGCCGAAAGAATAGCCTCCCACACATCATTCTGTCCCTCCCGATAGGCCTGAGTGTTGTAGGGGACCATCAGTTTGCTAAAGGGAACGCTGTTCAAGTATTTACAAACACATGCCTTCTGAAGATCCGGGGAAAGGTGTTCGGGCTTGGAGGGAAGAACCATCTACTGAAGATCTTCTTTTTCCTTGGTTAGGGTTTCAACCCTCCTGCCAAGATCAGCAGCGATCCCTTCAAACTTCTTTGACTCGCGAGTTAAGGCTCCAATGCGGCTGTTGGCCAGATCAAGATCTTTCCTAAGATGCCCGACTGAGGCGTTTTCCTCTTTGAGTGCAGCCACTGTTTTCTTCAATTGGACAAAATGTGAGTCCGCCAATCTCATCTGCTCCTCATAATATTGAAGTCAGGAGAAGATGCGGCCTATTCGGTTCAGAGCCTCAATTTGTTGATAGAAGTTCTCCACAGCGGTCCTGATAAGATGGAGAATTGTCAAAAAAACTCTGAAGAATACTATAATCAAGAAGTTGGCAAGCCAGAAAAGACAGTTACCTAGTAGAAGTACGGACAAATGCATCATCACTGAGAGACTCGAAGGCTTGACAGTCGGCTGGCATCAGACAAAGCGAACTCCACTTGGAGGCTTTCTCAGGGTCCACCGTAACCCGATCAGATGCGCTCAAGGTCAATTGAGGAACAAAGATCTCCTCCGATCCTAGAGTCTTCTTTTGTTTCTTCGGGACAGTGGCGTCGATTGGGTCATGCCTCCTCTTGGTTCGAACAAGAGGAGGGATGACCTCATCCTCATTGGTAGGCTTCTTTCCTTTCCCCGAACCTTCACCCACGGGTCTTAGTATTCTTAAGCTCCGAGTGGGCAGCTTTGGGGTGGGAGAGGCTGTCACATCCTCCCAGCCGGTACCCTATCTGGCATACCCAAGAGTGTGATCCACAGCCCGAAGATCAGGTATCGAGTAATCAACCTCCCACATAAACAATAACATAATCATGAACAATAATAATAAAAGTGCGGAAGATAAACCATAGATCCAATAAGGAAAGAATGAATCATATATAAATCAGAGTACTAGATATAATCAGAGTGTCAAAAACAGATAAGTAAAGTGAGGCAAAATCCAACTCTACAACCAGCGGAAAAGTAGTTCTAAAAGAGAATAAGCTAGACAAAATCTAATCCCAGTAGCAAGTACAATGGGTAACTAAATTGTTCTCCACTTTATAGACAACATCCCTATAAGTATAAATCTCATAAACGGCACAAGGGCGCTTCCACTCAATGGTCGGACTAAGCATCGTACGGAGCATAACCACTCGCGGGATCTTCGATGTAATTGTTGTAACCGCAATCACCTTCCCCGGAGATATGCCTCTTCGCCTTGCGCTTCTTCATAGGGACCGTCATAATATTCAAGTACTGCGTAGAATAGTCTAACAAACATTGTACAATAAAGGAATGAGTTTCAAAGAAACTCAGTAAGGCAGTTAAATCCATAATAACATAAATGGCAGGATTTCAGAACAATCATAAATGCATTATGGTATGAGACAAGCAATGAATGAATGAATCTAACTCTATATATGTTGGTCTCTATTGGCAGACATGCTTTAAGTCATAGCACCGTAATTCTTTAGGAAGGTCTCAATCACTCATCATCAGTTGGTAATGGGTCCGGCATCCCTCGGGACATTCCATGGCTGGGGGTTAAGTCACCACTCTCTCACATCACCATTGGTCTAAGTACCGGCGCATGTCAGGGTAAAGCCTAGCCAAATGCAAGTCTTCTACTTAGTTACATCAAGTCAGATCCAGATACGTCCATTCCTCGTCCCTGACAATCCTTTCCAGTATCCTTCACACTAGAGTCCTCATAGTCCCTGACAACGGACTCATCAACCCTATTGATCATCCACATATGGTAAACGGGAAGCTCTCACGTCCTCTCACGGGTTGGTTACCGGTCTTGAGCGCCCGTGAGCCCAAGTCTAACCATATGCAACCCTACCAAAAAATGGCCCCCACAATGTGATTCATGTCCTCTCACGGGTTGGTTACCGGTCTTGAGCGCCCATGAATCCCCATTGCTACCACGGGTCGTTCGGTCTCAATACCCCTCCGATTAGGGTCTGACATAACAGGACATCCTAGCCAAACACTACTAGACAATCCTAGATATGTCATCCAACAGTTTAGGAAGGTGTCCATAGGGCATCTCCGGAAACATCCCATAATATTCCCGTAGTAGTCCAAGGACAGAAGTGTCAAAAGGACACCTCTCCTTTCCAAACCATACTTAAGCATACACATGCATCAATTCATATCATCACATATATGGTACCTTCATATATGGAAAGAAATCAATAACTACAATCAATTTGTATATAACTGGTAAGTAAATCATACATGAGTCAATTCAATATGATTAAGTAATGCTACTGATATCAAGATAGTACCACAGTAGTATAACATCATAAGAATCTAATTAAAGAAATAACTTAATAAGATTCTAATATAGAAACTAAGATATGCAATTTATGTTGTTAAAGAAGTAACCATCCTTACCTTTTATAACTCGCAAAGGAATCCTAAGAAATCAAGTAAGATCTTGGCAAACTTGAGAAGAAGGTCCTAAACAAGTGTATACAACATATTAGGAAAGATCCCTAACAGAAAAGATACCAAAACATCCAACACAGACCAATTCTGGAGTTGCTGTACTCATTGGTCGAGTGGATTGGTCGACTGGTCCAGTCGACCAATGCAGACAGTAGCCTAAAAAAAACAGAGTTTTAAGATATAAAATCCGAATTTGGTGGTTCAAAAGGGTACTAATCAAGGGGTAAACTACATCAGTAGTATCCTAACATATAGGGGACCTCAAAACACTAATCCAATCAAGCCATCAAGATCCAAATTAGGAAACAAAAAGTTACCATAATTAGATCAACCATGGATCTTGAAGAATTCAAGATAGAAATCAAAGACAAGAACAATAGGAGAATGGATCATTGCTTCAGGTAAAGGTATCATGAAAAGCATACTTAGATCTTCTTCAAGGAAATAGGCTTAAAAGCACAAATCTAAATAAGGAAACAAAACCTACCATATATGTAACTATCATGATTCATGAAGAAAACATGGTATGGTAGAAGAGAAACAACTAAAGATTGATAGATCATGGATCATGAAAAGAAAACACAGCAATTGACTACTAACATGATCAATATAGAAGATCCAAAGAGATCAGAATTCAAATCAGAAGTTAAACACAGACTAGATCATGGTTTGATCATGATTCCTTCAAAAGCTTGCAATGATCATGGTTAAGATCATTGTTCTAGCCATTAATCCTTAGGATGATCATGAGAGACAAGTCCAGAGATGTTTGCAACAGAGAATGCAGCATCTCCTCTACTGTCTCAACTCAGAAAGGAAAGAAAAACAGAGATGGAGGGGAAGAAGAGAGTGTAGACATACCTTTGATGCAAAAGGAAGAGTTTTGACGAAGATCCGTCAAGAAAATCACCAAGGATGCAAGGGAGATGACTTGAAGAGGTCTTTGGTTCGTTCCAAAGAGTTTGGAGGCAGCAAATACGAAGTAGACTCGAGATTGGACTTAAATAGAGCAAGCAAAACCTAGTTGCCAAAGATAGCACCCATTGGTCGAGTGGATTGGTCGACTGGTCCAGTCGACCAATCAGTCGACCAATGCTGACAGCAATTCCAAAACAGGGAATTGAAGACCCAGATCAAATCCAATCCTAAAGGGGTTTTGCACACATAACAAGTGACTTATCTAATAGGTAGAAATGCCTTCAAACCATGATAGAAAGCACTCCAAGTCCATCAACTAATCCGATCTTCATCAAGATTAAGTTTCCATAAATAGAACTTCATCATCAAGTCTCATGGATTCATAGCCAGACACCAAGTCCTCCACTGGGATGGCCCAAAGCTGACTTCTTACTTTACTTCGGGTCACTGGACCTACAAATAACAAGGTTTTCGGGTCAACGTTAGGGCTGGGTTTTACATTCTCCCCCCCTTAAAGAAATTTCGTCCTCGAAATTGAAAGCGTACCTGTGCTTCCAAAGAGGTAAGGAAACTTCTCCTTCATGTCTTCTTCCTTCTGCCAAGAAGCTTCTTCAGGGGTATGGTTCTTCCACCGAATCTTCACCAAAGGGATGGTGCGATTCCGCAGCTGCTTGTCCTTCCTATCCAAGATTTCGGCCGGTTCTTCATCGTAGGTCAAATCAGCACTAAGTCCTTCGGGTGCTTGCTGCAAAATGTGTTCCGGATTCTCTATGTATTTTCGGAGCATCAAAATATGAAACACATTGTGAACACCAGCAAGAGGCGGAGGTAATGCTAATCGATACGCAACAGGTCCAACCTTTTCCAAAATCTCGAAAGGTCCAATGAAACGAGGGCTAAGCTTTCCCTTAACATTAAATCTCATCACACCCTTCATTGGTGAAACCTTCAAAAAGACTTTCTCTCCAACTTGAAATTCCAAATCGGTCCTTCTCTTATCAGCATAAGATTTCTGTCTTGACTGGGAAGACTTAATCCTTTCTCTTATCATATCTACCATAGCACTCGTAGCTTCAATCATTTCGGGACCTAAGACTTTTCTTTCACCTGTCTCGATCCAGTACAAAGGTGTCCTACAAGTACGCCATACAAAGCCTTGAATGGAGCCATGCCTATTGTTGCTTGATAACTGTTGTTATAGGCAAACTCAACCAAAGCTAGGTGTTCATCCCAATTACCACCCATATCCACCACACAAGATCTGAGCATGTCTTCCAATGTCTGAATTGTCCGCTCAGATTGTCCATCAGATTGTGGATGATGAGCTGTACTCAAGTTCAATTGGGTTCCCAAGGCCTTCTGCAAACTATTCCAAAACCTTGAGGTGAACCTAGGATCACGATCCGAAACAATACTCAATGGCACACCATGCAGACGAACCACATTATCCACGTAAAGCCTCGCTAGCTTATCCAGAGTATGAGTGATCTTCATAGGAATGAAGTGGGCTGATTTGGTCAACCTATCAACAATCACCCACACAGTGTCATTGCCTTTACTTGTCCGTGGCAAGCTAGTCACAAAGTCCATTGAGATATCCTCCCACTTCCAACTAGGAATAGGAAGAGGTTGAAGTAATCCAGATGAGGGTTGTCGAACGGCTTTCACACGTTGGCAAGTCTCACACTTGGCAACAAAATCATCAACATCAGCCTTGAGACCAATCCACCAAAAATGTTCCTTCAAGTCCTTGTACATCTTGGTGCTTCCGGGTGTATAGTAAAGACCGATCTGGTGCGCTTCCTTCAATATTTCTTTCTTAACTTCTTCGTTTATGTGCACGCACAGTCTTCCTCTAAACAATAAAGCACCATCCATGGATATACCAAAGTTGGGGTCCGACTCAGGATTCGAAGAAATCTTCTCAACTTTGATCAAAAGCTCTTGATCGGAACTCTGCAGAGCAACAATCTTATCTCTAAGACCAGATCTTGCCGCCATGGCAGAAAGAATAAAATCAGAATTCTCAGGGACAATTTCCAAATCAAAACTCTCAATAGAAGACCACAATGGTAAACTCAAAGCATTCAAATCCAAAGTCTTCTTCTGGTTCTTCCTACTAAGAGCATCAGCAACAACGTTTGCTTTCCCAGGGTGATACTGAATATCACAATCATAATCGGAGACTAGTTCCAACCATCTCCTTTGTCTCATGTTCAACTCCTTTTGGGTGAAGAAGTATTTCAAACTCTTATGATCCGTGAAAATGGCAATCTTCTCACCGTAGAGGTAATGTCTCCAAATCTTCAAAGCAAAGACAATAGCGGCAAGTTCTAGATCGTGAGTGGGGTAATTCCGCTCATAATCTTTCAATTGCCGAGAAGCATAGGCTACGACCTTGCCATGTTGCATCAGACGCAACCCAATCCAATCTTTGACGCATCGGTATAAACTGTCATACCACCGGAACTATCTGGTATAGTCAAAACCGGGGCACTTGTCAATCTATCTTTCAACTCTTGGAAATTCTTCTCACAGGCGTCAGACCAAACAAACTTTTCTTCTTTCCTGGTCAACTTAGTCATAGGAGCAGCCAACCGAGAAAAATTCTCAATAAACCTTCTGTAGTAACCCGCCAATCCAAGAAAACTTCTTATTTCCGTTACCGACTTCGGTCTTTCCCAATCAGCCACAGCTTGAACCTTTTCAGGATCGACACGAATACCTTCGGCTGAAACCACATGACCAAGGAATACTACTCTCTTAAGCCAGAAATCACACTTGCTAAACTTAGTGAACAACTTCTTTTCTCGCAACCTTTGCAAAGTGAAACTTAGATGACTTGCATGCTCTTCTTCGCTCTTCGAATAGATCAAGATGTCATCAATGAAAACAATCACAAACTTATCAAGCACATCGTGAAATACTCGGTTCATGAGGTCCATGAACACCGCAGGAGCATTGGTCAATCCAAAGGGCATGACTCTAAACTCGTAGTGACCATACCGCGTTCGGAAAGCTGTCTTGAAGATATCACTAGACTTCACTTTCAATTGGTGATATCCGGATCTTAAGTCAATCTTTGAGAACACAACTGCACCCTTCAACTGATCGAAGAGATCATCAATTCTGGGCAGCGGGTATCTATTCTTGATAGTCAGCTTATTCAACTCACGGTAGTCGATGCACAAGCGCATACTACCGTCTTTCTTCTTGACAAACAAGACCGGAGCTCCCCAAGGTGAAACTCCCTTCTCTTCTTTAACTTTTCCCACCTAGTGTATCACCTTGGTTTCCAAATCAGAAGCAAGATATCCAAGAACATCATCAACAACTTGCTTCCACTCTTTACTTAAAATCATCAAAAATCCACTTGACCAAAAGATTGGAAATCTTAAATCATGCTCAAATATATCCATATAGTCATCAAACAATAATCCATAAGGCAAAAATCACATTTTCCAAAAATTCAACAGCAAATGAGGTCTCTGTGACCATTGGTCGAGTGATTGGTCGACTGACCCAGTCGACCAATGAGTCGACCAATGCAGACAGAATGCGAAAATTCGCATTATAAGCCTCATTTCCACATTCCAACTTCATTCTATCTTCTTCCAAAGGTGAGAGAGCTCTAGGGAAAGTCTCCAAAGGTTCTCACAAATGTTCTTGAGGTGTTTTGGTGCTTCAACAACAACACAACAACACACAATCATCACAAACAAGGTAAATCTCTCATTCCTTCTTCCATTTTCATCTTCTCATGCTTGCATTTCAATCAAAACCATGCTTTGCTTGTATCCAATGCTAGAAATCATGCTTAGGAATGCTTAGAAACATATTCCCTAGGTTTTAAACACAATGCCATGCATAGACAACAAGTTCTAACATATTGGTGTTCATCTCGCAACGTTTTCATACCGAAATCGTTATCTTTAGAAAAATTTCGTTTTCTCTCAAACCGCTTGAAATTTTCGCACGAGATCAAATGCTACATGCTCAAGATGATATTTTAGATAGGTCCATAAAATTTGATTAAACCAATTTCAACTTTTCAAAAATCCAATTTTGACCTAAATTGCAAAATCCCCAAATTTCCTTCTTGCTGAATTTTTCGCTTTAATCCAAGTTTTCGATCGATTTTCTTCAAACAAACTTCATAGACATGAAATTCCAAGTATTGCGCACATGCTAGTATGTTCAAATCAAATTTCCCCCATATTTGAAATTTTCCGAAAAATTACGAAAATACCCTTTTGGCTCAAATCTTAAGGTAGCACTAACTGGAATTGTCTCTTGTCTCTTTCACAGATACACACTATGCAGAGGGGAGGGCGAGGATGAGGTAGAGGTCGTGGTCGCATTGTAGGGGCACTTAGGGGCAGAGGTCAGGTTGCTTCAGAGCTTAGACAGGAGGTTAGGAGACCAGACATGTTCGACACACCTCAGGCCGAGTTCCTGTACGAGGCTTACTTTAGTTACTGCAATATCGAGATGGGACGTCTACTTCACTTACGCCAGCTCAGAGCCTTTAGGATTCGGCAGAGATTCGACACGTTGCAGTGGACTCATCTCTTCACCGAGGATCTGCCGGTATACCCGGAGCTAGTGAGGTTGTTCTTCAGCAACCTTACCTACACAGAGGAGGCTCGAGGCCAAGGACATCCACTTAGACTTGTCCTAAGGAGCGGGGTCTTCCGGACTCAGATTCGCTTTTCCACCCGAGCACCGGCTGAGATCTTGCGGGTTCCTTACTATCCACAGCGGTGTGTGTGGATACCTGCAGGAGCAGATCCTGGACAGCCATCTGATGCCGTACGAGCTTCGCGAGATATGCTCTACGCTATGGGATAGTCGTCGATGCTTCACTCCGTGGACCAGCGGACAGATGACGAATTCTGCACGGATTATCGGTCGCATAGTCGGCCGAAACATTATGCCGAAGGCCGGACATCACCATCGGGTCACAGTGATGGAGGCCTTAGTCATCTACCGCATCTACATGGGCTTCGAGAACGATCTCTCCTACATCATTCAGCAGGTCATGCTGGACTTAGTTCTGCGGCCTAGCATGCGGAACCTTTACTATGGGATGCTACTGACCTTGATCTTCGGGCATTTCGGGGTGAGTTTCGAGGATACACCGGTGGACACCGGTTCACGGGGATACTCAATCGGGACTCGGACCATTCGTCGGATGAGACTGCAGCGAGTCTCGAGAGATCTCCTAGTCCGGAGGGTGAGGATGATGAGGAATCGAGAGGATGAGGATCAGGAGTCGGAGGATGGAGGAGAGGATATCGGTCCCGATAGTGATGATCAGGCCGGAGATGATACATATATGCACGAGGCTGGGCCAGTGCATCACGAGTTTCCTTCATCACACTTCGAGGCAGGTGGCCCTTCACATGCAGTTCCAGAGACTTCAGATCTTGGGGCGCAGATGAGATCGATGACTTCCATGCTAGAGAGGATGGAGGTCAGACAGGAGCAGATGTACGAGAGGATGGAGTCACGACAAGATAGGATAGAGCATCAAGTGACTCAGCTAGTGGAGGAGTTCGGAGCATACGAGAGATCGGAGAAGATCACCTAGATAGACTGTACCCTAGGATTTTCATTTATGCATTTCGGATGTAATCGTTGTAAAAGCTTTTGAAATTAATGAAGTTCATTTTGTTTCACTTAATTATTGTATATTATGCACCTTTCTTTTCTTTGCATTAGTGACATTTGTTTAAGTATAATTATGGTATGTTATTCGGAAATGTTCTGTTATGCTTCATAGGTTAAGTTTCTAATCCAAGTGTTCTATTATTCACTTCTAAGAGTAGCAGAGTCATTTCAGATCAATGACTCAGGAATGTTCAGTTATTGTCTTTTGTGGTTAGGATTTCCTCGAACCTTAGGCTCTGATACCAATCTGTCACATCCTCCCAGCCGGTACCCTATCTGGCATACCCGAGAGTGTGATCCACAGCCCGAAAATCAGGTATCGAGTAATCAACCTCCCACATAAACAATAACATAATCATGAACAATAATAATAAAAGTGCGGAAGATAAACCATAGATCCAATAAGGAAAGAATGAATCATATATAAATCAGAGTACTAAATATAATCAGAGTGTCTAAATCAGATAAGTAAAGTGAGGCGAAATCCCACTCTACAACCAGCGGAAAAGTAGTTCTAAAAGAGAATAAGCTAGACAAAATCTAATCCCAGTAGCAAGTACAATGGGTAACTAAATTGTTCTCCACTTTATAGACAACATCCCTATAAGTATAAATCTCATAAACGGCACAAGGGCGCTTCCACTCAATGGTCGGACTAAGCATCGTACGGAGCATAACCACTCGCGGGATCTTCAGTGTAATTGTTGTAACCGCAATCACCTTCCTGGAGATATGCCTCTTCGCCTTGCGCTTCTTCATAGGGACCGTCATAATATTCAGTACCTGCAGAATAGTCTAACAAACATTGTACAATAAAGGAATGAGTTTCAAAGAAACTCAGTAAGGCAGTTAAATCCATAATAACATAAATGGCAGGATTTCAGAACAATCATAAATGCATTATGGTATGAGACAAGCAATGAATGAATGAATCTAACTCTATATATGTTGGTCTCTATTGGCAGACATGCTTTAAGTCATAGCACCGTACTTCTTTAGGAAGGTCTCAATCACTCATCATCAGTTGGTAATGGGTCCGGCATCCCTCGGGACATTCCATGGCTGGGGGTTAAGTCACCACTCTCTCACATCACCATTGGTCTAAGTACCGGCGCATGTCAGGGTAAAGCCTAGCCAAATGCAAGTCTTCTACTTAGTTACATCAAGTCAGATCCAGATACGTCCATTCCTCGTCCCTGACGATCCTTTCCGGTATCCTTCACACTAGAGTCCTCATAGTCCCTGACTACGGACTCATCAACCCTATTGATCATCCACATATGGTAAACGGGAAGCTCTCACGTCCTCTCACGGGTTGGTTACCGGTCTTGAGCGCCCGTGAGCCCAAGTCTAACCATATGCAACCCTACCAAAAAATGGCCCCCACAATGTGATTCCTGTCCTCTCACGGGTTGGTTACCGGTCTTGAGCGCCCATGAATCCCCATTGCTACCACGGGTCGTTCGGTCTCAATACCCCTCCGATTAGGGTCGACATAACAGGACATCCTAGCCAAACACTACTAGACAATCCTAGATATGTCATCCAACAGTTTAGGAAGGTGTCCATAGGGCATCTCCGGAAACATCCCATAATATTCCCGTAGTAGTCCAAGGACAGAAGTGTCAAAAGGACACCTCTCCTTTCCAAACCATACTTAAGCATACACATGCATCAATTCATATCATCACATATATGGTAACTTCATATATGGAAAGAAATCAATAACTACAATCAATTTGTATATAACTGGTAAGTAAATCATACATGAGTCAATTCAATATGATTAAGTAATGCTACTGATATCAAGATAGTACCACAGTAGTATAACATCATAAGAATATAATTAAAGAAATAACTTAACAAGATTCTAATATAGAAACTAAGATATGCAATTTATGTTGTTAAAGAAGTAACCATCCTTACCTTTTATAACTCGCAAAGGAATCCTAAGAAATCAAGTAAGATCTTGGCAAACTTGAGAAGAAGGTCCTAAACAAGTGTATACAACATATTAGGAAAGATCCCTAACAGAAAAGATACCAAAACATCCAACACGGACCAATTCTGGAGTTGCTTTGTACTCATTGGTCGAGTGGATTGGTTTCATGGTCCATCGACCAATCGATCGACCAATGCCAACTGATAGCCTAAAAAAAACAGAGTTTTAAGATATAAAATCCGAATTTGGTGGTTCAAAAGGGTACTAATCAAGGGGTAAACTACATCAGTAGTATCCTAACATATAGGGGACCTCAAAACACTAATCCAATCAAGCCATCAAGATCCGAATTAGGAAACAAAAAGTTACCATAATTAGATCAACCATGGATCTTGAAGAATTCAAGATAGAAATCAAAGACAAGAACAATAGGAGAATGGATCATTGCTTCAGGTAAAGGTATCATGAAAAGCATACTTAGATCTTCAAGGAAATAGGCTTAAAAGCACAAATCTAAATAAGGAAACAAAACCTACCATATATGTAACTATCATGATTCATGAAGAAAACATGGTATGGTAGAAGAGAAACAACTAAAGATTGATAGATCATGGATCATGAAAAGAAAACACAGCAATTGACTACTAACATGATCAATATAGAAGATCCAAGGAGATCAGAATTCAAATCAGAAGTTAAACACAGACTAGATCATGGTTTGATCATGATTCCTTCAAAAGCTTGCAATGATCATGGTTAAGATCATTGTTCTAGCCATTAATCCTTAGGATGATCATTAGAGACAAGTCCAGAGATGTTTGCAACAGAGAATGCAGCATCTCCTCTACTGTCTCAACTCAGAAAGGAAAGAAAAACAGAGATGGAGGAGAAGAAGAGAGTGTAGACATACCTTTGATGCAAAAGGAAGAGTTTTGACAAAGATCCGTCAAGAAAATCACCAAGGATGCAAGGGAGATGACTTGAAGAGGTCTTTGGTTCGTTCCAAAGAGTTTGGAGGCAGCAAATACGAAGTAGACTCGAGATTGGACTTAAATAGAGCAAGCAAAACCTAGTTGCCAAAGATAGCACCCATTGGTCGAGTGGATTGGTCGACTGGTCCAGTCGACCAATCAGTCGACCAATGCTGACAGCAATTCCAAAACAGGGAATTGAAGACCCAGATCAAATCCAATCCTCAAGGGGTTTTGCACACATAACAAGTGACTTACCTAATAGGTAGAAATGCCTTCAAACCATAATAGAGAGCACTCCAAGTCCATCAACTAATCCGATCCTCATCAAGATTCAGTTTCCATAAATAGAACTTCATCATCAACTCTCATGGATTCAAAGCCAGATACCAAGTCCTCCACTGGGATGGCCCAAAGCTGACTTCTTACTTTACTTCGGGTCACTGGACCTACAAATAACAAGGTTTCCGGGTCAAGGTTAGGGCTGGGTTTTACAGAGGCAGTTTTCTCAGCAGCAGCCCTCTCGGCCTCTGTAACTGTTCGAGGAGATATTTTCTCACGGCCTCAACTCCCTTGGCTGCATTGGCCCGAATGGCCTTTGGGTTAACTCTTGGAGGCATTGCAAAAAAGATGGAGTTAGAGAGCTCGACGAAATGATATGATGATCAGAAAACATGAATATCAGAAAGCTCACACTTAGCTAGCCCCCAGTACTAAAGGACATCTGTGTATTCCATCTCTAAACCGTGGATCTCTTGGAACCACGGAATTGACTTGATTTTTTTGGCGGCAGCTTGTTCGGCGTCATTCAACGGAAGAACACGATTAGCCTCGGTGTAGGAATCAAGCCACTTCCAGCCGATCGGGAAGTTCAAATCTTTTTGGGGCACTTGGTAGAAAAAGTACCGATGGCACCACCCTTTATGGTTAGAAGGACAAGTACCCCTGGCTAGGATACTACCCGACCATCGAAGCTCAGTCTTGTTACGCTTGGGCAGAAAAACCCAACCTGGAGGTGCGATTGAGAAAGAGCATAGAAATGTACAAAAAGAGGAAGAGAAGGTTTAATTCTAAGTTCGAAGCACAAACCAAGGAAGCCGACAATATGACGGTAGCTATTGGGGAGAAGCATTCTAGGACAAATCTCCCAGTGATTCAAAACGGCAGAAAACAAAGGATTGAAAAAGGGAAACCGGGCTCCACTTTCTAGAGTGTCCAAATACAACGAAAATTCATTAGAAAGATTCAAGTTGGCTCTCTCATTAGAATTGGGAAGTCGAAGAAAATAATTGGAAGGAAATTCAAAGTGTTGAAATGCCGAAGTCAACTCGGCATCGGTATATTTAGAGACATAAGAACTTGGGTCTTCTTTGGATCTCTTAGATTGCCGAGGGGCCTTGGCAGGCGCCTTCAAAGGCTTGGATGGATTGGAATAGAGAGGACGCCAGACCTCAGTTAGTCTTTGTTCTTCATTATATGATTGTTCGACAGAAACAGAAATAGTGGTCTCGCCACTAGAATCGCCCTGGTCAGCGTAACGTTCAGTGGGGCCCTCGTCAGAGGTTTTACCGCTTCCCATTTCAAGAGAAGTCTGGCTATGGCTTTTAAATAAAAAAGAAACAAATGCGAAAGTGAAAGGAGTAACTAGAGCAAGCAAAGAAGGCAAGAAAGTTACTAAACTTACTTGTTCGCTGGAGTAAGAAGCTTGGAAGCAGAAAGGCAATTAGGGCACAAAGAAGACGACGACGAGTTTTCGAGCTGCAGACAAGAATGAGATTTGAAAAAGCAACAGGTGGTTTTTAAATAAACCAGCCTGTGGGCACGTGTATGATCGAGATCAGTTCAGATTGACGATCGCGATCAGGCGGCAATTCGAAAAGGTGTAAATGAATCGAATCGAAGCTAACGTTTTGAGGAACCGTCATTTTGATTTAAAAGCAATGATGGTTTCAGCTGCGACAGACACGTGGCGACTCCCGCGTGAAAGCTAAAGATGTTCGTGTAACTTGAGGAGAGTGGTGACACATCAACATTAAATGTGACTTGACATTTATGAGAACAAGCAATCGTTCGGATTCCTTGTTCGGTTTTCACATTCGGTATAAATCAAACCAAGCCCTCAGCATTCCCGAATGCTTGGTCTGGGGGGCTCGTGATACGGGAAAAATATCGCTGAACCGGGTCCATCCTTGGTTCAGCCCTCAACCCCGGTCGAAGACGAACAGACCGAGTTAGGTTCAAGCGAACCGGGTTCGAAGATGGCATGTTCAGGAAGAAACCAAATGCGGTCAGCAAGCAAGCACGAGTTCAAGATTCTCAGGATGAATAACCCGTCATAGAGACGATTATCAACAATCGCGGGAGTGGATGATCGTACCAACTCGGATAACCGCCACGCTTAACATCAAGATCGTGCAACCAGGGAAGGTTATCCATTACCCCACTAACGGGTATAACCATCAAGATCTGACGGTCATTAAAAGAAGGCATGTACGAGTTCAACGAACGGGATTAAGAGGTAAACTCTATATAAGTCAAAACCTACGTACAAAGAAGGTATCTGAATCGTATTCCCAGTTATTGTATTCTTACTTTAGCTCTGCAGTAAGTAAGAGCTTTTGTGATCAGTTCATTAACGTACTTAGCCATCGGAGGTGGACTCCCAACCCCCACGGTCGGGCCACATTTGACGATTGTTTTGCAGGTCATTATTAGGTGATCTAAGGGCTAAACAGATTTTGGACGCATCACACACTAACCTTGAAAGATGTGCACCATGTTCTAGATATACGACTGAATTTAATTTATGTTAGTGCATTAGACTGGCTTGATTGTGAAAGTCATTTTGGCATTACAAAATGAAAACTTATCAATGATATATTTTGTGAAAACTAAAGACCAAATATTTGAGAAATTTCAAAATTTTCATGCCATGGTGGAGGGAGAAACGGGAAAGAAACTAAAGTGTTTCTGAATTGAAAATGGAGAAGAATACGCATCTACTTCATTTGAAAGCTAATGCTTAGAGTATGGAATTTGACATGAGAAGACAATTTCTAGCACCCCGCAGCATAATGGTGTAGTTGAAAGGATGAATCATGCCATTATAGAAAGACTTAGAAGCATGTTGAAAATGGCTAAATTGTCTAGTCATTTTGGGGTGAACCAATTCATAAAGCTTGTTACTTAATCAAGAGATCTCCAAGAGTGCCTTTGAATTTTGATACTGTAGAGAAAGCGTGGGCAGGTAAAGATGTTTTCTGCAGTCATTTGAAGATATTTGGGTACAAAGCTTTTACAAATGCACTTAAAGAACATAAGACAAAGCTAGACGATAAAGCAGTCCCTTGTGTGTTTTTTTTGGCTACGGAAATGAAGGGTTTGGTTATAGGTTAAGGTATCCTGTAAAGAAGAAAATTTTCAGAAGTAGAGATGTGGTTTTTTCATGAAAATGAAACCTTGGCAGATATTGAAAAGACTATATAACCTAAGAAGAAAGCTTATAGCATTCTTGATCCCACCCCAATTACTTCAAAAGTTTTTTTGAAGGTGATTTCATTATACTTCTTCTTTATGTTGATGATATGCTAAAAGTTGGACAAGATTACAAGATGATTGACAAGTTGAAAGATGAATTGTCTACATCTTTTGACATGAAGAATTTACGCCCTACAAGACAAATTTTAAGGATAAAGATTGTTTGTGATAGGAAAGCAAAGAAGTAATGGTTGTCACAAGCAAGGTGCGATATCTCAGGGGAGATATTGCCTTTCGCTGGTTACTGAAACCAGCAAATCGGCAAAATCTCGTCGAGATTTCACCGATTTCTATGAAAATTTTTGTTCAAGAATGAAAACTGCAGGTAAGGCTAGATTTTGCTTCAAATTCATCCCCCTTCATTTAATGCTTTACCATCCCTCTTCATTTAATGCTCTTCATTTAATCTCTACCACGTGGTCGTCCTATCTATTTGTTTTCCTTTCTTTATTATTTTTTATTATTTTTTTTATATTTTAAAAACTAGGCATTTGGCTTCGAGTCTTGCCATTCTTTTGTGACTACACCAGCAGAACTAGAAAAGTTGGTTGCTGCGGTCGCTCCGGCAGAGGCCGAGACGCCTGCAACAACCGTAGAGGAAACACCAAAAGCAGGTCGTTGTAGAGAAGGTAGAGGCAGCAGAGGAGAAACTCGCAGAGGAACTCTTGGAGGCATGATCAAACATACCCGATTTCCCATGCAAGTTAATAATGTGAGTAGCAAAGCCTTCCTTGGAGATGTCGCTATACTTCTTCTGTTCTTCCAGGATCTCTTCGATGTACTCGAACTTTTTTGCATCGGCAAGTCAACGAACAATGATCTCGTAAACATGAGGCCTGCAGCAAAATCAGTAGACTTCAGAGGATTTCTTGAAGTTCTCGACGAGTATTTTGAAGCTCCGCTCCTTGGTGACGCTTTGAAGGAGCGTGTAGAGAGAAGTCGAAGAAGATGGGCTAGTGGTGGTAGCTGAAGTACAGAGGCTCTGGTAGAGAATGCGAGCGAAAGAATATTTGTATACACATAATATTCGCTGCATTTCACTAGTTCGGTGGGATATCGCTGGAAAATCGACGATTTTTGAAAAATATCGCTTTCACCTGCCATTTTGATTCGCTATCAACCGAGATGACCAAAATTTGGCGAGAAGTTGTTCCTTGGTCACAAGAATAGTACATTGAGCGGGTCCTAAAGAGATTTAATATGAAAGATGCTAAGCCGATTAAGACATCTCTTGTTCAACCACTTCAAATTGAGTAAAAAGGCTTTTCCCTCCACTAAAGAAGAAAAAGAAAAAATGTCAGCTATTCCTTATTCACCTGCAGTGGGAAGTTTAATGTGTGCAATGGTTTGCACACATCCAACATTGCTCACACCGTTGGTGTGGTGAATAGAATTTTATCTAATCTAAGCAAAGAGCATTAGGAGGCAGTGAAGTGCATCTTCCAGATATTTGAGAGGTAGTTCCATTGTGTTTGAGTTTCGGAGGTTTTAAACCAGCCTTGGAAGGCTATACAGATGCAAATATGTCAGATGACCTTAATGGTAGAAAAACTACTTTAGATATTTTATTTACTTTTGCAGGGGGAGTCGTGTCATAGTAATCTGAATTGCAAAAATGTGTGACTTTTTCTGCAACTGAGGGAGAATATATAATTGTTGCAAAAGCAGGAAAAGAGGTGGTGTAGATGAAGCGTTTTTTGGTGAGTTGGGTTTGAAACGAATATATTTTGTGATAGTCAAAGTGCTATGGACCTGAGCAAGAATTCTATATATCATTTCTACACGATGCATATTGATGTGAAATATCACTGGCTACAAGAAGAATCCTTTAGATATGATGACCAAAGTTGTTCCCAAAGAGAAGCTCGACCGTTGCACTGCATTAGTCAGAATGGACTCCAAGTAAATCTAGCCATATTTGAAGTCATGAACTCGATTTAGAATGAGATTTAAAAGAAGACAAAAAGTCCTATTTAAGAGAGAGAATTGTGGCAGTGATTCTTTATTTATTTTTCGGTGGGGGGGGGGGAGAGGAGTGAGGGCTACGAAGAGGCAGCTAGAAGTTCAACTCCAATTTTTAGATCTATTATTTTCGCCCCGTGGTTGCCGTGCGTGAGCATTGTCGCAAGAGAGGAAAATCAGAAAGATGAGGGAGAAGGAGAAGAAGGAAGAAAAGCATAAAGGTTTGGTTGCCATTGAAATTATCTATCTACTACACCTTAAGATCTATTCAAAACAAGGAAACTTTGTGAGATCCATGGTAGTGTATGATGTTTTTCTTGGGTTTGTTTCTTGTGAAGTTACCTAATCTTTATTGTTTCCAATTAATTGTTCCCTTGATTTGAGAGCAATATTTGTACTCCTCTTTTTCTCATAATAGATTGATGTAATATTTTGTCCCATGGTTTTTTCCTTTTATATTGGAGGATTTTTCCACGTAAATTTGTTTGTATCTTATGGTTATAATATTTCTTGCATTATTTTTATTTCTTAAATAGACACTAGGGCATTGATTTTATTGATTTTGTAGGTCCTAACAGAAGCTAAGGGTGTAAATGAATAACCAAAATCCGCTCCCGAATTCGCATCGATATCCATTTAGTAATATCCAAATCCGTCTGATTACTAATAGTATGCAGATATGGTATGCCCTTTTTCTACTGACTATCATCTGTTCGACTAAATTGTCCAATTAAAATTTTTACTTGGGTTTATTTTTCTTATTTTTATAAGTTTTTACTTGAAATGTGACTATTTTTCTAAAATTTCTTCTAAGATAACTATCAAAGTTGTTAAATTCTTAAATTTCGAACTTTATCCTTAGAAATAAAATGATAAAGTTGTCAACAGGTAGTCAAAAACTTGTATTCATATTTGTATTTCATGCTCATTTATAAGATTCTACTTAAGAAAATTACTATCCAATTATCCAAATCCGACTGAATCCGTCCAAAAATCGATAGGATATTATCCGAATCCGTCCAAATATAATAGGATGCGAATATGATATTACCACTATCCGATCCGAATCCGATCCGTTTACACCCCTAATAGATGCCGGCCCTCACTGCAATAGTATATAATTTTTCGGGGAGCGGTTGGGGCTGAAATTTTTACCGTAACAGGTTGACAACCATACATGAATTGATCACCCATTGGCGGTTCTCAAGTAGCCATACATGTAACACTCAAGGTATTAATAAATAAAAAATTATAACAGCAGCTACCACATCCCCCAAACAACTTCAAAATGTGTTGCCAGCACCTATATAAGTTCCACATGCTAATTAAAAAAAAAAACGATAATAAATAAATAAATAAACAAATTAATTAATTAATTAACTAAATTAACAGAAAATTCATGCTCTTAATTATTTTTTTCTCTCTTTTTTGGGCACCTGAATAATTCGATCACCTAGGAGTCATCTGAGTGATGCTGAAAACAGAGCTTTGCAGTTGAGTTGTAGACTCAATTGATGCTTTATTTGATGAAGGTTGACCAAACCCTCCAAATTCTTGATATAAACCTGGAGGGGTCAGTTCCTTTTCGTTGAGGTGGATCTGCCTAGAGAGCATGTCAATAACTTGTGTCATTGTAGGCCGTCTACCAGCTGCTGCTTGGGTGCAAAATAGGGCTACCTTTATGTACCTAAGGACTTCTTCCTCCGAGTATTCCCCTAGCTCTGGATCAACCAGCTGTAATAATTTTCCTTCCTCAAAGAGTTGCCAGGTCTGCAGATAAATAAATTAGAACTTTAGAGGTAACACAAGACGGTTAACAAAACAATAAAGATGTATAACTTAGAACATGAACCCTTACGGGTGTTAATTTTCCCATTACAAGAAATGGACTTCAAATTTCAACTTAACAATTTACAACGAAGGCCATCAGACAAGAGGCAATGGGGGAGACCAATGCATGTCGATGACATCAATGTAGAATCAGAGAATAATTTCTTCACTATTCAGTTAAACCGGAAAGTGAAAAAGCAAAACTCTGAAAATGATTTCCAAAATTTACAAAGGGAAATTGCCGCACCCATTCAAGAAGAAGCTTTTGTGTCCCTCCCCAGGTAACTTTTGAACTGCTTCTACCACTTATTATTTCAAGCATGAGGACCCCAAAGCTATATATATCAGCCTTCTTTGTCAAACGACCTTGCATTGCATACTCTGGTGCTAAGTAACCACTGCATGCAATAGTATATGACGTGTCAGACCCACGGGAAAATTATATATCTAGATTATATAATTCAAATTTAGACCACATGACAACGTATATTGGATGTCCAAAGGAGAATTCAACAATTAACTATCACAGCTAGCAGCTAGATTCAGAATTTCATGATATCTTGAATTTCATCCAAAATGCAGTCATAATATAGTATTTCACAGTTGCAAATTTTCATAGATATTTTGGTCAAAACTTCAACAAACTCAAATTAAGCAATCTGTAACATAGTTAAACATTTACATTCTTAACTAAACTAAGCAAATTTTGTCAGGCTAGCATGCTACATAGTCCTACTAAATATACCAAGGCTATTCACTGGAAATTACATGGTAAACCAGATGATTTTAAGACTACCAGGATGTGCCAAATCCAGAAACAACGCTAATCAAACCACCTACGACTCCTGAATCTGGTTTCACCCAGGACGAGTTACAAGCTTTTAGGTGAATTTACAAGCTTCTATTTCCCCCACAACACATCAGCCCCCGCCATGATTTAAAATTGTGAAACCGCAAAATTTTCAGTTGACCCAAACCAAAAAACAACTTCAAAATAAAAATCCGTTAAGTTCAGGTATTACAGTTCGAAATCTTGAAATTTCAGAAATATTGGTAATTAGATGAGACTTCCAGTTGAAAGGATGTAATGAATTGATTTTTGTGGATGAAATTCCAACTAACCCACTAGCCATACATGCTACCAGCTGCATCAAATGACTTGCACCACAATGGATTAGTGAGTTTCTTCATAGTTTGGTGATCCATATCCTATTTTAGGTACACATAGATAACCCAGACTGAGATGCTAGCACGACTACAAGGCCTTGCAACACAAGTCCAGGGTTTGACCAACAGAGTGCCTCATCATGAAAAGCCATGCAGAGAAGAATTTAACAGGTCCTAGACCCCAAGTATCTTATGACAGGAGAGCTGCCCTAGACGATTACTTTGAGTAGTATGACCTATCAAAGGATCGAAAGATGAGACTAGCCAAGATCAAACTTGTAAGTGCTGCTAGGGACGAGTGGAAGATTATGGAGAGAGAACTGTATTATGAGGCTCTCTCTACTTGAAACCAGATGAGACAGGAAGTCAGGAACTGATTGACAGACACCTACTAAAGCACCACAAAACCAAGTTGCAGGAACAATTATATACCTTAAAACAGGGTACCATTTCTGCTACCAATTACGTCAAGTCGTTTGACTCCGCCTTAATGACAGGGAATACGGAGAGCAAACTAGAGACCATGACTTGATTCAGGCTTGTTCTGAAGTACAGGATACAGGTGGCCTTAGGTGTGACAGACAGACAGGATCTCAGCAATCTATTTTACAAAGCCCTGTGTGTAGAAACCCTACTAGCACAGAAGAAGAAAAGTTGTCAGGACTTCAGAAAGGACCCCACCACCACCAACCCCTCCTAGAGGGATCAAATCCACCCATAGCAGACTACAAAGCCCCAATCTCCGCTCCGAAAAAAAGGCCCCTCCCGGAATTTAACCGATGACTGACGCCGTATGAAAGCTACATGACTCTTGTCCTTGAAGTGCTTAGTTACTTAAGATTCTCATCTAAAATAAAGAGTGTCCCAAAGGGGGGGGGGGCTTTCTCATCCGCCTCTATTAGAGGAACTGGAACCCCAACTTGATCAATCCGGGAAAAGAAAGGGTTGCCGATCAAGTGGAAAAGGTAGCCACACAGCCGGAGTATAATCTTCTCAGTCATCTCAGTAAGTTACCAATCTATCTTGGAGTTGCTGAGAACGTCTCCAAAGCATAAGGAGTTAACACCCAGGTGACTATTTCTATTGCCACAAGAAGGGTACTTTGCTAGAGTGTCCTAAAAGAAGGGGAGTTGTTATATTTGGCACCAACCAGCACATTCAACACAAGGAGGTAGTTTGGCCACCGCTAGAAGCAGAGCCAGAGGAAGAGTTCCAGGAGGATTGCATAGATCATGATCCACACTAGAATGTGATATCTAAACTCCGAGTCACAAAGTCAGAAGGAGAAGACTACGGTTACAGACAGAGTAGCATCTTCCACACCAGACTCAAAGTAGGAGGACTATTAGCACAGACCATCGTGGATCAGACAACAGTGTCGATGCAGTTTCTAAAAGCTTCATCAAGAGAGCAGGACTCAAAAAAAAAAAAAAAAGAAGCACACCCAACGCTACAATGTCTCCCTCCTCAACAATGACAGAATGGAGGTAAACTTGAGATGTTTAGCACCCACCAGTCTGCCTTCCTACTCTGAGGAGGAATAGTGTGATGTTGTTCCTGTGACGCTTTCTGATATTATTCTTGGGAGTCCATGGTTGTATGACAATGATGTACCATCATGGGTAGTGAGAACACATGCAAATTCGTCCACAAAGGCCAGAAGATTGTACTTCTACCCCTAAACCTTCTAGTGGGATAAGAAAGAGCAAAGTTTGAGGACAAATCCGAAGGATTTTAGTAACAAACCACAACACTTGGTGGTTCTGCCTAAAGAATCTGAAGGACCTAGTCAAGAAAACAACCAGAACTTTACCATAGTCGCCAAGGCTGAAACTCCACAACCACAAGTGGGTGAACCCTCTCCACCAGACTAGAAGCTCTGACCAGATAGTTCCAGAAAAGACTAAAAAACAACAATAAGGCTACACTAGGAAAAAGATCAAGGGTTCACTCAAGACCTTGATGACAAAGGCGATGACAGTCGAAGAAGGTGCCACAAAAGTTTACAAGGACATGGTTGAAGCAACAGCACCAGCTGGAGTCTAGAGATGTGCCTGAAGAAGTACATTCCCTACCAAAAATTCATGCCCTTGTTGAAAGATAAAGAGTTTCTGCCCAAAATTTTTGAACTGACGCCAGGAGAGTTACTTGATCTAGCCCCTTTTCCATGCAACACTCATCATGAGCTTGGTCTCAAAGAGCTTCTTTTACGAATCGAAGTAGACTAGTTCAAAGCAATCAAGG
The DNA here is from genome assembly GCF_041222555.1 of Hakea prostrata. Taxonomy (NCBI): domain Eukaryota; kingdom Viridiplantae; phylum Streptophyta; class Magnoliopsida; order Proteales; family Proteaceae; genus Hakea; species Hakea prostrata. The sequence continues at coordinate 46,014,160 of NC_142600.1, forward strand.
CTAATACAATGGAAGCAAAGAAGGTAGTTGATAGCACTCCTCTAGAAGCCTTTGAAGTTCAAGATATTCTTCTTAAAGAAATATTGTGCAATATAAATTTCTGATACGAAGGAGCACAAGGTGGGAGATGATACTAGAGATGTTCCCGACTACATGATCGAAGATGACTATACTAATAGAGGCTATGAATAAAGGAGAACCACGAGCATGGTGACTGTTTTTTATCATAGGCATGGAAAAAATTTCGGTAATTTCGACCAAATATCCACAAATTTTGAAAATGAAACCAAATTTCAAATTTTCCCCTAAAGTCAAATGTTTTGGCGGATAAGTACCGAAATTTCGGTGCCAATATGTTTTGGCCAAAATGTTACTTGTCTATGACTTATGATAAATCACCTATTTCGTGTGAAAAACCTAGAATTTCAACCTTTTGCCACTTTTGGTCGTTTTGTCAGTGAAGATTTCGAGTTGTTCTGAAATTTTTTTGGGTTTTTCTTGCTTTTATCGCTTACTTCACCTAATTTGTGGAACTCCATTTCACTCAAACACTAGATTTGGTCCTCCATTGGTGGATTTTCTCAAATCTTGCAAGGTGAGTAACCAACTTCCCCATTTGTTTTATTTTTGTTGTTTGTGCCGTAAATCTTCTTGGATTGCTTCCAAAATTAAGCATGTTTATGCTAGAGTGTTAATGAGTTAATCTATGAGTTTTCATGTCAAAATTAAATTTTGGTTTTTCCTAGTAAATTTTTTATTTTATTTTTCTATTATTAAAAATTATTTTGTAAATTATGTATATTGCTAAAAATGAGGATGCTAAGATGGATGAGTGACAAAACTAGGAAGGATAAGATAAGGAATGATCATATTAGAGTTGCTTTGGGAGTTGGTCCCATAAGTGATAAGCTTTGAGAAAGTCGTTTGAGGTGGCACGACCACGTACAACGGAGACCTATAAATGCCCCTGTACAAAGAAGTGATATAATCCGAATTGAAGGGACTAGAAGAGTTAGGGGTAGACCTAAGATAACCTTAAGAGAAGTGGTGAGAAAGGATATGTATAGCTTAGGCCTTGTACCTAGCATGGCCTCAAACATAACTAATTGGAAGGCAATAATCCATGTAACCAAACCCATTTAGTGGGGACAGGGCTTATTGTTGTTGTTGTTGCTAAAAATGTATATGTATAGTAGATGTATGAGCTTCAAATTAATGTATGTGAGACACCATTTTGCTGTGACGGTGTTGAATAAAATATTTTGTTGTTAATTATCTATTTTTATTATTTGAAAGATATTCAAATAATTTTAAAAATATTTTAAATTAAAAAATGCCAATTAATTTCTGTTTTAAATTAAAAAATTGGACAGTATTAGTGGAAGCGTGTATGTAATTTTTGGAGCATGTTGTACAGCTTTTAACATACTTAGTGTGTATTTTATATTTTAAAAAATTATTTAGATATTAAAAATACTAATTAATTTTTGTTTTATATTTAAAAATAGAACATTATTATTAGAAGCATGTATGTAATTTATTGTGGAACTTTGTAAGATACTTAGTTTGTATTTCTTGTATCAGGCTTTTTTCAAAGATGTCAGACATAGTTTGGCAAGACGAGAGGCCACTGACAACTGATAAGAAAAAGTGAGTATGATTACTGTAAGAAACAAACAGGAGGAGGTGGGGCCACTAGACTGAAAGTTCATATAGTTGAGGGAGATAAAAATGTCACAGGATGAACCAAAGTGCCCTCAGTGGTGAAGAAGCCAATGGCCTCATACTTGGCAAGGGGAAAGCAAAAAAGGAAAGAGAAGAGATTAGAAAGGGAGGAATTCGAAGACGCATGCCTAGATGATCTTCCAAAGCTAGGAGAGTAAGATTTTGATTCAGAAGAGCCAGGAGTGTATGGATGTGACCCTGACCCATAGTCCGTATAGATGAGGAGGGCGATAATGATGAGTAGGAAGCAGGCGAGAATTGATGACATAAGGAGGCAGCAGACAATATAGGTTACGGGTCCTCTAGAAAGCCAACAAGTATGAGAGGCACACACAACTCCCAAGTCCCCATAAGGAGGAGTCACAGTGTGAGGGAGGAGATTCTTATCCCACAGGCCCCAATAAGGAGTCGAACTTCATCAGCACATCCTACAAATCCGGATCTTTAGATTCTTTGTAATGATCCAACCCTATTTAGAAGGCCTGGGCAAAAAAACAAAGAAAATTGAAGCACTTGTGGCCCTGTGGGGGAGTGTGAAGGAGAAAGCGGGGATGGCTTTCTCCAAGTGGGCTATGTAAAATAGTATTCCAGCTACAACCCAAGGGCCCCTACTATACGGATATGATTAAGGAGATAGCTAGGGCTGGGAGTCGTGTACAGGGGCCCACCTCACATGAGATATATAATGTCTATTTGCTTAAGCATAAAGAGGACTTAAATGAGTACATTAATGGATTGAAGCCCAAGTGGGCTCATTATGAAGTGAATGGTTAATGGTTGGACTAGTTGCACTAGACAGTCCATCATCAATTTTAAGTTGAACTGTGATGGGACAAAAGCGCTCCTTAAGTCAGTAGATGCATCCAGTGAGAAGAAGGATGCAAAATACATCTAAAAATTATTGAAACAAGTGGTGAAAGAGGTTGGAGTGGAGAATGTGGTCCAAATTGTGACTGATAATGACTCCAACAAGAAGGATGAAGATGATGGGAATTCTAAGAATCAAAACATGCTTCTACTTCTAATACTAATTTTAATTTTTAAATACATTTTACATTACATATACACTTTATGACTTTATATTGATGCCTTAATGGACAGATATAGGCCCTTTTGGACTCCATATGGTGCTGACTGCATTGACCTAATGCTAAAGGACATAGGAAAGGTCAAACTTGTAAAGAAGACTGTGGAGCAAGTCTGAAAAGTTAGCAGCTTCATTTATAACCACACCTATGCACTAAATATGATAAAGGACAAGTGTTAGGGTGACTCAGTGAGGCTAGGCATAACCAGATTTTCTACCAATCGGGTAGCACTGTAGAGCTTTGATAATAGGAAGACTAGCCTTAAGAGCATGTTTGCACCAGAGCAGTGGTTTAGCTAGGAAGGCTCTTCATCCATAGGAGGAAGGAGAGCACAATTGACCATACTAATAATGTGAGGATAGTGGTGAAGATGTTTGAGCATGTGGTGCATGTGTTGAGGATGATAGATCAGTAGAGAAGACCTACTCTACCATACATATGGGTTACTGTAGTATGTTGTAGCATCCACTACATAAAGTTGGTGAGTTGTTTAGTAATCAATTTAATTTTCATTATATAATCAATTTATCACACTATTGATTATTCCCTCTTATTTTTGTTTTTTCTTACACAATATACTATCTAAATTCCAAGTAACATTTTAAAGACATGCTTGGGATGAGACAAGACGTGATAAATGCAGTTCAAACTGTATTGGAGAGATTGGAACTAAATCCATCTAAACAGGCAGTCATCCTTATGGAGGTGAGATGGTGATTTGATAGTCACAATTCATAATTTTATACTAAATTATTAAGTACTAACCTAGTTCATTTTTTCCTTTATATATTAGATGAAGGCATTTAGAGATGCCACTAGGAGTTTTAGTCGTTCCATGGCCATATCGGGACCGGAATCTGCCCTGAGGATAAGTTATTTCATTATATATTTAATTACTTATATTCAATCTTTCAGTTAGTTATATAAGTATTGATTGGAGTCTGTGTTTGTTGCAACTGAATGGTGGTTACAATTTGGCCATGACTCACCCCATTTGAGTACGATTGCATCAAGTGCTCTCCCAAACATATTCTGCTATTGGTTGTGAGAGAAATTAAAGCACCTTTAGCCTCATTCACTCAAACAGGTGTAATCGATCTGGTGTGAAGCGTCCAGAGGACCTTGTCTATCTACATTATAATATGAGATTGAGGAAGGATCATATTAGACAGGGGCTGGACAGAGAGAGTAACAATATCGAGTTGATTGACATATTTAAGATGGATGATGATGATAACCCAGTCATTGACTAGATCAGGGACAGTGGAGGAGGGAGGTCGTCTCAGTAGACAAATTGCAAAGGAGACAAGAGCAGATGTGGCAGACTTCATAGCCCAGAAGGGGAGTGCACATATAGCGTGCGCCCGTCCCTTCATGCCACACCTTAGTGCATCCATCCAGAGTGAGGATTTGATTGTCTAGTTCGACACCGAGGATGATGTGACTTAAGCACCAACAACAACGACAATGATGATGATGGAGGGGATGAGGAGGGTGTTGGACCTCATGATCAGGATCCAACTAATCCTTGGGATAGACCACCACCAGTAACAGCAGTATGTGAGAGTTAGGGAGGGGGAGGACAACCACCAAATTCAAAGTTGAGAGTCAATTCACCCATATGACACAGGATTTAAACCATAGTGGAGTTACATATCGAGGCAAAAATGTTTCGTTAACATATTTGAGGAAGGGGAAAGAGAGATAGCACGAAGGACAAGCCATCATATGGATTTTACATCTAGCTGATGCGAAGAGCTTGGTGAGCTCCATGAGATTGATGAGCATAGATGATTTCAGAGAGTCCACCTCTGAAGGATCTAGATAGCATAGACCCATAAAGTCCTCATATGGTATTGTTGTGGATAGTGTTGGTTCTACTGGGTTGACTAATGGACCTTATGGTGTCCCTCCTAGCTATCAGACTCAAGAGTCTACCACCAGTGGAGCCTATAATTATGGTCATGGAACTTATAGTATCCCTCCCATTGTCACCTATCAGAGTCGGCCACTAGAACCTTACTAATGGTTATGGAACTTGTAATGTCCCTGCCCCTGTTGACTACTAGGGTGGTTCCTCGTTTGTTGAGCAAATCTTCAACTCTATACCACAACCACCACCAGGCATTCCATCAGCTCATTATTAGATATTTTCAACTTTCCACCATTAGGATATCTTAGCCATGTGGATGAGGAGGCCACACACAGAGTTGCAGTTATGGACCAAACATCATGGGACATGTATTGTCATTTGTATTGGATGTAGATGGAGACATGGAATAGAGCAAACTTGTAATTGGTAATATTCTCAGTTCTTCTCATATATATACTATACTTAAATGCTACATTTTTAATGGTTTTATTTTGTAAACTAGTAGTTTCATTGTATTTATCATGCTTAAAATTAGTATGCAAGAATCTAAATCATTTTGAGTTCACATGAGACTTGAAATTGAAGTTCAAAACTTCAACTAAAAAGAAGAAAAAAAAACCGCATGTTTTGACTTTTTCATGGGTCGAAATTCAAGTTTAGACCGGAAATTTTTCCTTGATCACAAGAATATTGTTGTAAGGCAACAACAATATTAGTGCTAGCAGTAGTATTAATTATTTCTTAAAGGTAGGATTGTCTTGTTAAGTTCTCTTATTATTCTCTTTGTAACATTCTCACAATGGGAAGCTTTGTTCATTTTTAGTATGTTTCTAATATAAATAAAGGACCACTTGTGTCTCTTGATGCAAGTTAGGATTTTATTAAATCTTACAACATCGTATCAGAACCATCTCAGATGCGAGGAATCGTTAAAAAAATTGGTAAGCACCACCACAACTTCTGCCCTCTCTCATAGCACCACCACACCTTTGCCTCTCTCTCTCTCTCTACCCTTTTGCCACTTTCTCAACCCTCCAACTCCATCACCTCTCTATCCCAAGGTGGCCTAAAACCAACGCCACCACTTCTGCGAGGTTCTAAGATCACCGCCACTCTGTTGCCGCTTCTATAGCAGACATCTTGCAATCCATCTTAGACCATTTAAGACATCCTCCCTTCTTATCGACAGGTCTTAAAGGTGTTGCATTGCTCTGCGATTCTCTTTAGGCCTATCGCCTTCCACCAGTAGGCCTTCTAAGACCCTATAACCATGGTACAAATTTTGGTCAAAACCACCAAAATTTTGAGTTTTGAAGAAAATGAGACGACACTCAAGTAGAGTAAAAGAAGTACCAAGTTTTGATCAAAATGGTCGGAATTTCCACCAAAACAGTCGAAATCTACTGAAATCTGCGAGATTTCGTAGGTTTCAACAGCTTCCCTTAGGTTTTGCCCTTTGAGTTTTGACCCCCAAACCATTTTTTGGTTGGATCTTGAGATTTCAACCTCTGTTTCACCCTAAATCAATAACTCATCTATCAAAACATGTTGAAACTTGGAGGAAATGTCAAAATTTGTCAAAATGGAAAAAGCTCAGGTGATAGGATATCTTATATCTACATTAGGTGGATGATTCCACCTATAGAATTGTAGTGTCTCAGTTAATGGATAGCTTCATAGGAAAAATGTCATGGCCAGCTCTCATCCAATACTCGAAGTACTGGATCCACTAGTAGTCACTAGTTGGTCATTGTATTTTGTTGGCTTGTTGTATATGTAATCATTCTATCAACCAATTTATGTATGTTGATGATTTTATGCCTATATGCAATATAGTTTGTATTCTGAGGACCAATCATTTGTTAGGCACAATATAGTTTGAATTATCGAAACCTCGAAAGTTTGGTATTTGGCAAGGTAGAAGCCAGCCTCGAAACTAAAATTGACATCCTTGCATGCAATCACCCATTTAGACCCCCAAAAAATCCTTGCTATAGCGGTAAGAGTATCGCCTCCACCTTGCGACACTTTTAGGGCCATCGTCCTTTGTGCCGACACCCAGATCAAACAGTGATTTCCAAGCCTCTTGCCTCCCCTTGCGAGATCTATATGGGACAGCCATCCTCTCTTGGTACAATGCAAAATAAGTGGGAGGCTGATGAATGCTTAGTTTTGGGATTTCTTCTCAATTCCATTGAAGCAAGTATTGCAGAGAGTGATCTTCTTGATGCTGCTACAATCTAGAAAGTAGCCAACAAGACTTATTCAAATGTTGGAAATGACGCACAATATTTTGAAATTCGAAGGAAAATTCATCAGCTACAATAGAAGGAACTCAATTATTCTTAGTATTATGACACTCTTCGATGCTATGATCAAACCCTTGACTTCTATGGGTGTTTACTCCATCTTGTGCTACTGATGTCATTGTCTATTAGATAGAATTGGGAGGACAAACTCCAAGTAAATAATTTTCTAGTAGGTCTCAATATTGAGTATGATCAGATGCATGCTCACATTCTCTCATGGGAAACTTTCCATCTCTAAAGCAAGCTTATGCTATGGTTGACATTGAGGATAGTCATAGGACAACAATGGTACATACTCAAACATCTAATAGATCTACTTTGGTGGCTAGAACAAGTAGGAGTAAGACCAATACAGGTGATTCTTGTCCCCCTAGTTAAATGTGAGTATTGTAGTCGAGAGCATACCAAGGACAAGTGTTAAAGTTGCGTTGTTGTCCAAGAAATTACGATGGAGGAGGCAGTTATGCCAACCAGGGAGGAAATCGAGCATCTGCTCATCAAGTTAATTTTGACATCCTAAGTACTTTAGTTTCTCTCTACTATACCAAGCTCTAACACCTTTGCTAGTTGATGATCAAGCTTGATGTGACCTTTATTGCGCCGACTCCTAATGTGAGTGTAGCTCGCCATAGTTCCCCCTTTAGACCAGTAAGTCCACTATAAGTATCTTCGATTGTCGCAATGTCAATTCGACTTATCCCTCCTGGATAATCGACTCTGGGGAAACTAACCATGAGTGGTTCTTCATCTTTATTTCACACTTATTCTTTTCTTCCCCTTGACTCAGTTGTTTGAACTTCTGATGGATCTCTTTCTTCTATCTCTACATAGGGATCTATTATCTTATCACCTTTCCTAGCTTTATCTTTTGTTTTACATACTCTTAAGTTTTTTACTAATCTGTTATCCATTAGTAGCCTTACTTGTAATACGAACTACAAAATAACACATTTTCCTTCTCACTTTATGTTTCAAGACCTGGAAACAAGGCGGACAATTGGCAGTGGTAGATAGCAAGGGGCTCTATTTGCTAGAAGGGTCTCCATTAGTTTTTTCTGTTGTGTCTAGTTCCACTTCTCTTACACTATTAACTTTATTACAATGGCATCATTGTTTAGGCCATATTCCTTTACCTATTTTGTCAAACTTATTTCCTGATTGGCCAAACATTGTAGTTTGATTGATTTTCATTGTGATGCTTGCATTTTAGCCAAACAAACTAGACATGTTTAAGCAGTCTCTGATAATCGTAGTAGTGTTCCTTTTTCAATTATTCATTCTGATGTGTGGGGTCCTTCTCGGACTGTTCTATTTCTAGCCATAAGTGGTTTGTGACCTTTATTGATTGTTGCACTAGAACCACAAGGGTCTACTTACTCCACCGAAAAAGTGAATTTTTTTCATGTTTTCAAATTTTCCATAAAATGATTAGTACACAGTTTGGAGCCAGAATAAAAATTTTGTGCACCAATAATGGGATTGAGCATTTGGATGGTGTATTTCCCTATTACCTTATGGACCATGACATTATATACCAAACTAGTTGTGTCGACACCCCTTAAAATGGGGTTGCCGAATGCAAAAATAGACATTTTTTTGAGGTAGCACGTTTCCTGATATTTACTATACATGTGCTTCCTTGTTTTGGGGGTGATGCAGTTGTTATTGCAGCCTATCTAATAACTTAATGCTCCCATGTTTTCTAATGTTGCCCCCCCTGAGGTTCTAGGGATAATAGCCTTTACTGTGCCACCCAAGGTTCTTGGTTGTGTTGCCTTTTCCCAAAACCACCATCTTCATCATAAGTTGGATCCCTATGGGTTACGGTTCAGTTTTTTAGGTTATTTTGGTACCCAGAAGGGCTATAAGTGTTCACCCTGCTTCTTGTCATATTTTTGTCTGTATGGATGTGTTCCGGAAACAAGTTCCTTTCTTTTCCCTTACACACCTCTTCAAGGGGAGAGTATTAGTGAAGACGTTACGGTCTTGGTTCCTCCTTTGGATTCCTGGCCATGATCCTCCTTCGGAAGATGGAGTGAGCGGATAGGAATAACTTGTGGATGATGTGTAAGGGGAGTAAAGACATCTGAAGACTTATCAAAGGTGATCCATACGAGAACCCCCTTTTGTGCCGAGCCAATTGGAAGCTTCAGCTCCTAGTCCTGAAGTACCAATTCCTCTAGGTGAGTCTATTTTTGAACCATCTCTTGATCTCACTTAGGACTTACCAATTGCATTAAGAAAGCAACCACTGACTTGCACCAAGTATACTTCTCCAATATTGTTTATATCAATCCCTATCCTTAAAATTTCAAAGCTTTGTTTTCTCTTTGTCCCCTCTTTGTCCTCTACTTTTTGTTCCTAATACCTGACAAGAAGCATTATCTCACTTAAACTTATAGGAAGCAATGGATGAGGAAATGAGAGCTTTGGAGAAAGGAAAAAAAAGAGACATGGGAATTGGCGTCTTTGCCTGAAGGAAAGCAGACTATTGGGTGCAAAATAGGAGTTTGTCATCAAACACAAGGATATGGAACAATAGATTGATACAAGCTAAGATTGGTGGCCAAGGGCTTTTGTCAGATTTATGAATAGATTATAAAGATACATTTTCCCTAGTTGCCAAGATGAATATTGTTTGGGTCGTTCTTTCATGTGCAATGAATAAAACCTAGATGTGAAAAATGCTTTCCTTTATGGAGAGATTCAAGAAGAGGTGCACATGGATATGCCACCCGATTATACTACTATTGAGACTCGTGGAAAAGTGTGTAAGTTGAAGAGGGCATTATATGGGCTGAACCAATCTCTGAGAGCTCGGTTTGGAAGGTTCCATAAAGCCATGATTTCTAATGGCTGCAAATAAAGCAATGCAAGCCGCACCTTATTCGTAAAAAGCGACAGTTTTCATACAACTCTACTTCTAGTGTATGTGGATTACATTGTGCTCACAGGCAGCAGTGAGGAAGAACTTCAGCATTGAAGAATTCTTTGGGAACTGAATTTGAGATTAAAGATATGGGAAAACTTAGATGGTTCCTAGGACCAGATTTAAGCATATTCGGCCAATGGTGTTTCTCTCTCTCACAAGAAGTATACTCTGGATCTACTATTTGAATCTTGGATGTTCAGTTGTAAGCCAACAGAACTCCTATTGAGCCCGATCTACACCTAAAGGCAAAACAAGGAGAACCGGTTGATAAGACAAGCTATCAAAAGTTGGTCAGGAAGTTAATCTATTATACTAGATATCACATTCGTTGTTAGTCTTGTTAGTCATGTTGAGCCGAATATACACTTGAAGGCAAAAGAAGGAGAATTGGTTGATAAGACAAGCTATCAAAAATTAGTTAGGAAGTTAACATATTTGCCACACACTATACTAGATATCACATTTGTTGTTAGTTTTGTTAGCCAATATATGCGTGATCCTTACTCCTCACAATGCAGTATACCGGATATTGAGATACTTGAAGGCTATTGGATTTTGATTTCAAATCAAGGATACTTAAGAGTTTAGGCATACACAGATGCAGACTCGTAGAGTGTTTGGATGATAAAAGGTCTACCTTTGATTACTGTGTATATGTAAGAGGCAACTTGGTGGCTTGGAGGAGCAAAAAGTAGGCAATAGTTGCAAGATCTAGTGCTAAAGCTGAGTTCAGGGCATTGACTTAAGGAATCTGTGAAGTATTGTGACTGAAGGGGCTGCTTTAAGAGTTTGGCAGAATTAGAGACACCTATATAGCTGTACTCAGATAGCAAATCAGCAATCAACATAGCTCACAATCCAATACAGCATGACAAGACCATGCATATGAAGATCAACAGACGCTTCATCAAAGAAAAGATTAATGGTGGGCAAATTCAGATTAATTTTGTTACTTTGACAATCAACGTGCTGATATTTATACAAAAAGCTTGGGTACCAGAACTTTCAGTAATATCATTAGCATGTTGTGCATGATAAATATCTATGCTCCAACTTGAGGGGGAGTGTTTTAAGGCAGCAGTAGCATTACCCATTTCATTAAGGGTAGAATTGTCTTGCTAGGTTCTTTTATTATTCTCTTTGTAATATTCCCACAATGGGAAGATCTGTTCTATTTTTAATAAGTTTCTAATATAAACACAAAGGACTTGTGGTGTCTCTCTAACACAAGTCAAGATTTTTTCAAATCTTATAACACAATTATTGACTTTGCCCTGCATCAATAGTTCTTCCAAAAGATGGACCCCAGACTCAAAAACTTCATTCCTAGCATTCCTACCTAGCCTGAGTTTTGCTAAAGAGTGATACAAGTTACTGCACACATTACTTCCCCCACATCATAATAAAATTCTAGATTGAATTTTTTTTCCAAGGGGAGTTGATGTGAACTATATCTTAGACCATTCAAAAAAGGCCCAAGGAGGTTGCTAGTATCCTGCGGCCCAAACCAATATTTAGGGAAATTAAGCCAATATAGGAGCATTTTGTTCATTTTGGGTACCCCTAGTCCAACCAAATTTGATCTAGCCCAAATCAGAATCTTGTTAGGAGTCCAAGTCTATCTTTAGTTTGTCATTTGAGTCATGTGTTAAGTTATGAAAGAGTCCTAGCGTTGCTACGAAACCTAATTAGAGAGGGATTCCTCTAGTAATAGCCATAATTCTATTCGGAAACTAGTTCTACATTTGTTTTGAAGTTTGGTTTTGTTTTAATTGAGTTATTGAAGAGTCCCAGCCAAGTTAGAACTCCCAAATTCCCAATTAGAGAGGGTTTGCCTTAGTTGTATTCCAATTTCTACAAGGAGTCTAGTCCTTGTTTTGTAATTTGAATCATCCTAGATGAGATATGTGAGAGCTCCTTAACATAGTGGGAGTCCTAAGTAAAGTATAAGTCCACCTTTGTTTGGGTTTCTGAGTAGGAGTCTAATCTTAGAAGGGAATCCTTTTGTGGTTGTATTTCTTTTTAGTTAAGAGTCCTAGTTTGATTTACTTTCTGATGTTGAGTCCTAGTAGAAATCCTTCAATGTAAGGCTATAAATATTGCCCCACACTTGTAAACGAGTCAGTATTGAATATTGAATAAACATTGATTGAAGGAGATACTGAGTGAAGTCATGGACCTGCGGCAGCTCTGGCATTTTAGTTTTCTGAAATTTCAGCAACCTTCTCTTCCAACAGCAAGCAAGTACTCACAGCCCCTCCCCATCCTCTACCCATCGCGGCCCCCTTTCTCCCCCTCCTAACTCATGGCAGCCATAGTTTTCCCCAAATCCTAAACCCTAGGTCACCCCTCCCCTCTCCCACATCCTAATTCCTTTAGGAAATCTTGAACCCCCCCCCCCCCCCCCCCGTTTTTTCCTAACACTCGAACCCTAGAAGCAGCCACCTTTTTTCGGCATGGGAGTAACCAACAAAAAGACACTTACAGGATCTGGGATCTAATTTAGATAAACCTAGACGATGATCACAGGTCACAGGTAAAACAAACACATCTAAAAACATAAGGAGCCAACACCAAAGGAGGACTAAAGGGAAATAGCATGGAAGTAGGGAATACAGACTTTCAAGACAATATAAGGCAAACTGATGCAGTGTTGTCAAAGTGTCCGCCTAAGCAGTAAAGCGGTTTTCCAACAGCTTTGTTTTGAACCGCTTAATTGCTATTCCCCCCCCCCCCCGCTTTTTCACCTAAACACTATTTGTCGTCTTGTGTGCCTTATTGTTTCCTAGATGCTAAATCATCCGCTTTTTTCACATTTTGTACATACTATTTTTTTCGTAATTTTTTTTTAAATCAAAATTTATTCTACAAAACCATATATAAATATAATAGCTTAGTCATTTTAGAATCGAGTCCCAAATTGCTAAGAAATTCCGAGGCCCAAAGTGACATAGGACCTCAACAAGCTTCAGGGGCGTTGCCCCCACACCCCTACCGTGGCAGCCTCCTTGGACCATCGGCAACAGAATGTTAAGCATGAGTCATACTCAACATCAAGAATCAATGAATCATTTAATGGACAATGACTTGGAAATCGGAATAATGAGATCTATTAATTTATCGTGTTCACCCTGTTAGTACATAGTCATTGTTATGATGAACTTATGTTTGTGTTCTTTTTTTTTGGATAAATTTTCATAATTATGATTCTTGAATGCTTTATTTTTTGGATGAATGTGACCATTTAATGTCTTTTTAACTTATTATAGAAAGTAGTTGTATTAAAAAATAGTTTAAAAGTAGTTGTATTGAAAAAAATTGACCCAGCCACTTTGTCGCCTAATCGCCTAGGTAGAGCCCCAATCGCTTTGGTCGCCTTGACAACCTTGCACACTTCTCAAAAAGTCCTAAAAACATGTTGGTTCAAAGTTAGAAACAACCGTAGAGGTATGGTGTTGAAAAGAGAACAAACAACCAATTTGGCAGTGGTTAGGTTGCTTGGGTGGGTTGCCTGGGGCGAGCAAGGCAATAAACCCACCCATAAATCTGCCAAACCTTGGCTAGGTCGCCTGTGTGGGTTGCCTGGGGTGATCAGGGCAGGCGACCAGAGATTCGGTGTATAAAAAGAATTGGCTCTGCTCAACAGGAAACTTAACGAATCCTATATTAGGTCTTCTCCGAAATCTTACCGCGAGTTTCACAAAAGATCTAGAGTGAAAGGAGATTCACTCCAGAGCAAGGAGGATAGTAGAGATGGGTTATTACAGCAAGTATAAAACTTCTTCTAGGTCTTGATGATGGGTTCTCGGTTGACTTCAACTTTCAATAAGGGCTTGACAACTAGCATGCTTACCAAATTAATTTCCACGATACTTTTCTATTCCTTATCATCCTGAAGAACCATAACCAGGTTTATTGTAACTGCAGATTATCTTCCGGTGCATTATCACAAAGATTCTAGTTTGCTACCTAGAGAACCATTAGGAAGTGTCAACTAAAGTGGGAACTCGATCTCCTCCAAGACTTTGTTTTTGAGCTGAAGTTATATTAATTTTTTAGACCTCCCAAGGGCCTATTGAACCAAAATTTGACCATGCTGGTGCAAACTATACCCAATACCATCCCCTGTTGGAGGGGAAGAAAACTAGTGAGTAGCTGAGAGAGGAGAAACAGGAAAAAGTCTTCGTTGCGAGAGTCCTGCGTGGCCGAGCACTGGCCGACGTCAAACATTAAGTTAATGAATCAAGGTCAGGCTCTAGGCTGACCAAGGCCAAACACTTTGCTAAAACCGAGCTCGAGCTCCTAGCTAAACAAGATCAAACACCCAAAAGGATCAAGGTCGAGCCTTGGGCTGACTGAGACCTAACACTCTACCAAAGAACCAAGGTCAAGTTCTGAGCTAATCGAGACCGAACACCAACCTGCTCAAAAGAATAAACAGTTAGAGCGGGCCGACCACTAAAGTCAAGTAGTTGCCTCTGAGTATCAAGTTAAACCAAGTAACAACAGCCCCTGAGACTAAGGCTTTGGGGTGTAAGTTGGATTGCTAAAAACCATGCAAATAATGGTTAAGATGTGACCAAGGTGTGAAATTTCGCTAGTTTCACCGAAATAACAAAATTTCGACCTTAATTTTAATGGGTTATTGGGTTATTCAGGCCTGGTTTTCAATGTCCAACCTAATTTGAGGCCAATAACCATATAGGGAGTGTTATATTTGCCTAAAACCTAATCTAAAGTAATATTCTTGATTGGCACATGCTATGCTATATGCGGGCGAAACTGGAAGTTTGGAACATAAATTTTAACTAGTAATTACAGATATTAGGCAAGACAACACTAAGAATTGAACATCAGGTATGTGTTGGGTTGGATCCATCCACTGGGTCATGGAGGTGTACTCTAAGTACTACACATAAGCATGCCAAAACATGATACGGATAAAGTTATCCATATAGTCTATCACTGGCATAACTAGTTGTGTTGGTCCTAACAGATACCAAAGATGGAGTCCAAAAATGATACACATGATCCATCTCCATGCTTGTATGCAGACATGCTACTACAATCAGCAGATGAACCACCATATGCTCCACCATAGCCATAAGCCTTGTATGTTACAACCCCTTGGAATTTTCAAAATTTCACCGAAACTTTCAAGATTTCAACGTAATTTTTGAAACATGACCGAATTTAACCGAAATTTTGGTGAAATTACCGAAATTTCACCCAAATCTAAAACTTTTTGGTTTCGATGGGAATATCGTTTTGCTCAATACCGAGAGGGCGAAATTTCACCTACTTTTTTGAAATGTAATACCTTAAGTGTGACCTTCTTCCGTACAACCCCAGTTCCTAAGGCTTGGTGGGGCCCACATTACAGACATTCAACCGGGGCACGTGACATTTCCTCTCAGTATCAACCTGTTAAAAGCCACTAAAAACAATACTAAACTAAACATCTCCGACGACTAACAAATAACATGTGTGACAGTTTGACTCATATACATATGTATACAGTTTAAAGTCCTGATATGTTTACATTTGAGTTTTCAACAGTATCTAGTTGAATACATACAACCTCAAAAGAAATATATACATTCACAATCCAGTTAAGCAGACATCAGTTACAACAAAAAGAAAAAGGGTTTCCATCTTCTACTTTAAAGGCATTGTTGGGTGGCAGTACCCTTGCCCTTGTCATGTATCTGGGGACCTGTCAACATTTACAATAGGAGCTTTGCGGCCCAGTAAGCAATATAGACAACCATGTAAGTAAGTCAAGTAAATCATCATGCATCTATTATCACATCAAAGTCATAAAGCATTATACATTCCAATTTCCTTTTTCTTTTTCTTTTTCTTTTTCTTTTTTAATCCAGATCTAAGCGCTACCTATAGAGAGGGCACCTTCGGTCTAAGCCACACAAGTGGCATCAGTCTCAGTCTTAGAGGTTCTCATTAAGAGATTCTCTTTTCAGTCTTTTAGCACAAGGCCAGGTGTTCTCCACAAGAGGCCATCATTGGTCTAGTCTATCTTTCCACTTTTTAGTCTCACTTCATGCCTTCCCATTTGGGTACACTAAGTACCAAGACTTACAAATGCCATTAACATTTTATTTCTTTCTTTATTCTTATTATTTCCTCCCTTTTTCTTTCCTCTTTGATGTTCAATTTCAGCCTTGCATTACTATATCCTATCCATGTCAATGTACCTCTTGCATTTCAATTATCACTTAGCCTTATCTGAATTAGACTTGACGCAATTCATACAATCCCATCATTTAAACAAGAAAACATGATAATTCTAAATTTAAACAAGCATAGGCATGATATCAAATTCATAAATTAATAGTTCAAGAATATTATCAACATTTCAATCAAGTTTTTAAGTTGTCATTCGATCCCATGCACTTATGTTCTAGTCACAAAGCAATATATCATGCATTTCCATAGACTGCATCAGTGAAAGAATACAATAGATTTTATATTAACATGTGAATGCTACATGTTTACTAAGTGGAATCACCCACTTATAATATATATAGGTTAGTCAATATCACTTACCTGTTCTTGTTCCATGTACATCTCTTAATCCTGACTCCGTTAAACCTCGTCGTCTCTCCTGTATTATGAATAATCCCCGACTATTTCAATACATGCAGGAACTAAGGCTTCCCCTCATTTTTCCCTGTTTCCTTTCTCTCTCCTCCTTTATCTCTTTGTTCTCTTTCTAAACTTCTATTCTCTCTGTCTGGTCACTTTCTTCTCTCCGTTCTCTTTCTTCTATTCTTTCTCTTTTTCTTCTCTTTCTGCTTCCACACAATAGCTCCTTTTTGTTCTCTCTCTCCTCTTAAGCTCTTCTCTGTTCTCTCACCTTTCTTTTCTTTCTCTTCTCTCTCCTCCTTAATGCCTTCATGTTCTCTCTCCTCTCCACTTCTCTCTCCATTCTCTCTCTTCCTGTCTCTTTCAACTCTCTCTTTCTCCTCTTGACTTCTCCTCTATTCTCTCTTCTCTTTCTCTACTCTCTCTGTTCTCTCTATTCTCTCTCCTCTTTTCTTCTTATTTCCACTCAAAACCACCCACCTCCTTATCTTTTTTTCATCTCTCTTTCCACTCTTATATTAAAAGATAAAACACAAGTATAACATTTCATGTCACCTTTTGTGAAAATTTCACCACGTTAGGTGGGAGGGAGAAGGAGGTGTCAGCTCCTCCTCTCTCTCCTTAACTTTTCATATTTTATATAATAAATATAATATAATATAACTAACATATATGTATATTTGTTTAACTAAATAATGGGCTTCTTTATAGGCTTGTAGGCCTACTCTATTTCCTTACACAGAGCCCATATAGGGATCCAAATATAAATACCTCCGGATTTAGAAAATTATACTAATCATTTCCTTATTTTTTTTTTAGTTTAGTCTAATTCCATTGTTGTGGGACCCACAAGTGATGTCGGATCTCGAACAAGATATTAATTGGAATCCAATTCTAGTTAAGCTATCATTTATTTACACTCGAACCATTTGGTTGAACCATCAAACCAACCATCTTGACTCATGGTCCAACCACCATAATCCTTAATAATATTGAGACATTCCAATACAATGATAAAATAATAATATAAAAATATGTGGGGCATCACATCCATCCTTAAAATAAATTTCGTCCTCAAAATTTATGTACCTGATCAATTTGAAAAGTTGGGGATATCAAGTCTTCATATCGGATTCAAGCTCCGATGAGGCTTTTTGAACCAAGTGATTATTCCACAACACTTTCACTAATGGTACTGCATGTTTCTCAGTTTCTTCTCTCTTTGTTGTAGTATCTCGATTGGCTTCTCTTTATAGGAAAGATCTTTCAATTCCAATGGTTCATATCATAGCACAAGAGCAGGGTCTGCTACATACTTCTTTAGCATAGATACATAAAACACATCATATATGTTGGACAAATCTGGAGGTAGGGCAAGTCTATATGCTACTGCTCCCAACTCTCTCCAAAATCTCAACTGGTCCTAGGTACCTTGGACTTAGCTTTCCCTTTTTGCCGAATCTCACCACACCCTTCATTAGTGCTATTTTTAGGTAGGATGATCGTTGATTCTTCCAAGATGGCATAGCTTTCTTTCCTATGATGTTTGTCAAATACGTGTCGGTTATGTCTTGCCATAATAAGCTCCTAGCCATATCCTGAGTATGTCGGGTAGTGCATCATTCATTACGGTTCGGCAATAGATTTCCCGCTTGAGGTAGATTTATTGGTAGGTTAGCAAGTTAAGTCTTGCAAATCCTAACATTTGGTTGGAGGCCAACCACTGGGAGCAATCCTGACCACTAGTTGGATGCTAACCACTAGGAACAATTTGGACTTCTAGTTAAAGCATGAGCATTGAGAGCAATCCCGACCATTAATTAGGGGCCAACCATTACAAGCATTCCTGATCTCTACTTAAAGGTCAATCACACGAAGCAAGCCTGACCACTAGTTAGAGGCCAACTACCAAGAGCAATCCCAACCATAGTAGGATATCTCATCGAGGTCTTGCAAGATATCACTTTTCCAACCTAGCAAGATGAGACCAAGGTCGATACCTAGATTTTACTCCAACTCAACCGAGGTCTTGGTTCGACCGAGGTTCTTGGTCCAACCTAGCCCAACATTACCTGCTCTATTTGAGATGAGATTACAATCTCGTCTTGGCTCCCTATCGCCCTCTCACCTGTTATTTCGACAATAACTTCCAAAGGTGATTTTGGGAAGATTTTTCACCTGAATCTCACCAGATCTTCACCTATAACACTCCTAAGGACTCTTTAGCACATCTACAACAACAAATCAAAATCAGTTAAGGCCATTTGAGGGTGTTCTTCAAGCAAGGTGGAATTTTCCACCAAATTTGATTTTTTCCAAATACCATTCTACCAATATCGTGTTTCTCAACATAGCATCAGAGCCTAAGTTCGATTAGGGAAGGGTAGAGAGGAAGAAAAAAATCTCGCTAAGGAAGACCTACCTCCATTGCCGAGACGTCTCTCAAGAAGCCATCGCCTCTGCTTTTGATTAGGGTTGAAACGGAGCCGTGCGAGTTCAATTCGTTTGTTGTTGAGTTCGCGAGTTACAACGAGCATAGCTTTCGGTGATTTGAAAGAGCTTTTTTTCAGATTCCATCTTCTTCAACCCCAAAACCTGCAACTTCCGCCATCACGCCTAAACTGCAACTTCCGCCATCGACCATCATCAACTCTGCTTCCATCGCCATCGCCATCGCCAGACTTTGCTTCCATCGCCATTGCCAGACTCTGCTTCCATCGCCATCACCATTGTCCCTCATAGGTAAACCTTCTAAGGAGGATGCTTCTAAAATCCTATTAAACCCATTGCATGGAGTAGACCAGATTAGAACCATTTTTTTTTTCTCTGGTTCTATTAGCCAAAAACCATAAATAATATATATATATATATATATTGATGTTTCAAGGTAGGTTTATTTGTAATTTCTTTCATAGTTTTCGCACTTTAAAAAAATTATTAAAAAAAAAAAGGTGTTCCTTATATGTAATTTTTTAATTGTTTGGGCCTATTACTTCGAAAGGGTGAAGACAAAAGAACAGTAAACAATTTTGTCAACATGACAACTATTGATGGTACTCCTGCTCCCACTGGCTCCGAACATTACCCCACTCTTCATCCTCTTTCGATGAATTTGATAGAACAAATTATTTGACCTGGTCTCGCTCTGCTTACCTGACTATTGCCGGAAGAGGACTTGTTGGACACATTACGGGCGCCACTATCAAACCTACTACCATAGGTGTTTTACAGGATAATGGATCTCGAATGACTCTCTTATTATGTCATTTCTTTTGAATTCCATGATTCCAGATATTGTTTATGGATATTTATTACTTGATACTGCAGCCCAAATTTGGAAGGCTACTACTGAAACATATGAACAGTTGGGGAATGATGCACAGATTTATGAGCTCCGTAAAAAGCTTCATGAGACTACCCAAAAGGAACTGACTGTGGCCCACTATTATGTTGAGTTAAGATCTCTTTGGCAGGAGTAGGATCATTATAGGGATTATCAACCCACTAATCCAAATGATGTGGTTACTTATAAGAAGCACATTGATAAGATTCGAATATATGACTTCTTGGTAGGTTTGAATGTGGAGTACGATCAGATCAGAGTGCAAGTATTAAGTTGTTCTCCCTTTCCTACACTTAAACAGTCTTATGCCCTCGTTCAGTGTAAGGAAAGCCGTCATTTAGCCATGCTTCATGCTCCTATTATGGAGAAATCAGCCTTATAGTCTATTAGCACCAAATTTGATTTTGCTAAGGAGATTATAACATGTGAGCACTGTCGCAAACCATATCATACCAAGGCCAATTGTTGGAAGCTCCATAGGAAACCTACTGATTTTGAGAAAAAAAGAGCACAAAGAAAGAGAAAACCGAAGGCTAATTTTTCTGAGACGGTTTCCACAATAACCTCTACAGACATTGGTTTTTCAAAGGAGGAATTAGCTACTCTGCGACGTATTTTATAGTCTCCTACTGCCAGTACAACATCCACTACTGCTTCCTCCACTACCCATCTCAATTCCTACCTTGCTACTTCAAGTAACACTTTTACAGGCTACCATGTTTCTTCAGATTCTGCTCCCTGGATCATTGATACAGGAGCCACAGATCATATAACAGGTTTATCCTCATTTTTCTTACATTATGCCCCAACTTCTGGAAAAGATAAAGTTCAAATTGCTGATGGCTCTTATTATTCCATTGCTGGAAAAGGCACCATTCAGCATTCTCCGTCACTTTCTTTGTCTAAAGTTTTACACGTTCCCTCTTTCTCTACTAACTTGCTCTCTATCAATAGTCTTACACATGCCTTGAATTGTAAAGTGATTTTTTCCCCATCTTACTGTGTCTTCCAGGATCTGGTCATAGGGAAGGAGATTGGACGTGGTAAACTAGACAATGAACTTTATCTATTAGAGCCAATTGGAGGATCTACTTCGCTCGACCAGCATCTCCTAATCAGGACCATTCAGTCCTATCAGACCTTCATAAGTGGCACCGTAGACTAGGTCACCCCCCTCTACAAACTCTTAAGAAAGTATTTCCTGATTTAGTTTCTTCTTGTAAAATGGATGATTTTTTTTTGTGAAGCTTGCATTTTTGCAAAGCAAACTCATTCTACTTATTTACTGTATCTTCATAATAGAAAATCTATTCCTTTTATGCTAATTCATACTGATGTGTGGGGGCCCTACCGACGAGTGTCTACTACTGACCATAGGTACTTTGTTACTTTTATTGATTGTCACTCTCGTTCTACATAGATTTATCTTTTAAAACAGAAAAATGAGGTTTTCCGTCGTTTTCGTGATTTTCATAATATGATTCAAATTTCAAACTCAGTTCAATGCCACTGTGAAGATCCTTCGCAGTGACAATGGCACTGAGTATATTGATGGTGAATTTCATAAATATCTCTCTGACTCTGGCATAATACATCAGATCAGTTGTGTTGATACAACTGTCCAAAATGGGGTTGCCGAAAGGAAGAATCGAATCGGCATCTTTTAAAGATAGCCCACTTAATTATGATTGCTATGAATGTCCCTGACCAATACTGGAGTGATGCTATACTCACTGCTTCTTACCTTATGAACAGGATGCCCAGTAGGACACTTGATTTAAATGTCCTAATGAGATTCTCTAAGGAGTCTCCTCTTTTGTTATTACCCCAAAGATTTTTGGATGTTTGTGTTACGCCAGAATCACAACCCAACAGAGTAAGGTGGCTCCCCGCAGCCTACGCTGCATATTTCTAGGGTATTCTACTAGTCAGAAAGGGTACAAATGTTATCATCCCCCTTCTAGGAAAACCATGGTCTCCATGGATGTAATTTTTTATGAGTCTTGCCCTTACTATACACCTCTCCAGGGGGAGCGTCCTAGATAAGAGGTGTTTTTTCCAACTGTAGACCTTTCTATCACACCACCACAACACAACTTAGGAGTTGAAGAAATGTTTTCTGACCAAGGGGAGACTTTGGCCAGGATACCTGAAGACTCCAATTCTCCACCTCCGTTTTCTAAACCATGTGAAGAACCTAGTTAGGGGGAGACCACTCCTGTAAGGCACACTATTGAGGTCTTTCAAAACAAGATTGACCAGGATAAGGAGGTACAGACTTATCAGAGGAAGAATTACAATCAGCCAAAGCAGGTGGAGAAAGGTGACATGTTACCACTTCAGTCTCCTACTTCGGAATCAGATTCTATTGTTCCCCTTGAGGTATCTTCTTTTGATCTTCTTATTGTTGTTAGAAAAGGACAGATCTTGTACTCAACATCCCATAGCTAAATATGTTTCTCATAACTATTTGTCTAACTCCTACCGTGCTTTTATATCCTCTCTATCATCTGTATATGTTCCTAAAAGTTGGCAGAAAGCCTATGCTGATAAAAGATAGAAGGCAGCTATGATAGAGGAAATGTAGGCAATGAATAAAAATGACACTTGGGAGCTGGTTACACTTTCTTCAGAAAAAAAACCAGTGGGCTACAAATGGGTGTTTGTGGTTAAACAAAATATGGATGGATCAGTCAACAAGTTGAAAGCTAGACTAGTTGCAAAGGGGTTTATCCAGACCTATGGGATTGATTATCAGGAGACTTTTGCCCTTGTTGCGAAACTAAACACTATCAGAGTTTTGTTGTCTATAGCTGTGAACAAAGACTGGAACTTGCACCAACTAGACGTAAAGAATGCCTTCTTACATGGGGAGTTAGCGGAAGAAGTCTATCTAGAAATCCGACATGGTTTCTCCAATGATAATACTGCAGGGAAAGTTTGTCAATTGAAAAGGTTAATTTATGGGTTAAAACAGTCTCCTAGATGCTGGTTTGGACGCCTCCTGAAGGCAATGACTTCTATTGGGTACAAGCAAAGCAATGTTGATCATACACTATTTGTCAAGAAGTCAGATACTAACATCACACTTCTCATTGTTTATGTAAACGATATTGTCATCACAGGGAATGATGGTGAAGAAATTCAAAGGTTGAAGGACTTTTTTGGCAAAGAGTTTGAGATTAAAGACCTAGGGAAGTTATAATATTTCTTAGGGATTAAGGTGGCTCGATCAAAGAAGGGTATATTCCTATCCCAAAGAAAGTATGTCCTAGATTTATTATCAGAAGTGGTAATGTTAGGGTGTAAAGTAGTTGATACCCTTATTGAAGCTAGAGCTAAACTTAAAGAAAAAAAGGGAAAACCAGTGGACAAAGGAAGAGATCAAAGGCTGGTAAGGAAGCTTATTTACTTGTCCCACACCACGCTGAACATCGCTTATGCCATGGGGATAGTGAGCCAATTCATGCATGATCCATATTTAGCTCATATGAAGGCTGTCTTAGAATACTATAGTATTTGAAGGTAACTCCTGGAAAAGGAATACTTTTGTCACCCACTGATAATCTAAAAGTAGAAGCATACACTGATGCAGACTGGGCTGGATCTCCGGACAGGAAGTCAATTTTAGGTTATTGTACCTTTGTTGGAGGTAATCTAGTTCCTTGGAGAAGTAAGAAACAAAATGTGATAGCTTTATCCAGTACCAAAGCTGAATATAGAGCTATGGTTCGTGGTGTTTGTAAGCTACTATGGTTGAAAGGCTTACTGCAAGATATTGGAGTCCAAGTTCCAAACGCTATGATGTTCTATTGTGACAACAAGGCTACTATTAGTATTGCTAATAATCCGGTGCAATATGATCGAACTAAGCACATTGAAATTGATAGGTTTTTTGTCAAAGGAAAGCTGGAACAAGGGCTTATCTGCACGCCTTTTGTGAGGTTTGAAGACCAAGTAGCAAATGTTTTCACTAAGGGTTTGAAAGAAAGAGATTTCCTTCCTATTGTAGGCAAGTTGGGCATTACTAATATCTATGCCTCAACTTGAGGGGGAGTGTTGGATTCTACTAGGAATTCAATTAGAGTTTGTATTCATGTAAAATTCTATTTCTTGTTACGCAAGTAAGGATATTTATGTAATAGTGTACTTTCCACTTAATTATAAATATAGGACTTGAGATCATTGACCAATAAGCCATTCTACCAATATCGTGTTTCTCAAAATACTATATTCTAGAGTAGGTCTTTAAGAGTGAATTAAACATATATTTAACATCTTTGTTTGATCTACACTTTCATAATAAAACAAAAAAATCTATTTTTTTGTAATTAATTTATTCCTTGAATTTCATATTTAAAAAAAATACATTTTCTAAGAATTAATTAAAAACTATAAAAAAAAAATACTTAGGTTATGAAAGTCATGCTAATATATGTTAGACTCTATTGGAAGGGCTACAGCCTCATGTAGACAAGTTTTTTTTCTTTTCATCTCACCTTATTCTATTATGAGGTAATGATTTATGAACTTATGATGCTTGTACAATTGTATTCTCGAGATTTGAGAATGATAATGTTGTATTGTAATCATATGGATGGAATTTTGAACAATTTAAGTTCTTTGCCGTATCTTTTCACTTGGTTTTTATTTATTTAATGGTTCTATATTTCATGTTTTATAATATTGCACGTTCATTCCTACAACATTTCGGTTTCAAACTTGGGTTGAGTTGGAACTCATACATAGGATTGTTTTCTCACAAATCTAAGGCCACTAGTGTGTTTAGAAATCCTAAAATAGGTTATTACCAAGCTTCAACCCAACCTCCCCCAAGATGGGCCCTTGAGTTCACGAGTTGAGCCCCCGAGATTCAAAATATCTCAGCCGAGATCTCGCCAACTCGAGCAAAATCTCAGTTTTGTTTGAAGGGCAAGATTGCCCTCGAGAGGATCTCCAACCATGATCCCAACCATTGATTGGCCGAGGACAATATTAACATGACCAGATTGAGCCCAATAAAACCGAGCCGAGGGACCAAGCACTCGCTAATTGTTGCAATCTGTGTGTGGCTAATTTTAGGCACAACAAAGCCCATCACCACAAGCTGTTCCCTTTGTTGTTGCATTGTTTTTACATCAAAAGAGAGGTGATTTGCAGTTCAATTTTTCACATATCTTTTTAAAATCAGCAACTGGGTTAGGGATCTAGCTTTCCTACCAACCTATAGAACTTGTGTAACAACTAATATATTCTGGATAAATTACTTTGACCAGAGTACAACACTTCTAGTTATTCCCACAAATTCTTTGGTGTATCTAAGTGGGTTACAAAATCAACAATATTGTCAGACATGGAGTTAAATCTGTCCTTGGATACATGCATCAGCAACCCCAATTTGTATCACCTCTGGGGGAAGATTTAGTCAATTTAGCTTGCCGTCAACATCCAGTGAGAACTTTTAGTCTTCCATTGGTGAAAGATAGATGCTCCTTCTAATTTATTTTCACTCAAGACAGTATGAGAGTGAGAATACCACTACATTCAAAGCAGTTGAAGATGAGGATTCTCCCAGTGGGACAGTCAACTGATCACCCAAACAACTATAGTTCCTTCCAAAACAGTGTGGACATCAGCAATATTTCTTTCGGGGGGGGGGGGGGGGGAATGTCTTCTAGTGTACCAGCTAACCTCAACTGGATTTCTAGAATACCCACTGACCAATAACCTAGACAGCAGAATATGCTTCCAAAACAGAGTACGCTCCCATAACAGATCTCAAACTAGTCCAGAATAGAACCTAAAACAGCAGAATATGTTCCCAAAACAGACCTCAGAGCAGTCCCAAAATAGAGCCCAGAATAGCAGAATATGTTCCAAGAACAGTCCAAAATATGACCATCGAACAGCATTAAACTAAGCCTTTAAAACAGAAAATATACCCTTTAAACAATGAGTATCCAAATCAGAAAGGAGAAACATGAACAGAAAAATAGCTCCTAAATCCAGAAAATAACAGCTCTCCTATCCTCAAGACAATGTAATCTTCACACAGCTTCTGTCCCCAGAAAGAGACTACAGAAAAGAATTTCCCAAGGAGAGGTACAACAGCCAGAAAGTCCCCCCACAAAAAAAAAATCTGAAAGTTAAACAAAAATATTAAATTGTACCCTAGGAACAGAAGCCGTCACCAAAACAAATACTAAGTTCTTAATTCAGTTCATGAACTAATCTTCAGAAGATTAGAAACACAGCAAGAGGGGCTGCTCCCCTAAAACCGGAAGCATGAAAACTGAAGTCCTATAAAAAAAGTTGTTGAAGAAGCTTCCTCCAATAAGAACACTAATAAGATGAGAGTTCAGTGATGTCTGAATGTGATTTTAGTGACCTAGCTCTGATACCATGTAAGATGAACTCAGAATTAGAAAGAGAGGAGAGAAGAGAGGAAAAATTTCCACAACAAGACTGGAGCTTCACAGAGCTGATGGAGGCTTCACAGCACTCTAGCTATACTTATACTTTAATAGGAGCTAAATACAATGCCTAATCAACCTAAGAAACCAAAACACTCTAAAATTGAAAACTTGAAAAAATCGTAGTCAAAATTGAACTCCAGACACCATCCTCCATCCAATGCATTAATTCTCAATGGGACTTATTTGTTCCCTAAACTGCCCCTCTAACAGACCTTTTTTATGCAAAGTAAGGGAGGTTTCTGTCGTTTTCAAATAAAAGGGAGAAGGTTAGCATTAAGTCATGTAGCAGGGGAGGAAACATGCCAGAGTTGATTGACAAATTTAGAATGCATCAAGTTCATTGGCCTTTTAAACAAATTAAAAAGAAGAGAAAATGATCTACAGGTATTTAGGCCTAATGAATACCTGATCAAGAGAGAGCACTTAAAGGTAATAGATTTTATCCCCCCCCCCCCCAACCCCCAAAAACAATGGGCAAGAAGTCATCTTTATTTTTCTTAGTATTGCATGAAAGTAAAAAGGGTTAGTATGGCATTAATGACATCTAATATATAAAATAAATGAACTGCCAAAATATTCTATGAAAGATCACTTACTTTGTTCCTGCAATTCGTGTGCTAATATGAGTAATATTTTCTGGAAAGAGTTTTGCCAACCCAAAATCACCAATTTTTGGGACATAGTCCTTGTCAAGTAGTATATTACTAGCTTTGATGTCTCTATGTACAATATGTGGCTCCAGCTCTTCATGGAGGAAAGCCAGACCTCTGGCAGTACCAATACAGATGACAGATCTTCTACTCCAGTCCAACTTAATCGTTGTACTTTTAGGCCCTAAAAGAACAAGAAAATTAAACCTATAAAGTTTGCTTTAAGAAATCAAACAACTCATTCAGATACAATGACTAATGAGGTTACCTAATAATGCATGATCAACGCTGTTATTTTCAACATATTCATAGACTAAAATCCGATTATTCCCTCGAACACAGCAGCCAAGTAATTCAACTAGGTTAGGATGCATAACATTCTTTAAAGTTTCAATCTCAGTCAAAAATTCCTTCACCCCTTGTCTCGATTCAGCAGAAAGTGCCTTCACAGCAACTTGTGTACCATCTTTAAGGATTCCCTATCAGAAAACACCAATGAGCAGTAGTTAATGAAGAAACTTCAGAAATGAGGATGGGAAATATTTTCCTCTGCCTCACTCTCTGGTATAGAAGGTAAATCCTGAAGTTAGTGACCATTGGTAAAATCACTTAAAAAATGAGCACTAGAAGGCTTGTAGCTCTCAAGTAAACTAAGTGCAGAGCAGACAAAAAGATTGAGAAGTAATCAATTTTCCAGCAATATTTTCTGTTATTTGTTATCCGCAGTTTACGTTAAAGAAAATCCAAATGGACTATGGTTAATTAGATGCTTTTGCATTCTGCAAGTAATACAAATTATCTGCTTAATGCTTTAACTAGAGATACCCGGCCCCCATTTCTCTTATTTTCTATATCCTTTACTGCTTTGTTGCAGTTGTATATGGATGCTTTGATTTGAGCATAAATCTCCAGATGATGGTTTAGTGAAAATAAGCTTAACTGGATCACTTAACCATTTTGATGCACCTGAGCTGATACTGTAGAACTATTTGTGAGTAGGTTACAACCAAGGTGAGAAATTTCGCCAGTTTTGGTGATCTCGGAACTGACCAAGATGACCGAAATATGCTTCAGCCAGATTTTGTTTCTGGGAGGGGTATTTGAGGTCATTATGGCCTGATTTTTGGTGTAGCCTAATTTGACAGCAATAAATACACTAAGAGTGTTATTTTGGCCCAAGACCTAATCCAAAGTGGTGTTCTTGATCAGCACATGCTCAGTTGTATGCAACAACACATACAAGAAGTAGAATTCAATATACATGTGTGTGTCAAGCTGGATCCATCCCCTGAGTCATGGATGAGTACTCTGAATACTAGACATGAGTATGCCATAACATGATTCGGATAAAGTTATCCATAGAGTCTGTCACTAGCATAACTAGTTGTGTTGGTCCTAATCGATATCCAAATTCCAAAGATGGAGTCACAAATGATGCACCTAATCTATCTCCATGCACATATGTAGATATGCTACTACAATCAGCAAATGAACCACTATATGCTCCACACATCCATATCCATAACCGTAAGCCTTGTATGGTGAACCCCTTGGATTTTTCAAAATTTCACAAGAATTTTTGAGTTTTCACCAAAATATGAGACTTCTCAATTTCATTGGCAATTTCATTTCACCAACCTCCAAGATGGCAAAATTCCGCCATGTTCCTTGGTTACAAATCCATGGAATAGCCACATAAAAAAAATTAGGGCTTGTATATAACCATATGACCCACCATGCAAGACTTCATTCTCAACTTTGATCACAAGGCTCTTAGGCACCTTCATTCTCAGAAGATAATAAGCAATCAACATGCCAACTATGTCAACCTTTAAGACTTCGCTTCTATACTGAAGTATAAAGTTGTGGAAATAGAACAGCATAGCAACAGCACTGACCATGATATTCTCGACTCTAGACATCCTCAGCCCATGCAATGAGCATTAATCATAACAATGAGGAATATGATACTGATAAGAATCTCTTGGTCATCCATCAGCATGTTCGGAGGAATTAAGAATACTTGCTCAGTGATGGTTACTTAATTCTAGGAATGTAACTATGCATTCCTAATTCATCTTTGGGACATCAGCTGAAAGGAGACAGCGGATGGCCAGTTAGGAGGGATAATCAGAGTTGCAGCCTTGCAGGGACAAAAAGGAAAGAGAAAAGAGAGATGCACCACCACTTCCTTACACTATTAACTGTAAAACACTCAATTATTTACAAATTCAAACCCAAGTTCTTACTCCGGCATATTAAATAAATAGAAAACACTCTTGCATGAAAACAGAAACCTACCCAGGACAAACAATTTCAGAGAGGAAACTAACCATAATATACCATATATAAGGAAAGAAACTAACTATGAAGCTCCTAGCAATCTAAATGGTTTAGGTAGGAGAAGAGACAGTCAACAAAAGGACAATCCAGTATAGGTGACAGAACCATGGACGGATGAAGATGATGCACGCTTCCCAGTTCCCAACATTGTTACACCACTGAGATGGCCATATGAACTTTGCTCTGAGATGAGGCATGCCAATATCCAGTTCCTCTTTTCTCCTATACATTTCCCTCCCATGGTGCTAGACAAGCTACAAATGTCCATACAACCATTCTCCCTGCTCTAATGGCAAAATTTCCCTCTCTTGTAGGGCATGGCTGCTTTGTAGCGGTCTAAAGCATTGTGCGTTGATATCACTTCAGTTCAGTCAGGTGGTTTTAAGATATGATGTGTTCATTTTGTATAATATCGTGCCAGAGAGACATTGATGGGTGTAGAATTGCATGGAAATGGTCAGATTTGAATAAATACCAAAGATACTACCAACAAATAGTCACCTATAAATGGAGAATCACTCGAATGAAACAGAGAAGTTAAGACAAGTGCATTAGATTGGAACTGTCATGCAATATCAAATCTAAGGTTTCTTACATGTGCTGCTGCATTTAATACCATGAAGAGCATTGAGCAGGTTCTAGGCCATGTGAACTTTTCTTGAATGGAAGCTACTAGGATGCTATTGTATACTAATTGAACATAAGCACAAAGTAAATTAACCTAGAGGAGGGGGTGAAAAGATTATCTGAGAAAATTGTCCCTTCTTAAAACATTTCCAAAAAAACTAAAATGCTTACAGAAATAAATGTGAATTAAACAAGTAAACAATAAAAAGACAGTATTTATAGTGGTTCAACTATCACAAGTCTAGTTTGACTCCTCTGAATCCATTAGAGATTATCACTATTGAATCCCTTTAACCACATGAGGGGATGTCGTCATCTTTTACGAACTCCTTTAAGTATAAGAGGATCGACACTCTTGATGCTCAGGCAAAAGGCCTGTATTCCTGACTCTACATAAGAGGACCTACTTGATTCCCAGGCAAGAGGCCTATGTCTTGACTCTTGAGTCTCAGGCAAGAGGACCTACATCTTAATATACAAGCAGAAGACCTAAATAGACCACAAGAAATTACAAAATTGGAACATAACACCAATCAAGGGTGTGATAGTTTACCCTTCAGTGTGTAAAGATGCAAATGCACAGTCAATGAAGTCACTAATTTAATCTCCTATGGTCTTTGATTCACAATAAGCCATTAAGAAAAATAGAGCTTTAGCGTCTTGACTCCTAGTGAGAAAGCTCACTTAAAAATACTCAATCAGTGATTTGATCTAATAGGACTCTCTTTCAGTAACAGCATATAGTTTAATAAACTAAATAGTGGGGAAATTCCATAGTTGACAAGGTGATCCGCTAGGGCACCGCTTAGGCGTCCTTATTTGACACATAGCTTAATTGGTACCCGATGAAAATCTGGCACATACTTATGCCAAGTATCATTTAAAAACGGCTGCTATATCTGATATTTCATTTATTTAAGATTTAAGATATTATTCACAAGTAAGAAAATACCCCCTGTTTGGATCCAATCAAAATAGTTAAAAACAAAATTCCTAAAATGGTCAACCTCCTAGGTATGATGTATTTATAGGAAAAGAAAAAAGGGGAAGGCAGAGGTCATACTTAAATCACCATACTCGCTTCAAAACTGCCTAAGCACTTTGACTGACGAATAGTCTGAGAACTTCTAACTTGTATCTGAGAGACATAGTCAGTCTTTATTTATAATAATAATATGAGAGACAAAAAGAGAAACTCCCGATGTGGGATTATTACAAATAATATCCTAGGGACAATTTTATCGAGAATATTATTAGAATTACAACACTCCCCCCTCAATTTGGTGCATAGATATCTATCATGCCCAACTTGTTAGTAATATTTCCAAAATCTGTAGTGCTCAAACTCTTTGTGAACACATCAGCCTTCTGGCTGTCATATGAGACCAAGGAAATGTGGATCAGTCTAGACTCGATCTTCTCCTTAATAAAGTGTCTGTCAATCTCTACATGCTTGGTTCTATCATGCTGAATTGACTATAAGCTAAGTTGATTGCTGACTTAATGTCTGAAAACAACTGTATGAGTGCTTTTGAATCTGTACTAAGGTCTTAAAGTAACCCTTTCAACCATAACATCTCACGAGTATCCTGTGCCATTGCTCTGAATTATGCTTCAGCATTGGACCAGGCAACTACTGCTTGTTACATACTTCTCCAAGCCACTAGGTTTCCTCCTACATAAGTGCAGTACCAAGAGGTAGATTTTCTATCATCAAGGAATCCTGTGCAATCCACATCTGTATATGCCTTAATGTCTCAGGATCTGGCAGACAACATCTAGATGTGAAAAATGAGGGTCATGCATGTACTGACTCACCAATATCTAGTTGAGTGTGAGACAGGTAAATCAGCTTCCCAACTAATCATTCATAGTTGGTCTCATCCATGGGTTCTCCTTCTTTGGCCTTCAAGTGCAAGTTAGGCTCATTAGGGGTTTCGGTTGGTTTGCGCCTTAACATCCCAATCTTAGATTCTCAGTTCGCAAATCCAGAGCGTATTCTCTCCAAAAGAGAATATGCCAATAGTTGAATATGCTAGTTCAATGCCCAAGAAATATCTAAGTTCTCCCATATTCTTGATTTCAAATTCAGCTCCCAACAAAGTGTTCAAAGCCAAAATTTCTGCCTCACTACTACCTGTAATGAATATCATCCACGTATACCAACAGCATTGTTATGTGAGAGTTTGTTTTCAAGGTATGATCAACACTACACTATCTATAAATGATGGACCCCATGACTCTAGGGAATCTCCCAAACCATGCCCGCGGGGGGACATTCCAACCCATACAAAGCTCAGTTTAGTTTGCACACGTTCCCATAAGTTTCAGCAGAAGTGTACCCAGTGGCACATCCATATATTTCCTCATGAAGAAAAGGCATTCTTTACATGAAGTTGTTGAAGACTCCATCCCTGATTTACTGCACATGAGAGCACGACCCATACTGTGTTTATCTTTGCAACTAAAGCAAAGGTCTCCTAGTAGTCAATCAAATAGGTCTAAGTGAACCCCATGGCCACCAGTCTAGCTTTATATCTTTCCACAGCACCATCAACTATGTGCTTGATAACACACACCCATTTGCACCAAATGATCCTCTTCCTTGTAGGTAAGGTCACTAGATCCCACATTTGGTTTTTTTTTCCAGGACTCTCATCTCTTCATCCTTTGCTTCCTTCTGATGTGAATAAGTTAATGCTTCCTACCATGTGTTAGGAATAGAAGTAGAGGACAAGGAAGAAACAAAGCTCTTGAAAGCTCAGGATAGTGACTAATCTAAGACAAAGATAGAAATTGGATGCTTTTGCATGCTCATGGTTGCTTTCTTAGTGCAATTGGTAACTCTAATGAAGGATCAGAAACGGTAAGGAACTAACTTAACAGGAGCTGTCTCTTCTGGACTAGGAGGTGGAGCTTCCAATCGGCTCAAACGATAGAGGAAACTCCCTTCATGCTTTTATTTGATAAGTTTTCAAAGGAAATTGCAATGTAGGTTGTTGCTCCCCCTGCACATTAGTGTTCTGTTCTATTAGCCGTTGTTCCAATCTGGTAACACCATCTTCCAAGTGGGCATCATCAGCAAAAATATCAAAGGGAATGTCCATAGGAGGATAAGAACCAAAACCTCTTGACTAGACTCACTCTCCCCCTGAAGAGGTTCAAAGGAAAATAGGGAATGTTTTACTGGAAAACAACATTCATTGAACAACATCCAGCAGATTGGAGGATGGTAGCACTTATAACCCTTTTGAAACGCAAAGTAACCAAGAAAAATACATCATAACCCACGTGGATCAAGCCTACCTTGAACATGATGGTTTTTGGCAAAGGCAACACACCCAAAGCCCTTAGAGGGAACAGTAAACAACAGCGTACCTAAAAGGATTTCAAGAGGGCAGTGTTGTTGTAGAACATGAGATGGCATCATATTAATGAGACATCCAGCTACAAGAACAGCGTCTCCTAAAGATGAGGTGGACATGCATAGTAAACATTTGATCTACCAACCTCAAATAGATACCTATTCTTGCATTCGGTCACTCTATTTTGCGGTGGGGTCTCGACGCAGCTGGTTTGGTGAATAATGCCATTATTAGCTAAATAGGACTAGAATTCCTCAACTATATATTTAGTCTCATTATTGGTACGAAGGATTTTCACAGAGGCCCCAAACTGGGTAATAACCATTTTATGAACATTTAAAAACAAGAAGAAAAAAATCACTTTTTCGTAAAGCAAATAAACCTATGTGGTTCTAGTACAATAGCCAATGAAAGTAACAGACCGACAATATCAAGAGGAAGAAACAACACGGGAAGGACCCCAAACATCTGAATGAATAATAAGAGAAGGAGTAGTACTATGATTCTCTGAAATAGGATAAACATGTCAAGTTTGCTTTGCTAAGATGAAAGCGTCACAATAAAAATCATTAAAGTTATAATGTTTAACGAAGTTAGGAAAAAATTTAGCTAAAGTAGATAAAGGGTTGGCCAAGATGACGATGCCACTGAAGTAAAGTAAATAAAGCAAAAGATGTGGAACTGGAGATTACAATTAATGCTGATGGAGAACTATCCAACAAGTAAATTCCCCTTTTCCATTTACCACTGCCAAATGTATGCCCCATTTCCAAGTTCTAAAAAACACAATAAGAGAGGTGTAAAGTTGTTTTGCAGTTCAAATCTCGGGTAATAGTGATAGACAAAAGAGAAAATTTGGGAGCATGCAAAACTGAAGATAAGTGGAAGGAAGGGAACAAATGATGGATCCCTTTCCGGAGATTGGAGAAAGAGACCCATCAACAATATATACAGTATAGTTAGGAGAGATATGAGAATATGAATAAAATAAAGTGGAAGCACTAGTCATGTGATTGGTTGCCCAAGAGTCAATTATCAAATATCAATGAGGAAGGGCTCGAGGACACATTGTGACAACCAAAAGTACCTAATGTAGGAGGATGCTTAAAAGAGTTAACCATGGCAGAGGCAACACTGGCACTAGAAGTTGGCGTAGAAGAAGACACTTTGAGTTTAGTGATCAACTAACAAAGATGCTAGAGCTCATCTAAGGAAATAGGTGGTGCACTTGTGTCGTCCAAATGGGCTTGATTAGCAGATGCCTAGGAATTTCCTCCTTGATTAGCATTCCATCCCCCTCCAGGGAACTAGGTGGTCGACCATGTAGTTTCCAACACTTGTCCTTAATATGACTTCCTAGCCACATTCACATTTCACCCGAGCATAGGAAGAGTCACCAGTATGAGTTTGAGAGCCTACTATACTAGTGACAAGGCTAGTCTCACTGGTATATGAATATGAACCATTCCAGTTCTATGGCCGTCATCGTGACATATGCCTACTTAAGGGATGGGAAGAGTTCCCATGGGAGGATGTGAGAACATATTTGATTCTATTCAATATCAAGACTAGACAACAAATCATAAATTAAGAGCTTGTCCTTACACTCCTGATAAGCAGCAAAATTAGCACCACATGTTGGAATGAATCGGCCACAGAAGTTCAGTGTCTGATAATACCCTCATAGAGTATTATAATATTGGTGATGTAAAAAAATTTTAGAGTTAAGGTTTCGTTGATGATTTCCTAAAATTAAGGGTTGCCAAAGATAGTCTTCTTTTGAACTAGAAAAGTAATTATAAGATCAAGGTGGGATGGGCAATATTGTTAAATAAAGATGGGGATCTAAATGTGGGGGTTTTGGGTAAGATATGGGTCTAAGAAAAACTAGATGGGATGGTGGGGGGAAAGTTTAGGGCTTAACAAATTTTTTATGGATTGATCTTAGGGTCCTAACGTTATTCCTAAGGTTGGTAGAAAAGAAGGAAGTACAAATTACAAATTACAATTTATATTATACGATCCTTTGAAATTTTTAAACTTCCACTGAAATTTCATCGAAATTTTTATGAAATACCAAAATTCTATCAAGATCTTGACAAGATATTGTCAAGATTCAGTCAGTTGACTGAATCTCATTTCGGACCATGTTTCGTCTCGCCTAGATCGAGATGGCCAAGATTCAGCAAGATTGTTGAACCTTGGTCACAAGTATCATTAACAACCAGCAGGAATATATACTTCCATGTCTTCAAAAAAATCTCAACAAATTTTCAAGAATGTCAAGAGCTGTAAGACGACATACAGTTGCAAGCATGTTTAATTAGCTAACTTGTACCAAACTGTTTGCCTTTATAAAATTGTTAAAATTTAAACAACATGATAAATCCTTATAAACTACTAAGATAAATCCAGTCATGATTTGAGACCTCAGTCTCGACAAGGATCCAATCCCTAAAAAAACCGACATGTTGCAAGATCCTGACTGAGATTTGGTATAAAATCTTGGCTCAACTCAAGTCAACTCGGGACCCATCTCGATGGGTACCATGGTTCAGTTAGGGCTGGAATTTGGTAGACTTCTAAACAGAGGGACAGCCTTAGATTTGTGAGAAAACAAGTGTAACTAGACCTAACTTTAAAACTGGAACACTGAAGGAGCTAATATGCAAGCTTATAGAACATGAAATACATAAACCATTATCTAATATAGAAGTTCTAAGTAGATCCTAACTTTAAAACTGGTACACTGAAGGAGCGAATATGCAAGCTTATAGAACATGAAATACATAACCATTATCTAATATAATGAAAACGTGAAGGTTTAAAGTCTAAATAATACATCAAACATATTCAGTTGTCCACAATTTCACATTACAACATCAGTGTACTTATAAGTTACATAAACTATGAGAGTACAAGAGTAAAATCAATGCAAGCAACTCCTCCCAACTCTTGCTCCACCAGCACCAGCACAAGCACCACCTCCACCAGCAGAAATTGCAAGATATCAGATTGTGTTGTCCTATGTCACTCGTTCGGTTATATGTTAACAAAGGAGAGAAGCTTCCAACAAAAAGAAAATAGGACAGAAAGGAAGCTTAAATGAAGACGATCAATTGTAACCAGTAAGATTGCTTTTGTAGATGAGTTAAACAGCTTGTTGATGTGGCCTACGTAGAGACCCAACCAACTGTCCGGCAAAAGTCTGGCCAAAACAGCAACGGTAAGGAGTGTCGAGACAAGTTGAGACCAAAATATATCGACTCGACTGAGATAAGGTACTTACAAACCGTGGGTTGAACCAAGATTATGAAGTTTTCTAGTGTCGTCTTGACTCCCATGAGATCTCACTTTGAGGTCTCAAAAAAGGAGTCTTGGCTGAGATGTCAATCTACGAATTCATTGCAAAGTAGAGAGATGATACCCACACAAACATATAATACTCTCAAGTCTCAACGTTGTTAGTTCCAAAATTTCAAGAAGACAACAATATAGAATCTAAAAGCATGTTCATATAGTTTCTTTTCACCATAATGGGCTTTATATAATAAGAACATGAAAGCCTCATAATATTTTTCTAGAACAAATAAATCAAAAGGTACAAGGAGATTTTACAAGTATCAAATCTTAATTGTTAACTTCAAAATTTTAATGAATGTGGACCATGTAACTAATACTGACAAACAGTAATGCTGAAAGAAAGTTTATACAGTTTCCTTTTGCAATTGAAATTTGAAAAACCATGAATATACCTTGTAAACTGTTCCAAACCCTCCTCGACCTAGCTTCCTGGTTGCACTAAAACCATTTGTAGCAGATTTCAATTCATCATAAGAGAAGAGTTTAATATCCCCTTGCAAAGACGCTGCAAGAATGCCCAACAACCCAAACAATGAGAATAGATGGTCAGTCAAATTCCCAGTAGTTCTGTTATATAAGCAGTTAAACTGTCAAGATGAAACAGAAGAAACATATTGTCAAATTCCCGTAGTTCTGTTATATAAGCGGTTACACTCTTCAGGATAGGACAGAAAAATACATATTTCAGTGGTAAAATTTTCCTTTCTATAATACTCCCTCGGCCTGGCCTGATCAACACCTGCCAGGTCCTTTTTTTTCTTTCTTTTTTTTGAATCAAAGATCAAATTATTTAATTATCTAATTTCAGAATAAAATTCATTGTTGCTTATTTTCTAACATGAGTCATCAAGGAGGTTGTGAATAAGAATAATAGAAAAGGTTAGGTCCATTTGAAAAAACGGTTTGATCTTTTATTCTCCAAGACCAAACCAGTAGGAAATATTGCTGAAAGAACATGTCCTACAGAACATCTCCTCGACATTCAGTCATTCTGAGAAAGAAAAGACAAAGTTGTGGCCAACAAACTGAGGCATTTGAGTTTTCATATGAAGACACAGAAATATGACAAGCTCTCTCCATCCAGCCTCTGCTGCAATTTTTGGAAACCCCACAGTAAGATAAATAGTTTTGTTCCCAGCTCATTTCTCTCTCATTCTCATCTCATATGCATACTGAAAACCCTTTCATGTGTATATACTTTTTTGTTCTTTTTTTTTTAATATTGAAAGCCCTAATCGACGGCTTTTTTCTAGGAGGATCGGTGTGCAAGGTTGCTGCAATTACCGTTGCTCGTGTGTTAAACCTGTACCCAGACTCAGGAAGTCAAAGCTTTTTTACCTCTAAATATGCTCTAGATTCAGTACTATGTCAACCTAGATTTCTCTTGTGGCCTCAATTTTACTTGCTTATGTCTGCATATTGCCTGCTCCAAGTGGTATAGTGTATGAACTTTTCCTCCTCATTTTTCTGTGGTAATGCCTTACATACCTTTCACTTTCATTTTTAAAATTCAGTGAAGGCTTCTGTTACAATTTCAATCAACGAAGACATCCAATTTAATTTAATATTGTTCTTTCATTGCGATTGCTCTAGTTTATATAAAATAGTCCTGGAGATGTTATCAACTCTGGCACACTGGTTAGAGGTCGATGTTCACATGTTAAGAACATCATTCATATGTATACAAGATTAAAGATTGACCTTATGTCGATTTGATAGAATCTGCCTTTATTTATAATAGAGAATGAGTACACGAAATAAGAAACTATCTGATGTGGGATAGAACACAAAATAGCAACTCCTGGATAATTCTACCTTTGTATCCTTACTACAAAACTCCCCCTCAAGTTGGTGCATATATGTCAATCATGCTCAACTTACCAACATCAGAGACAAACCTTTAGCACTAAGCTCTATGGTAATGAAGTCTGCAAGTTGACCATCAAAAGAAACATAAGAGGTATTATGAGCCACGCTGATCGCATGATTTTTATTAGAGTCAGATAAGAAGTTTCACATCACCACACAGATCCAGGAGCAACATCTTCTTCAATGTTTATCGTAATGACTCAAGGAATAGACATATGTTAGCCTCCTGGGGCATCTCCCACTCCTCTTCTCTTTGATGTAAGGTGCCTCTATTTTGCTCCGTTCCTGGAAGCTTCTTAAATTAAATTATTCATTCACTCAAAAAAAAGTCCCTCAGCTAGCGTTTTCGTAAGCTGTCTTTTTAACAGGTTCACCATCTTTACTCTTGAGATAAGATTAGGCTCAACTGAAGTTTCAACAAATTTACACCCAAATATGACGGTTTCAAACTACAAACAAGAGTATACTTTCTTTAAGAAAGAGACAGTTGGCAAAGCAGTATGCCATGAAAATATCTCAATCTTCCCAAACCTTCCATCTCAAACTCAAAACCCAAGAAAATCCTCAATGACGTAATTTCTGAAGCCCTCTTCCTCTCATGAAAATGTCATCCATGTAAACAACGAGACAATATGAGCATCACTCTTCTTTGCAAACAAGGCATAATCTACAGCGCTTTGTTTTGTAGCCAATGAACACCATGGCTTTATGGAACCTTCTAAACGATGGTCATAGATATTGTTTCAAGCCATATAGTGCACATCAAAGCTTGCAAGCCTTCCCATGGGTCTTTGTAGAGTCAACCCTAGGAAGAATATCCACATAAACTTCTCCTTGTAATTCTCCGTGGAGTAAGGCATTTTTCACATCGAGTTGTTGCAAGTACCATCTCAATTTATTGCACACGAGAGAACCAGGCTTACAGCATTCATCTTTCCTATACAAGTGCAAAGGTCTTCTAATAGCCAACCCAGAGAACTATGTGAAAACCCTGAGAAACCAGCCTGGCTTCATAAGGATCCACAATGCCATTGGCTTTATGTATTACTGCTTCACCAGAAAGACCAATTTAATCCACCACCTCTCCTGTTAGAAGACAAAACAGCCCCCACATCTCGTTCTTTCCCAAAGTTCTCATTTCTTTGTTTATAGCCTCTTTCCCATGAGAATGAAACATAGGTTGCCGCCAGGCAGGAACAGAAACAGAATACATAGAGGGAACAAAGGACTAGACAGGTAGGGAAGAAATAGGACATTGGCTACATACCCTACAACCTTAAAATAGCAACTGGTAAATCTAAGAGAACAATCTGTACTAGGATCAAACTTACTAATGTAGCCTTAGATCGAATAGGATTAATTAGGAGCCATCCTCCAAGATCTCAATTCAACAAGTTAGGGTTGATGGGTTTTAGGATTTTGGGGTAGTTTATTAGGGTAAAAAGAATATAGGTCACCGTGGGCGGATGGGATAGAACTTGGAGAAAACTTAGATAATGATATATGGAGATGATCCCTAAAGTTTGGGACAATTTTAAGGGTTAGGTTGGTGTAGATCTAAAAGTTTGAGGTTTGGGTTCTTGGGGGGTACAACAATTCAAGAAAGGAGGTTAAACCTTTGAGCTTGGATGGTTATTTGATATGCACTCTTGATTGGAGGAAGGGGCACATATAGGTTATAGGATGGATTATAATGGTTGTTGGTTTATTGATAAAAATTTTAATGGCTAGGATTTAGGGAAACCAAAAATAGAAGCAAAAAGTCTGCTGGGTTATGGGTGGGCATTTTACCATAGTTTTCTATTGTATAAATCTACCCTTGTTTGATTAATGCTGAAGAAAATACTTGGGGGGTGGGTGTAGGTTTGACTTGTGAAAAAAGGGTATTCTATAGTTATAGTCAA
Source organism: Hakea prostrata (assembly GCF_041222555.1). Classification (NCBI taxonomy): domain Eukaryota; kingdom Viridiplantae; phylum Streptophyta; class Magnoliopsida; order Proteales; family Proteaceae; genus Hakea; species Hakea prostrata. Next base: position 46,054,633 of record NC_142600.1, read on the forward strand.
TTAATATGTGATCTGTACAAAAACTAGTTACTTCTTAATCGCAAAATACTTGTAGAAATAGCTATATCAATTATCAGATAGGAATTGTCTTTACATGATTTCATGAGATCACCAAATAAGGAGGCTGGAAGGAATCCGACGGAATTATTTAGACAGAGTTTCCCAAAACTGAACCGGTAGTTGGAGTAGAAATTAATATAATAAATAATAAAAAGAAATTTCAGGAAGAAAAAAAGTCACTTTCAATACAAATGAAGATTTCTTCTTCACCAATTTTTTTTTCTTATCGCACGACAATCAAATCTGGATTCTCAAATTTTTAATACATCAATCCAACTCCGGTGCAAATTGGAATTTGTATAAATTGAGGAGGGGCTCTACTTATTTCTGGTTCTTCGAGAGGGGGGGGGGCACCTCACAAAGGGGATCCAGTGACCAAGCTTGAGCAACCGTCTACCCAAAACACAAGTCTCCGCAAAGTCATTTGTCCATGAAATATGAAATTGTATCGACACTCAGTATCAAAAAAGGATAACTAAAGATGAAATAAGAAAGACAATAAATAAAAATATAAGTAAATGGAGAAAAATTAAAAATAAAAAATAAAATTGGTGGGTTCCATCGTTTCTATGGTAATTGGAAATGGGTTTTAAAATATTAGAAGAAGTGGAACTACGGTAGGGGATAAGTCAACTTACAGTTGTCAAAGATCTTCTTGAGCAGTAGCTTGAATGAAAGAAGTCGGGAGGAACAATAGAGAACAAATCACATAGGGGGAAAAGGGGGGAGACGATCACATAGCCATGCTTGTACCTAACAGTAATAAAAAGCAAAACTAAAATTTTCAATTCATTAATTAATTTCTCAATGAGCAATTACATCTATATTTACAGCCACATTGACTAGCACAGTTTCAAAACTAGGACTCAAAATTAGAAACCGACTCCAAACTCCCATACTAAAAATGAAAGGCCTAACACAATCCTTAACCTATTAGGTAACCTAGATTGACTAAGAAACTGAAATAATAAAGGAAACAGACATAAAATAGCATTACAACTAGACGAAATAAAGTAAATCTTGTTTTCTTACTTCATATCCATATTTTAATTGGCCAAAAACTAAACCCATGGAATCAAAGGTCAAATACATGTATGATCCACTCCTGAACAAATCTTATGGAACAAAGCCAAATTTGGTGATCAATCTACATCACTAACCAAATGCAGAATAAAAATAATGGTAGATCTGAGAACATGCTAATTTTCCTTTTCTGTGGCCAACCAAAGACTTTGAGTGGAGAATGAACCCCTGCTTCTTGCTTCCCCAAAACCTAATCTTCTTTTGCTTCACCTAAATCAAAGTCTCTTGTTCCAGACCAATTGTACCATCTGAAAGAGTAGAGGCAGGGAGGGTAGGCCTAAGCCCATTATAGCTAAGGAGGCAAGTATTGATGTGGATGAGTTCAAGGTAATGAAGGTCTAATACATGCATAGGAAGCATCAATTATACCATTCCAACCAAGAGGTGGAGTTGCTAATGAGATGATTATGCTTTGTCCATGGCATACATACTCAAAACTAAACTCACATAAAGTCAAACTCATGGTGGTGTTGGACATGATGCTACCAATGGAGGTGATGGAGTTGGTGACTATCATGGACTTCATGAGTGCAATGTGGTGCGCTATCTAATGCACAAGACACAGATGCCAAGCCAATCAGATTAATGGGGCAACACAAGAAATACATGCCATGGTTGACTCCTCCATGTGCATCCCTCATCCACCGGTAATATGGGTATACTCGGGAGGGTACTATGGCCAATTCCCGGTAAACAGAATAATTTTTATGGATATTGATAGCATATATGGCTCTATAAGTGGACTGAGTATTTGAGAGAGGGATATATACTGTGTACCTCGTCTTTTAGCAAAATAATAGTCCATTTGCAACAGCCTTAGAATGTGGTAAGTTCATTGGATGGGGGAGAATTTCCAATTTCAGCTAATCTTAGTTTTGGTTATGGATCCACTCACAGGCACAAGAAAGTACCAAATTGTCTTTTGTGAATCAGATTTTCCTACCCTACTCATCAAAACTGATACCTGTAGATGATCCTAGAAGCTCCATATGATAGTGAATCACGGCATTGGCAGTACATCACAATTCAGTGACCCATATCCTAAGATTGGATACCTTCAGAATGTTCATGATGTAACATGCCAATTGTGGCAAACTAAGTTCGTCTTTTCTTAGAGACCATGAATAGGGATTCCAATGTCTTAGAATCAAAGTGCAATGCACGTCGATCCCAACATACATATAATGAGGTTGTTCCAGGCCATAATATTAGTTTCTATTAACCTATACCTGTTTAATGGTTTTTATTTCCTACTGAAGCATTTATGTAATGATGTAAAGACTAATGATCTGTCCCATCCTTAAACTCTAGCCACATTTTAGATCCAAAAACTTTGGCATATGTACTTATGTTTTAGTCATGTGCTATGCATATTTTATTTTAACGTTTACTGAGTTATTTCATTACCACTTAAATTGTTTATCAAGTACGTACATTTATACTTCAAGAATGTCTGTGTTTGTGGGACTCAGTGTGACAAAATAGGTGCCAAAGGCTTCCACACAAGCAGAGTCCAGGGGGTAGGGGGCAACTTTCTTATGCAGCCTTACCCAAACAATTTTTGGTGAGAGGTTATTCTGGAAATCTAAATTAAGGTAAATATTCTCCATCCTATTAATTGATCCCCTTTTAGACCATCTGTTAGTCAGAGGGCAAGTGGATATCATCTTTTGTCTCTATAAACTCTTTGACGGTCAACCTCATTGAAACAACTTGGAAAAGTAAATTTCAAATGCTTCATGTAAAATCAAGCAATTACATATTCTATTGCCAGATGAGTAAAGTATAATTGGCATTTCACCGGTAAGAATGACACTTCTTCTGTTTTCCCAAAATCACATGGCCATCCTTTGGTTGTTTCATGGATTCTTAGCTGATTGGAAAGTTATTGGTTGGATAAACAGTACAGAAAATCCATCATGCAATGAATCTGTTGGTTTTATTTCAACCTCAGCCGCTCATTTTCCTCCTCTCCATTCTACCGCAGACATAAGGTACAACAGCACTAAATTTGGTTTGAATTTCAATTCTGCAAGCAAAACATATTTGTCACCAAACAAAGTAACAATTATTAAATATTTATTCTTATCCGCATTTGAAGTGTTCTTATTACTCAAAATTTTGCCATTGATGGCTGAATCACAACGAAGCATGGGAAATTTTTACAAATCCCAAGCACTATTCTTGTTAGCTTTCCTTTGGGACAGTTCTGGATGCATCTCAGACCCAATGGTTGTGGCAAGTCCTTAATCTTAAAGGTATCTCACTATTTCAATCAATATGCCAGTGGCTTGAGTGGTATCCATTGCTTTTTTTAAGTTTGTATGAATATTACATTTTAATATAATCAAGTATGTTTTAATTGAAACTCAGTCACTTTTAAACAATTTAGCTCTTGAATATTTGATGTCAAGGCTCCCGAATTGATGGATTTCAACTGTGTAGGTAAATACAAGTGTCATAGGTAACTCCACATGGTTGGGATAAGGTGCTTTTCAGTTCAAACAATATGTTACTAGGCATTACTGATGTCAGTAGCAGACATCTTGGCTAGGCTTTTGAATCAACTGGTAGGATTGCATACGTATGAGGACAGAAGAGTCTAGAATCCAGATAACTAGGTCAGACTGTTTGCTGTGTTTTTTATTTTTTAGACCTCACAGAGCCTCAATTTACTTGTTGGTGACTTTTTTTTCTTTTTTTTTTGTGGGGGGGGGGGGGGGGGTGGAATCCACTATTCATTGGAAGAAGAGATGAACGGGAAGGAGAGAATACTTGAATAAGGGCCTCACCTAATTCTGAATTCTGATTATACATGCAATGAATACTTCTCATGTATATAGGTCTTTGTGATATAAAAATTTATCCAGTTTCTCATTACTTCAAATATTTTTTATGGAGATATGCTCAAGCCCACTGTTCCTTGGGTTGCACTAGACTTGCAGAATAAGGCTCTTTCTGGTGTCACTCATAATGTTCATTTGTTAATTTCTTTAGGATTAACAGATTGTGTTTCTCTCTCTAAATGGAAATATCGGTGCATCTCTCCAGTTGGGAATCTCATCTTGACATCTCTTCCAGATCCCCCTCAACAATTAATTTAATAAAATTGATTTGGAATGTTTTTAAATTTGATCTATCATGTCCTTATGAACCATGAAGAATTCTGTGAAAAGATACTATTTCTACATCATTGATAAGATGATGCATTTCTGAATTTATAATAAATGATCAAGGAATGAGATACCAATGTGCAAACAAAGGAACAAGTGGAAACAGGTAAGAACAAATAACATCTTACCACAAGAAGAGAGAGATATTGCTTGGCATTCACTCGCCAAGAAAAACCTTATTCATCCTTTTGGACTCTTATGGAATAATAAAATTTTATTTTGTTAATTTTCCAATGGAAAAGCAAGGTGTTGTTTATTGGTTACTAGTTGATTGGGTCAAAATAACTACTACAACTTATTTCTTGTTGGTTGTCTTAATTTGAAATTCTATTTTAATCTTTTGGGAGCAATCAGAGACCATCGAGAAATCCTTTTACAAACTTCTTTTATTTCAATAGATTTTTTTCTCTTTTCTTTGATTTTTTTGGATCAATTCTAATACTATAAAATAAAAATCAATTAACTTGATTTTCTAAATGATTTAAATTGAGCCTTGATTACTCATCCTATTTTTGTGGCTAATAAATTTTTTATGTTTTGAAAAGGATTTTCTCATCAAATGCATCAATTTTCTCTTGGAATTCTCATTAATCATTAGGAAAGATAGCAAACCATGTGCCATGGCTCGACTACATAATCAATCCTATTTCCGATAGGAGCAGTTGACAATTTAATGCTATTAGAAAACAAGCTTTAAATAATCAAAACAGCAGTTGAACTTGAAAAGAGAAAAGAGTGAAGATGAAGAACCAGTAGAAGAGGCCTATGATAGTAGCTAAAGAGTCTAGAATCATAGAGCCCTTTTATTTATAGCTTCTAACGAATCTAATACAATTTGAGAGACAAGTAACTGTCCTCTAGAAAAAAGAAACAAAAAATTACAGCTTTAGTAACTTCCTAGCTCCTACAATAGGAAGTTCTGAAAATAAAAACTACACCAAAATAGAAATTATGCTTTCTAAAAATTCTTAAAACTCATGTAGCAAGACTTCTACATTAGAAATAGAAAGTAGAATAGCATCACTAGCATAATATTGACAAAATAACAATAAATGTTGGTTGGGTTCTACTAGGAGTTCAACTCTATTAGAGTTTTTATTCATGTAGATTTCTATTTCTTGTTATCCAAGGGTATTTATGTAATAGTATTCTTTCCACTTTATTATAAATAGATGGCTTGAGATCACATTGATCAATAAGCCATTCTACCACAATAGACTTTCTCAACATAGCATCAGAGCCTCGAGACGATTAGGGAAGAACAAGAACAGAAGAAAAAAGAGACAAAGAAGAGAAGAAGAACCATCACCACCGCTGCTGTCCGACACTGCTTCCCGCTGCTATCGCCGCTGCTTCTTCCTGCTTCTTGCGACAAGAACAGAATCGCAGACTACCGGCGGTGGTTCCTGCTGCTGCTGCTTCTTGTGACAAGAATATAATCACAAATTACAAACACCCTGCTGTCTTCTCAAACAAATCGCATGGTTTCTTTCGTCTGAATCGCAGAATACCGCCATCGATCATCTTCTCAAACAGTGAATCTCCACCACTGCCTACCTCTGATTTTTTTTCGTCTGAATCTCTTCTTTAGACCCTTGAATTAAGCCCAACCATATTTAGGTTTTTTTCCCCTTTACCTACGGTTCTATTAACCCAAAAACAGAAGGCTTCATTGGTAAATTTGCATTTTTTCAGGGATCTAATTGTAAATTTGCATAATTTCAGGGACTTAGTTGTAGATTTGCATAGTTTCAGGGGCTTATTCAAATAGTTTCAAGGACATATGTGTAAATTTGCATAGTTTCATGGATATATTTGCAAATTCAGATTTTCCAGGGGCTTATTTATAATTTCCAAACAAAATAAAATAATAAATAATAAATAAATAAAAAAAGAGGAGAGAAGAAGAAGAGAGAAACATGGTGTTCCTTATATGCACCTTTTGAATCGTGGTCTGGCTATTCTTCTGCGACATTTCAACATGACAACTACCGATGGTACTATTTACTCCCACTAGCTCCGAACATTACAACACTCTTCATCCTCTTTCGGTAATATTTGATGGAACAAATTATTTGATCTGGTCTCGATCTGCTTACCTAACTATTGCCGGAAGAGTACTCGTTGGACACATTACAGTTACCACTATCAAACCTACTACCACAGGTGTTTCACAGGATAAATGGATCTCAAATGACTCTTATTATGTCATTCCTTTTGAGTTCCATGAATCCAAATATTGCCCGTGGATACCTATTACTTGATACTGCAGCCCAAATCTGGAAGGCTACTATTGAAACATATGGACAGTTGGGGAATGATGCACAGGTTTATGAGCTACGAAAGAATCTTCATGAGACAACCCAAAAGGAACTGACTGTGGCTCAATATTATGCTGAGTTGCGATCTCTTTGGCAAGAGTTGGATCATTATAGAGGATTATTCCCCACTAATCCAGATGATGTGACTACTTATAGGAAGACGTTGATAAGATTTGGGTATTCAACTTCTTGTCAGGTTTGAATGTGGAGTATTATGATCAGATCAAAGTGCAAGTATTAAGTCGTTCTCCCTTTCCTACACTAGAACAGTATTATACCCTTGTTCAGTGTGAGGAAAGCCGTCGATTAGCCATGCTTCATGCTCCTATTGTAGAGAAATCAGCCTTACAGTCTATTCACCTAAATCTGATTTGGCTAAGGAGATTGTCAAGTGTGAACATTGTCACAAACCATATCATACCAAGGCAAATTGTTGGAAGTTCCATGGGAAGCCAGTTGATTTTGAGCAAAAAAAAGCACAAAGAAGGGGAAAACCGAAAGCTAATATTTCTATGAAAGTTTCCACAACACCCTCTGCAGACATTGGTTTTTCACAAGAGGAGTTAGCTACTTTGCGTCGTATTCTGCAGTCTTTTACTGTCGCTACAGCCTCTACAGCCTCTACTACTACTTCCTCCACTACCCATACCAACTCCTACCTTGCTACTTCAGGTAAAACTTTTATAGGCTATCATGTTTCTTTAGTTTCTGCTTCCTGGATCATTGATACAGGAGCCACAGGTCATATAACAGGTTCATCCTCTTTTTTCTTACATTATGCTCCAACTTCCGGAAAAGATAAAGTTCGAATTGCTGATGGCTCCTATTCTTCTATTGCTGGAAAATGGATCATTCAGCATTCTCCATCCCTTTATTTGTCTAAAATTTTACACGTTCCCTCTTTCTCTACTAACTTGCTCTCTATCAATAGTTTTACACATTATTTGAATTGTAAGTGACTTTTTTCCCATCTTACTGTGTCTTCTAGGATCCAGTAATGGGGAAGGAGATTGGACGTGATAAACTAGACAATGGACTTTATCTGTTGGAGCCAATCGGAGGATCTACTTCTGCTCTGACTGCATCTCCTAATCAGGTCCATAAGGTAATATCCGACCTTCAGCAGTGGCACCATAGGCTAGGTCACCCCCCTCTAGGAACTCTTAAGAAAGTATTTCCCGATTTAATTTCTTTTTGAAAAAATAAAGAATTTTTTTATGAAGCCTGCATTTTGCGAAGTAGACTCGTTCTACTTATTTATCTTCTCTTCATAATAGAAAATCTATTCCTTTTTGACAAATTCATACTAATGTGTGGGGGCTTTACCGACATGTGTCTATTATTAGCCATCTTACCAACATGTATCTATTACTGGCCATATGTACTTTGTTACTTTTATTGATTGTCACTCTCGTTCTGCATGGATTTATCTTTTAAAACAAAAAAATGAGGTTTTTCGATGTTTTCGTGCTTTACATAATATGATTAAAACTCAGTTCAATGCCACTGTGAAGATCCTTTGCAGCGACAATGGCACAGAGTATATTGATGGTGAATTTCAAAGATATCTCTCTGACTCTGACATAATACACCAAACCAGTTGTGTTGATACTGCTACCCAAAATGGGGTTGCCGAAAGGAAGAATCGGCACCTTTTAGAGATAGTCCGTTCCCTTATGATTGCTATGAATGTCCCTTACCAATATTGGAATGATGCTATACTCACTGCCTCTTACCTTACGAATAGGATGCCCAGTAGGATATTTGGTTTTAATCGACGAGATTTCCTCACACTCAACAAGGGCATAAGACTGTTCTAATGTAGGAAAGGGAAAATGACTTAATACTTGCACTCTGATCTGATCATACTCCACATTCAAACCTACCAAGAAGTCGTATACTCGAATCTTCTCAACGTGCTTCCTATAAGTAGTCACATCATCTGGATTAGTAGGGTGATAATTCCCATAATGATCCAACTCTTGCCAAAGAGATCACAACTCAGCATAATATTGGGCCACAGTCAGTTCCTTTTGGGTAATCTCATGAAGCTTCTTTCGTAACTCATAAACCTGTGCATCATTCCCCAACTGTCCATATGTTTAAGTAGTAGCCTTCCAGATTTGGGATGCAGTATCAAATAATAGGTATCCACGGGCAATATTTGGATTCATGGAATTCAAAAGGAATGACATAATAAAAGAGTCATTTGAGATCCATTTATCCTGTGAAACACTTGTGGTAGTAGGTTTGATAGTGGTGTCCGTAATGTATCCAACAAGTCCTCTTCCGGCAATAGTCAGGTAAGCAGATCGAGACCAGATCAAATAATTTATTCCATCAAATCTTACCGAAAGAGGATGAAGAGTAGGGTAATGCTCGGAGCTAGTGGGAGTAGTAGTACCATTGGTAGTTGCCATGTTGAAAAAAATTGTCTGCAGTTCTTCAGTCTTCACCCTTCAATAATAACTGAAACGTCGCAGAATGCAATAGCCAAATCACAATTCAAAAAGTGCATATAAGGAACACCATGTCTTCTTCTTCTATTTCTTTTCTTTGCTTTTCTTTTCTTTCTATATTTCTTTCTTCTTCTTCTTTTTTGGTAATTACAAATAAGTCCCTAAAAATCTGAATTTGCAAATAGGTCCCTGAACTTATGAGAATTTACACACAGGTCCCTGCAAATATGTAAATTTGCAAATAAGTCCCTAAAACTATGCAGATTTACCAATAAACCACTGAAAGAATGCAAATTTACAAAATAAACCCCTCAAACATCAAAATTTATTTTTTCTGTTTTGTTTGGGCTAATCAAATCGCAGGCCAATTTCAGACGAAGAACGAGAGAAAAAAAAAGGTTGCAAGAGCAGCAATAGAAGGTAGCATGGAAGAAAATTCGATCGAAAAATGGTCGAAATTTCGATCGAAATGCCTGCAAAAATCCAACTCGAAACGAAATTTAGTAGTAGGCACGAAAAGTATCCATTTCGTTTCGTATCGACCGAAATTTCAGTCGATACGAGTTGAAATTTCGGCCCGATACCATATCGGGCCAGAACGACACTTGCGTAAGCTTTAAAATACCCAAAATCGAGCTTATTTTCGACCTACCGTCAGTTTTGACTGTTTCGAGCGATATCGCCCAGGAGATTTCGACCTGATTTTGCAATTTTTGCTGATTTCTCTTGCTTTCATCCCATTCTACACCTAATTTCTAGTATTCCATTTCCTTCAAACACTTGATTTGCTCCTCCATTTGTGCATTTTCTCAAATCTTGCAAGGTGAGTAACCAACTTCCTCATTTTTTGATTTTTGTTTCATTTGTGCCTTAAATCATGTTAGATTGCTTCCAAATTTATATATGTTTACTTTAGAGTGATGATCTATGAATTTGTAGTGTTAAAATTATTTTTTGATTCTTCCTACTATTTTTTTATTTTTCTGTTATTAAAAATTATTTACTAAATTATGTATATTGTTAAAAATGTTTATGTATAGTACATGTATAAGCTTCAAATGGATGTATGTGAGAGTTGAGACACCATATTGCTGTGATGGTGTTGAATTAATTTTTTTTCTGTTAATTATGTAATTTTACTGTATTCAATATATATTTAAATAATTAAAAAATATTTAAATATTAAAAAAATAATTAATTTCTGTTTTAAATTTAAAAATAGGAGAGTATTAGTGGAAGCATGTATGCAATTTTTTGAGCATGTTGTGGATATTTCTAAGATAGTTAGTGTGTGTTTTATATATTTTAAAATTATTTATATATTAAAAAATACTTATATAGTTATACATTTTTATTTTTTCTTATATTTAAAAATAGGAGGTTATTATTAGAAGCATGTATGTCATTTTTGGAGCATATTGTGGAGCTTTTCAAGATACTTAGTGTGTGTTTCTTGTATCAGGCACTCTATTTTAAAGATGTCAGACATAGCTTGGGATCATGGGAGGCCACTGACAGCTGATAAGAGAGAGTGAGTGTAATTACTGCAAAAAACAAATAGGAGGAGGTGAGCCCACTAGATTGAAGGTGCATCTAGCTGGTGGCAACAGGGATGTAACAGGGTGCCCAAAGGTGCCTGTAGAGGTCAAGAGGGCAATAGCCTCATATATTAGTGGTGGAAAGCAAAAGAGGAAAGAGAAGAGAACACAGAGGGATGAGTTCGAGGATGCCTGCTTAGATGACCTTCTAGATCCTGAGGGTTATGGTAGGGATGAGCCAGGAGACAGTGACCCTGATCCAGAGGCCGATCAGCTGAGGAGGGCGATGATGATGAGTAGGGAGCAACAGAGGATTGATGACATCAGGAGGCAACAGAGGGGTCTGAGTTGTGGGTCCTCTAGAGAGCCAGTAGGTATGGGAGGCATAGGTGGCTCCCAAGTCCCTATGAGGAAGTCTTAGAGTGTAAGGCAGGAGGCTCCTATCCCACGGGCCCCTACAAGGGGTCGAGCTTCCTCAGCACATCCTACAGATCCGGATCTTGAGATTCTTCGCAATGATCCGGCCCTATTTGCGAGGCCTGAGCATAAACAGAGAAAGTTGAAGCACTTATGGGGGAGTGTGAAGGAGAAAGTGGGGATGGCTTTCTCTAAATGGGCGCATTACCATAGTGTTCCAGCACATACAGCTCGGGGGCCCTACTACGGAGATATGATTGAGCGAGATAGGCGAGGTTTGGGAGTGGTGTACGGGGCCCCACTCCATATGAGATATATAATGTGTATTTGCCTAAGCATAAAGAGGACATAAATGAATACATTAAGGGATTAAAGCCCATGTGGAATCATTATGGAGTGACTCTGATGGCTGATGGTTGGACTGGTCCCACTAGACAGTCCATCATCAATTTCATGTTGAATTGTGATGGGAGGACAGTGTTCCTCAAGTCAGTAGATGCATCCGGTGAGAAGAAGGATGCAAAATACATTTACAAATTACTAAAGCAAGTGGTGAAGGAGGTTGGAGTGGAAAATGTAGTTCAAATTGTGACTGATAATGGCTCCAACTACAAGAAATTTGGGTTGAAGATGCAAGAGAACTCCAGGTATCTAAAGTCTAAACATATAGTATTAATTTTCATTTGTAAATACATATATTTACATTACACATATACATGTACACTTTATAACTTTGTATTGATGGCTTGATGCCTTGATGGATGGACAGATATAGGCTCTTTTGGACTCCTTGTGCTGCTCACTGCATTGACTTAATGTTGAAGGAGATTGGAAAGGTCAAGCTTGTGAAGAATACGGTGGACCAAGCTCGACATGTTAGCACCTTCATATATAACCACACCTATGCATTAAGGATGATGAGGGACAAGTGTCAGGGTGAGTTAGTGAGGCCAGGCATAACCAGATTTGCTACTAATTGGATAGCACTGCAGAGCTTTGAGAGTAGGAAGACTGGCCTTAGGAGTATGTTTGCATCAGAAGAGTGGTTTAACTGGGAGGGTTCTTCATCAGTGGGAGGAAGGAGAGCTCAGTTGATTATCCTTGATGAGAGTTTCTGGCACAATGTGAGGATTAAGGGTGTCAACTATGGACCGGAACCGTTAAACCGTGCCGCCTAATACCGGACCGTTTAAAATTCGGTCGGGTACGGACCAAAACCGAATTTGAAAATTCGGTTCGGTCCGGTACCGGTTTCAGATTCACATACCGACAGTTCAGAACCGAACCGGACCGAATTGCTAAACCCCATGGTTAAATTGTAATTTTACATTTTTTCCCTCTAGGCTCCTGTTTAGCTTGCCCTAGGGTTAGGCTGCGATTGCAGCGATTCTCATTCACTCTTCAGCCCCTTCGCCTCTTCGAGTCTTTGACTCTTCGGTGTCTTCAGTCTTCACTCATCTCTCAATCTCTCATCTCTCAAACTCTGACTCTCTCAATCTCTCATAGTCTTCATCTCACATGACTACATGAATCATCCTGAATCGTGAATTCGTGAGCCTGAAGAGCATAAATCGTTTTCATTTTTCAAGCTTCACATGAGCCTGAAGAGCAGAAATCGTTTCCGGGGGTGATATTCTAGTTGTACTCATAAGAGATTAAGAGCTGAAATCGTCTTCGTCTTCTTCTCAGTTCTCACTCTGGCAGTCTAATGTTCTACTTATATCAGTATATGTTTTGAAGAAATTTCCAAGAAGATCCAAACCAAACTCCTTGAGGAAAGCCTTGCTCCACGGCCCACGCGAACGAAAAAGGGAAAGAGGTTAGAGGTCAATTTCTTCATTCTTCAAGCCTGAAGAGCAAAAATCCGCTCATATATATTTGGGTTGCATCTCTCCTCTGCTAATCTCTGCTTCAAAACAGAGAATCAGCAAATCCTGCTAGCCTCTTCATTTGCATCACTTTCGGATCTCCTCTCCTTGGTGACGATGGCCTCTGCAAAGCCATGCAAAGCCATTGAAGATTCAAGTTCGTCCCTCATGGAAATCTCATATGGGTATGATTTCATTCCTCGAACCTTCCTCTCAGAAAAACCTACAAACCTTTAGGCACCTACCTCCTCTATTGATCAACAGGTTGTGCCTGTGACCCTGATTCGGTACTCCAAGTGTTGGAAACGATGATTGAATCTGCAAGACCATCTCAGATGACCACCAACCTCATGGATTACAGGGATCTACTGGAACGTCTTAGAGAAAAAATCAATTGCAAGGTTGAAACCTTTTGAGATTACACAGAAGAAGAAATTGCGGAGTTTTTTTATTGCTTAGACTTCATATATTTGTTAAAAGAATAAAAACATACAGCAACTAGAATTTTCGATTGATTATGATTCAGTACACAATTCGTCTGCATTTTTGAGTGACTCAGTCAATAACCGTGAGTGTATCTAATTAGTCTAGTCATTGTGTGAAACCGATTGTATAATGAAATCGATGGACCCGCGGCTGAAACCGTATTAAAATCGTTTTTATACCGATTTTATACCGAAACCGTACCGGACCGTTTTTGCAAATACCGAAACCGTACCGTACCGTTTAAATTCGCACAGGTACGGTACAGTTCTGGTTCTAGGTATTCAAAGTTGGTACCGTACTGAAACCGTACCGATTGACACCCTTAGTGAGGATAGTAGTGAAGATGCTTGAGCCGGTGGTGAATGTGTTGAGGATGATAGATCAGCAAAGAAAACCTACTCTAGCACACATATTTGCTGCAATAGATAGGATGAAGCAGCAAGTTGCTCAGGTCCACCCACGCGGCAACAAGAAAGTCCTTCAAATCATCAACAGTAGATGGGAGTCTATGTTGCAGCATCCACTGCATAAGGCTGGTGAGTTGTTAAGTTGTTAAGTACTTAAGTCTAGTATTTAATTTAATTTTCATTATGTTATCACACTATTAAGGCTTAAGCATTAACTATTCCCTTTTATGACATACTTTTTTTTACATAGCATACTATTTAAATCCCAAGTACCATTACAAGGACAATCTTGGGATGAAGCAAGACTTGATGGATGTTGTCCAAACTATAGTGGAGAAGTTCGAACCGGATACAGCTAAACAAGCAGTCATCCTTATGGAGGTGAGATAGTGATTAGAATCATTTGATATTCACAATTCGTAGTTTTATACTAAGTCATTAACCTAGTAACTACTAAGTACTAACTAGTTATTGTTTTTTCTCTTTATATATTAGATAAAGGCTTTTAGGGATGCCACTGGGAGATTCGGTAGTGCTGTGGCCGTATCGGGACGGGAAATCGCCCCTGCGGGTAAGTTCATTCATTTATTTCATTATACATTTAATTATTATATTCTATCTTTAATTTAGTTATTTAAGTATTAAAATGACTTGGAGTCTATGTTTGTTGCAGCTGAGTGGTGGTTGCAATTTGGACGTGATTCACACAACTTGAGTAGAATTGCAAGCAAAGTGCTCTCCCAAACATATTCTGCCACTGGTTGTGAGCGTAATTGGAGTACCTTCAGCCTCCTTCACTCGAAGAGGCGCAACTGATTGGGTGTGAAGCGTCTAGAGGACCTTGTCTACCTACACTATAATATGAGACTGAGAGAGGATCATATTAGACAGGGGATGGACAGAGAGAGCACCAATATCGAGTTGGCCGACATATTTGAGATGGATGATGATGATAACCCGATGAGTTGATTGGATCGGGGATAGTGGAGACGGATTGCTTGGATGAGGATGGAGGTCTTCCCAATAGTCGGATTGCAGAGGAGATGGGGGCTGATGTGGGGGACTTCATGGCCCAGGAGTGGAGGCCACATGCAGAGCCTGCCTGTCCCTTCGTGCCACACCCTAGTGCATCCACCCAGAGTGAGGATTTGATTTTCTTGTCCGACACTAAGGATGAGGTGACTCAGGCCTCCGGCGATGACGACGATGGTGGTGATGATGACGGTGATGGTGATGATGGAGGGGATGAGGAGGGTGTGGGACCTCGTGATCAGGATTCAGCTGATCCTAGGGAGAGACCACCACCACCACCACCTGCTGGACGTGAGAGTCAAGGGGGGGAGGACGACCACCGAAATTCACAAGAGAGAGTCGGTTCACCCACGCGACACGGGATTCGGACCATCTTTGGAGCTGCATCTTGAGGCAAAAATGTTTCCTCTACATATTCGAGGAAGGGGAAGGGGAGACAAGCATGGCCTGGAGCACGAGAGGACACGCCATCATATGGTTCCTCTTGTCCATCCGATGCCGAGAGCTTGGTGGGATCTATGAGATCGATGAGCATTGATGATGCTAGAGACTCCTCCACCTCCAGAGGATCCGGATGGCATAGGCCTGCGCGAGTCCTCATATGATACCGCCGTGGAGAGTATTGGTTCTACCGAGTCGATTATGGTTATGGTCCTTATGGTTATGGACCATATGGTGTCCCTCCCGGCTATCAGTTCGAGGGGTCGGGCCCGTCAGCCACGACCGGAGCCTTATGGTTATAGAGCGGCCTATGGAGCTTATGGTGTCCCTCCCATTGTCGATTATCGGAGTCAGCCCACTGCGACCTTATCGGTATCCTTATCCTTCTCCTAGTCCCGAGAGCCGGGGGCGGGGGTGGTCTTTCATTTGTTGAGCGAGATCTTCCACACTATTCCACAGCCACAAGGCCCACCACCACCAGTTCCTTTGGAGATTCACAACTTCCCACCGTTAGGGAATCTTATGCATGTGGATGAGGCCACATACAGAGGTGCAGTTTTTGACTATGTCCAAAACTATATGGGGCGGGGGCAAACATCATGGGAGTTATATTGTCATTTGTATAGGGTGCAGACGGAAGAGGGAGACCTTGAGGCTTGAATAGAATAGACTTGTAAACTTGTAACTTGTAACTTGTAAGTAATAACAATACAGCCTTCTTCTCGATTCATGTACTATATACTTGGAATGTTGGATGTTACATTTTCAGTAGTTTTTTAGTAAACTAGTAGTTATTATAGTGTTTATTATGCTTGAAATAGCTAGTATGCAAAAATCCAAATCAATTTGAGTGCATTTGAGGCTCGAAATTGAGTTTTCAAGAATCAGGAAAAAAGTATCCAGTTTCGGTCGAAATTTCGACCAAAACCTCGAAATTTCGACCTTTTCCAAGGTCGAAATGTTCTTTTCGATTGAATTTTTTACCTTGGAAGGTAGAATGGTTTGAAATAACTCACTTTAGTGCAGTGGCGGAGGAAGGTGTTGTTGCAAGAGCAGTGGTAGTGCAGCGGCGGAGTTCTTCTGCTCTTCTTCCTTCCTTTTTGTTCTGTTCTTGGTCTTTTCTAATCAAACTCACCGTATGCAGCGGAACTGAAGAATGTAGTGCAGCAGCAGAGTTCTTCTGCTCTTCCTCTTTTTGTTCTGTTCTTGATCTTTTCTAATTGAACTCACTGTATGCAGCGGAATTGAAGAACTGCCCGAAAAAGAAGGCGAACTGCCAGAAAAAAGGCGATGGGTTTATGATGGGTAGGTCTGCGACAGCGAGAGCGAGGCAATGGGTTTGCAACAGGTTTAAAGAAATTAGAAGGAGGTAGGTCTTCGACACTATCTTTTTTCTCTCTTCCCTAATCGAACTTAGGCTCTAATGCCATGTTGTAAAACACAATGTTGGTAGAATGGCTTAATTGATCAGTGATCTCAAGCCCTCTATTATAATAAAGTGGAAAGAACATTATTACATAAATATCCTTACTTGGGTAACTATGAATAGAAATTCACATGAACAAAAACTCTAATTGAGTTGAAGTCCTAGTAGAACTCAACCAACAGTGGCCTTGTTGAGGAGGCCATGGTTGAGTAAATGAGAGTTTTTATTCAAGATCAGCAACTCCTTCAAAATCCCAGCTTTCTTCTTCCAGCTCCAGCATTCTTTCACAACTACAGCAGCAATCCAGCCCTAAACAAGTAAGTACAGCAGCCCTAAACCCCTCCCCTACCCAGCAACTCCATCAAGAACCCATCTCCATCTTGCACAAGCATCTGCAGCTCCCTCCCACACCTGCGACAGATTCAAGATCTCTCTTTCTTGTGGCAACCTCTCTCTCCCCGTTTTTCTTTTAGATTTTCTGGTTCTTTCTGCAGTATTGAAACAGCAGGCTGGAAACGAAGGAAAAGAAGAAAAAAAAGGGAAATGACTGAGACAGAAATAAAAGACAATAAACCCTACCACACATTTCCTACCCTTTCCAGATAATTTTAGGTTACCCTATAACAACCCACATCTCTTCCATCCAATTCCAAATTGTTTATATTGCTTACCCTTATGAAAACCTTCCCACGCCCAATAGCATGCTTCCCTTCCTTCGAAATAATTTAATCAAAACCCTAGTTTTTCCCTATCAACCCCCCATCTCCCTCCTACGAGTTTCCAACAACTTTCTCAGATACCCATAGACATCCATAATATTTTTAATTTATTTGCCGGAAGATTTAGGGTGAACCCTTAATTTTAGGGAAACCATCCTAGAAACTCTAACCTTAAATTTGGGTTTCTATCAGTCCCACTAGAAAACAAAACAAACAAGGATTTTCAACTTATTTTTGACTCTCACTCTACTAAGGACTCTCATTTATCTAAATCTAGGATGACTCTAACTACATAACAAGAGTAGCACTAGTCTCCTAGCAGAATTTGAATTACAACTGAAGGAATCCTTCTCTAAGTATGACGCCTAACTAAACTAAGACTCTTTCATAACTTAACAAATAACAAAACAAAAATAGACTTGGACCCCAAACAAGATTCTGATTTGACTAGATCAACTTGGGTTAGACTAGGGGTACCCAAAATGCACATGTTTTTGAAAAAAAACTCCATGCAGCCCAGCTGGACCATAGGGTGCTGGGCAGCCACCCTAGACCATATTTCGACTAAAGGGATTTCATTGTCCTATTCAGGTGGTGTTAAGATTTCTATGTTGTTATTGTATGTGAACTATTGGTTTTGTGGTTTTAATTTTGGGCCTTTAATTTACCAATGTTGGGTAAAATGCCAAACAATTTTCTTTTTTGTGGTGGGTGAAAAGGAAATAATAGTTCAAAATGCTAGGGTCTTTACTAGAAAAGGATACAACTTTTGAGTTCCTTGAAGTTGGTTTGACGGACAAGGCTCCATTCATTCTGGTTGTCTCAGGAACTGAAAGGGCATTGCAACAAGTTGTGTCATAACTTAATAAGCATCTAAAAGTTATCATGGTTCAAGATCTCACTCTTGACACCCATCTCGCCCCCTTAAAAAGGAGAAATATAGCTTTGAGTTGGCGAGACTTGCATTTTTTTATGGGCCAACTCGACAGAACTCGAGGGCCCATCTCAAGGGGGTTTTAAGGCCCAAGTTAGGCTCAAACTTCGCAGTTAGCCTAATTTAGGCCTTCAAAATACATTGGTGGCCTTAGATTTGTAAGAAAACAATCATAAGAATGAGTTCTAACTCGACCCTAAGTTTGAAACCGAAGTGATGCAGGAATGAAAAGGCAAAGTCATAAAACATCAAATATATAACTTTTAAGACATAAATGAAAGCAAGTGTATCAAATACATCAAATAACTTAAATAGCAACAAAACCGTCCATATAAGTACAATACAACATCACATTCTCAACTTTTAAGAGTACAATAATACAACCGTCCATAATAATACAAATATTTTTCTGCATTTTTTGTTCATGTTTTGTTTACTTCTTTTTAGTTTTGGCATATTGATGGCTGGCTTTGCCGCCTGTTTACTTATTGTTTTTGTTCATAGGCTTTTGAAAAATACTTTTGTTTTCTTTCTTTTGATTTTCTTCCTAATAGTTTGGCTATGGTATCCGAGGAGTAAAATAGACCATCATGGTATGATTCCCAAAGGTGAGGCAGAAGGTGAGTAAAATCCTCTTTTGTGTTAGGTCTTAGTGATGGTGATGACTTCTCTAAGTTGACCACTTTCTTTTAGGAGGAGAGAGAGTTAATAAAACAATGAGTGTGTTTTCCCGAAGTATGTCTTCAAGAACACTAAGTCAACAGGAGGCCAATACAGCTACCAATATCCTAAACCAAGATGCATAACAATGATTCGACCAATCTTTGGCAAAATGGAGTATGCCCAAAGTCCCCAATCGGGAAATTACCAACAATCCATCTACGATTTTAGGGAGACCATTAAGACCATTGAACAAACAATATGTGTGTCCTCTAAATTGGAAGAAATTCCTCTTCTCCACAAACAAACAATACACAACCTTAAACAACAATACAATTACATTCATTTTGGGTTTGTCCAAATTGCAATTAAACCTCTCCACCGTGAAAGATTAAACACTTTCCTTGTTTTGGCCCTCAGAGACCAGAGGCTTACCTAATTCCATGATTCCCTTTTAGAAGCAGTTGAGAGAAGTCTTTGTCTTAGACCAATCTTCTTTAACCATTTTCTGAACCTAACAATATTGATGACAAAAATATATTGGATTCTTTAGTCATTAACCTAAAGACCAGTGGTTATGACATGAAGCCTGGATCCATACCAATATCCTTAGTTTATAGAATTCAATACAAGGTTATGATTTGTGGCCCCTAAGGCCCTCAAAAATCCACCAAAAGACGAACAGAGTTCTTTGAAAGCATTGGTTGCCAATCAACAACAATACAACCCAAGTACATTCGTTGGGAAGATGTTAGTTTTCCCACACAATGGACCTCTCAGGCTGTGTAGCCTCAAGTCAGACCTACCTATACCATTATATCAATAACTCAAGACCAATCTGAAGTCTGGAGTGGTAACAATGACCGTCAACCGAATGAACCTCTCTAGTAGACTACGAGGTGAATCCTCAAAGTCGATCAAATACCAACCATTCAAAGCTCATGCTCAAGCATTCCCTCTGACACTAGTAGTCTATTGTTAGAATCAACAATCAGACTTAGCAAATTAGTTAACAATAACCAAATAGCCTATGCTATTTACACCAAAGATGAACAATCGGAACAATCTTAGGAAAGCCAAGTTGATCCCAAGTCACCAACCTCTTCAGCTATGGAAGTTTCCCTAAATAATTCATCATTAATGATGATAATGTCTAGTCAACCTTTTTCGATCGATAAAGAGCTGCTCCAGCTCGACTTTAACAGTCCAACCAATACCCTTAGAAAAGATTGGTCTAATG
Source organism: Hakea prostrata (assembly GCF_041222555.1). NCBI lineage: Eukaryota > Viridiplantae > Streptophyta > Magnoliopsida > Proteales > Proteaceae > Hakea > Hakea prostrata. The sequence goes on from NC_142600.1 coordinate 46,074,897, forward strand.
GTAAGTTCAATCTTCCTAAACAAATCCAAATTTGTGATGTTTGGTATCATAATATGGAACAATACAGATTAATATGAGATTTTTTGTCTGGTTTGCCTCTTATACTGAGGAACATCAGATAGATTAACCTTAGAACAATGGAACAATAAATCAAACAATAAATCTTTTCAAAAAATGGTTTATTAATCAAACCAAAAAGACAATAACCTCTGTCCACCGTCTAATGGACCAAATTAAATTAACCATAGATGGTGAAGATGTTTTAGCCGCCCCTTTTAAGAACAAAGGTCTTAATGGTGGAAGTCTTAAAACTGTGGAACAATTAAAATTTGGCGACTCAAATCTCCAAACAATATGTGAACAATTAACTAGAGTTGAAAACCTAGTCCAGCAAATACCCAAAGAAACTCCCAAACTAGTTTCTGACCACAAACAATCTTCAAACACTCCAATGTTTAAACCCTATCAAATCCCCAAGATCAATGTAAAACAATTAAGCAAATCTAAAATGCTTAACAAAATTGAATCTCGTTTAAGCAACCTAATCATTCCCGATACTCTAGCAAAATCTACAAAAGCATTTGCTTCCAATACCACTCACCGAATTGAAACGATTTAGGATAAGTATGATTCCGGATTTGACTCAAGTGAGTCCATAACTGAGTTAGTTCATGAAATCAATCTTCATAATACAATACCAATCAATTAGCACTTCTCTTGGCCTCCTTATTGGACAACAAAGCAAGACCAATGCCCATAAAAAGAGTTTAGAAAGTCTCCCACATTATCAAACTAAGAATAAATTTTGTAGGTATAAAAACAAGTATAAGGAACAACACAAGCCCTTCACACTCTACAATAAATACAACAATACTATGAGAAAACAATACCACAGCACCATGGCATTAAACAATAAGCATACCAAGAACTTAGAAAATACCATCTATATGATCCAAAATGAGGATATTATGCCTTTCCCCACCAAACAACCCATACATACCCAGGATTTAAAAGATCAAACATTGCAAACAACAACTAAGACCTTACGAGAGAAGTTAAACAGCTAAAGAGGGAGCTAGTCCTCCTTAAAAAGCAACTTCCTAACAATTCCACACAATCTACCCCTACCAGTACTAAACAATTCCCTAATCCTTTTGTCCATAATCCGGACCAACTAATCAATAGCATCCATTCCCAACAATGGTAGGTTAAGGTTAATTTCATCATCAATAAATCATTTAAACTTTCTACCATTGCCTTAGTGGATACTAATGCAACATCCAATAGTATCAAAGAGGGACTTGTCCCTACCCAATATTATGAAAAAATCACTCATAGACTTTCTAGTGTCAATGGCCAAAGTCTAGGAGTCAATTATAAATTGTCAAATGTCCACATTTGATTGCACATTTGCACCAATCAAATGTCTTTGACAAATTTTTATCCTTGTCAAAGATATCATCACCAATGTCATCCTAGGACAACCATTCCCAGAAATGATCAAACCCTTCCCAATGTCTAACAAAGGGATTTCAACCAATATCCAAGGAAAACAAATTTTCTTTGCTTTCTTACGAGAATCTCAAACTCATTAAATAAAACATATCCAAGCCAAAGAACACCAACTCCAATTTTTACAAAATGAAATCACCTATAAATGTACAAAAGAACATTTGTCTGAACTAAATATCCAAAACCAATCCAACACTTCAAAAATATCTTTGAAAATGAATTATGTTCAGAATTTCTTGATGCCTTTTGGCATTGAAACAACACATTGTATGACTACCTTACATCAAAGGGTTTTCTAAAACTCAAATACCAACAAAGGACGCGCTGTCCAAATGACTCACGAACTGCAGGAAACCTGTAGTACTGAATTTGATGATTTATTACGTAAAAAGCTGATCCGCCCAATAAATCTCCCTGGAGTTATGCAGCATTTTATGTCAATGTTCTGGTCGAACAGGAAAGAGGCACCCCTCGTCTTGTTATTAATTACGAACCTTTAAATGAGGTACTCAAATGGACTTGGTACCCTATTCCAAACAAAAAGAACCTCCCTCCAAAAATACATTAAGTAACCATCTTCTTCAAATTTGATATGAAGTCTGGATTTTGGCAAATCCAGGTTCACAAACAGGACCGGTACAAAACCACCTTTACTGTTCCCTTTGGTCATTACAAATGGAAATAATGCCCTTTGGCCTCAAAAATGCCCCAAGTGAATTCCAAAACATTATGAACAATATTCTCAATCGTTACCAACACTTCACTTTGGTCTACATCGATGATGTCCTCATTTATTCCAAATCCATTGAAGAACATATCAAACATTTACACAAATTCCATCAAATCATGAAAAATAATGGATTAGTTATTTCCCTAAGGAAAATGGAACTATTCCTAACCAAAATCCAGTTTTTAGGTCACAACATACCAGGGAACCATTGTCCCCATTGATATGTCTATAGCCTTTGCTGACAAATTCCCTGATCTTATCCTTGACAAAACTCAATTACAAAGATTCTTAGGAGCCCTGAATTATGTCAAGGATTTTATCCCATAAATTGGATCTCATTGCAAGCGCTCTATTCTCAGCTCAAAAAAAAATCCCACACCTTGGTCACAGTATCACGCTGAGGCTGTCCAAACTATCAAACAACTTGTCAAGACTATACCATGTCTTAGCCTTGCCAATCCTAACCTTCCCAAAATTGTTGAAATTGATGCTTCTGAACTCGGTTATGGAGGCCTCCTCAAACAAGTTGATCAAGGGAAAGAAATATTCGTCCAATACACCTCTGGAGTGTGGAATGTGGCCCAGAAGAATTACAGTACAATCAACAAAGAAATTTTTATCCACTATTTTGTATATTCAAAAGTTTGAATCAGATTTACTTTTGTTGATTGCAGCGCTGTAAAATAGGTATTGAAAAAAGATGACCAAGATATTGCATCAAAACAGATTTTTGCTCGTTGGCAAGCATTATTGTCTAGTTTTGATTTTAACATTAAACATATCAAGGAGAATCCAATTCCATTCTTGACTTCCTAACCCGTGAATTCTTACGGGGTTTCAAGTCTACCAATACTCATCCATTCGAGACTACCGAACCTTACCAATAATCTCCCCCCATACCTTGGTTGTCCATCAATATCCAAATACCCCCATCCATGAAGAATGGTTGCCATCAGATTTCTTCGCAAAATGACTCGCTTCTATAAAAAAAATATAAACGAGACCTTCCAAGAAATTCAACAAATCCTTGCTAAGACAGAATGGTCCAGAGAAGATCATAAGAACTATCAAAAGCTAGAGCTAGTCTCTGACTTCATCCAATTCCAACAATTACATAGCCAAACACAGTACCGGTTGAAGTTGCATACGGTTTGACTCTCCATTTTTACATTCTATAATCATGAAGTACTTCACGATTCACAAAAGACAAATGAAGGCCTGCAATGCACATATAGTCTGGTGTAAAGAGGCCATTAGCAATATCATCAATGAAAATGTTATGGAGGAAGGCGATTCAGAACGTTTGGTTACTCTATCAATTAACCTTGATGCGTACACACCAATGTACATACAAGGTCAAAAAAATGATCAATAATCATATTGCTTGAACAATTACGTCCAATTCCCAAGATTTGAAGATGGGAAATCGTCAACCATAACGACACCAAAGAATGGCCCGTAAACCGTGACGGCAATATCCGCACCCTATTACCCAAGGTAAGATATGGGTTTCCGTTACTATTCCTACAATGAATAGTCTGATGAGTCATATCAATAAAAGGACAATATGTTCATCGTTCTGGTTTAAGAACGGTCAAGCCAATATCCGGCTTGGTCAAATAGAATTAAACCAATGCAACCAAAACTCGGCTCAGCCAAATTGGGTTAATCATTATGAACCAAACCAAAAGGGAAAGCAGTGTATTTGACACATGGAATGCCCTGGAATGGTTCATCATATCAATCATTAATGCCTTCAACGGTGCAAATCAAATATCCTCTTGACAATGCAAATCAAAAGCCAAGATTCATCATCAATCAAGAAAAATCCAACAGTGCTAACCAAGGATTCTCTTAACAATGCAAACCAAATGCCAAGATTCAATCAAAGCCAAGTCATATAATTTTAAACAAAATCTCAACAATATATCTCAAGGGTCAAGATTCGATCTTCCAATCAGACGGCAGAGAGCAAAGATACCCGACAGGCTACTATTTATCAACAGTAACCTTATCACAAGTTCACAACAATATCTCACCAAATCCATCAAGATCACAACAATATCTCACCAAATCCATCAAGACCCATCATTGCTTATCCATGAAGACCCATCACCCGACAGGTTACTATTCATCAACAGTAACCTTATCACAACAATATCTCACCAAATCCATCAAGACCCAGCATTGCTTATAAATAGAGCTGTTCCCTATTGTGAAAAGGACTCTCTTTTAGGATTTTTTTCTCCACTTCTCTTTAGAAGTATGAAACCTCTTCCCCATTACTTTTATCATTCCTCTATGATCATTTGTATCTCTCAGGTGTGTGTATATATATATATTATGTACAAAATGTCAAAAAAGCGACCGGTAGCGATTAGGCAAAAAAGCAATTGAAAAACTGAATGTCAACAACACGGTGGCAAATAAGTTTCAACGGCCTTACCTCAAGTAATAAAGACTTACTAATTAAGGACTTAAATAACTAACTTCAAGATAAAAACAAACTCTAACAGGCAAGACACTCAAATAACTAACTCCCAAATAGGAAACAACTCTAAAGGATAAGATCCCTTTGAATAAGGAGCCCTATCACAACCAACCAACAAACTTAAACACCACCAGATAACTAACTCTAACTTAAACTTAAACTCTTAAACAACCTTCAAACTAGGACTCCAAATAACAAAATAAAAACAAAATTTAACTCCACAAAATTAGCTGGACTCAATCCAACTAAGTAGAACTCAATCCCGGGGTGGATAATAACCAATTTGCCCATGGGCCGGTTTGGCTTCAATGTTTGAATGGGCTTGGGCCCTCTTTTGGCCCTTTTGGGAATGATTGGGGCTGGTTACATCAAATATGGATACGGTGGAGAATATGGTGGTTCATCCGTCGATTCCAATAGCATATCTGCGTAAAGATATAGGGATGATCAGGTGCATCATTTGTGGACTCCATCTTTGGATATCCATCAGGACTACCACAAGCAGTTATGTCAGTTATGCAACCGGGTAACAATCCATGGTCGTACAACACATTCCCTAAGATAGGATATCTACTTATGTTGATGATACTACCTATAGAAGGGCAGTGACAAACTACATGGATAATTTTTTTCGTACCATGTCATGGCCTACTCATATCTAGTAGTCAAAGTACTCCATGACTTAGGAGATGGATCTAGCCCGACACAACAGCTTTTATTAGATTATACTAGTTTTCATTCATTGTGTACATATATCATTGTGGGCTTCTTATGATGCATCTTATTCATTCATTCATTCAGTGTAATTCATTCATTTATTGTCATATATCATTCATTGTAATTTTTAACAGAGTATTGAGTTCCCCGCTTGAAGGGCGGGCCTGGCGCAATGGTGGAGTCTCTCCATTATGCGCTGGAGGTTGCGGGTTCGAATCAGCCTCTCTGCAAAAAGCAGGGGTAAGGCTGCCTAGAAAGTCCCTTCCCCCAGACCCCACAGTGTGGGAGCTTCGGCACTGGGTACGCCCTTTTTATTGAGTTCCCCGCTTCTACTTATATATTAAACTTTACTTGTACTTGTTCTTGCAGTTTAATAAAAAAAATTTAGCATTCTTTTGCATAATGACCATATTAATATTTGTGAAAATTCATGTTGTAGACTTCCAATTTTGACTACGTACAGCCAGGCATGTGCCTATCAAGAACACCACCTTTGGTTAGGTTTTAGCCGAAATTAACACTTTCATTGTATTTATTGGCCTCAAATTAGGCTGTACACAAAAAACTAAGCCGAAAAAACCTAAAACTCACCTAAATTGGTCATCGAATATGGTACAAATTTGTACAATACTTCACCGAAATTTCGGCAAAAATTTCGAAATTCTGGGTGTTTCGACCACAAGACGAAGTTTCGTACCATGTTTATAATGCCAACGACAAACAGTTGATGGACAAAGGGGTGATAAGTATTCTTCTTATTTGGCCAAAAACCATTTGGAAGCTTTTAATAAGCTAAGGTTGCATAAAGGAATCCAATCTTATAGCTAAGAAAGAAAACCTGAGAAATACAAAAAGAATATGATTGAAGTGTGTTTTAGATTGTATATCAACTAAGAGGCCCACTTTTCTTTCTGGTTGGTTGGTTACTAGACAGATCACTAAATTGGCAGGCATGGAAGGCTAATTGACAGGAATCAGTGGGTTCGTCAATTAGCATATAAACTCTGCTGTCCTAGATCAGATAGGGAGAGGGAAATGACAGTGAAATGTTAAATACGATCCCTGGAGATCTCGACATAGATGGAGAGAGGAATCAAATAGTGAAATGTTAAGTCTAAAGAGTTCTAGGCCAGAATGTCTTTTTCTTGTTTGCCTTTCCCTCTCTTTAGAAATTCTACCCGAGCCACAACAAATGGCTACACGTGCATTTTTGCACATGCAACAATGTCAAATCATAAGGCTAGCATGTGCATTTCCACGTGCATCTTTTGGAAGCATTGAGAACAAAATTTTGAATGGCAAATAAATCAAAAAGTTCTTACCATTTTCATCTTGGTTAGTTTGAGCATTATCCTTCTTTCTTCTTTCTGCTAGACAGGAGCCAAAGCAATGACAACTCATGTCAAATTGTCAATGCACTGTCTGACTTCAACCTTCTGCAATTCCGAGAATATACAAAATTAATTTACACAACCCTATACAACAACAAAAAAATAAGATAACCATAAGAATTTCACTTTGACATCCATTTTCCCTCAATTAGGATGTGAAAAATAACCATTTTAAACATACCAGATTGCTGAATAATGAAATTTCACCAGCCTGGCTAGACAAACATGAACCACGTTGAAGACCTAAACCAAGAAACAGTCTTAAGCCAGTTTTCTAGTCTAGCATGGGCTGGTAGCTTATATAGATATGCAATAATTTATTTTATCTTATCTTATTTCTACGGGTGGGTGGTGTTACATTACATAATATTACTTTGGTAGTTTCCTTTTCATAGTTCTGGCTTTATTTGTTAATTTTGTGATGATAAAATAGCCCATCTCAAGTCTGGCACTGGCTAGCACTAGTGCTAGCTATTGCGAGGGATAAATCATCTGCTATTCCCCTTAGGAGTTCTTATTTGAATGGGTTTTTTGAGTTGCTTATTTTCTTAGTTCTGTTTTAGACTAGTTTTCCTATTGATTCTCAAGCTTGTATTCCTTTTCCTACTCAAAATAGGTTTACCTCTGATGGGACACTATAAATACCCCATTAAGGGCCGTGAATAAAGCATATACTCTGAGTAACAATCTCTTTATCTTACCACATGATATTAGAGCTTAGGCTCAAGAATTGATCCCCTCTTCTAGCAACCTACGAGAGCTCTAGTTCTCTTCTCAAGCACCTTCAGCTTCTGCAGCTTGTTCCTTCAACTCGTGCAACTCCCTCAAGTTTTTGGAGTTAGCTGGTTCTCCTCATTCTGGCCATTCAAGCCAGCAGCCTTCCCACCCTTCCCCCTCCCTTGTGCAAAACCCTATAAGCCTTCCCCCTCAACCATAGCATTCCCAGCCCCCTCCCTTCTTGCCTAGCCCTAGAGACACCCCAACACCATTGCAATTAACCCCCTTACCCTTCTCCAACAGTTTGCTCCCAACCCTAGCCCCTTTGCTAGTAGTTGTAGCCTCCCCCATCTCCTTCTTTTCCCATGCGATACCAGATCTTAACCCATTTAGGATTCCCTGTCTCCAGCCCCTTTTCCATTCCTTTTCTCTTGCAATAGGATTGCACATACCCTAGGAGTAAAACCCTCCATTAATTCCCCAATTACAGCCCCATTTTCTAGAGTAAAAAATTTCCTGCTCTTCATCTTCTTCAGTGATTTGCAAAATTCTGTCAAATTTCAGAAAAACCCTAATTGTATAAAACCTGAGTTTCTCCTTCTCTGAACCCATAGAAGAAAATTTCGACCGAAATTGTCGAAATTTCAGTCGATATGTCTGCGTTTTTCAAAAAACGAAATGAAATTCCAATTATTTCGGGAAAGTGTCAAATTTCCACCGAAATTTCGGAGATTTCAACCATTTCGGTGGTTTCGACCGAAATTTTGACCATTTCAACATTCCAACTTGTTTTTCCTTAGTTTTTGTTGATTTCTATCACATTTTCACCTAATTTCCACAACTCCTTTGCCTTCAAACACCTAAGCCACAAGAGCTACAAAAGAAACTCCGACAACAATAGAATGTGAAGCATAAGCCATACCCAACAGTTCCAAACTTCCCCTTTTTATTTTTGTTTCGTTCATGCCTTAAATGATCTTGTGTTGCCTTGAAATTAATATACGTTTAGCCTACGACTATGATTTATGATTGTGTTTTGCTAAACTTATCTTTTTATTATTTGCTACCATTTTTTCATTCTCTAACTTTAATAATTATTTTCTACAATTATGAATTTTTATTTTATGTATATATGGTATATATAGGCTTCAACTTAATATATATGAGACACCATCACTTGATCTAGTCGGTCATTTTATTTTGTTAACTTGTTGTATATGTAACCATTCTACCAAACAATTCATGTATGATGATGATTCTATGCATTTTTTTTTTTTTTTTGGTAGAATGATGATTCTATGCATGCATGCAATACAGTTTGTACTTGTCGGAACTAGTCATTTGTTAGTATACTTAAATGATAAATTTTCAATGTTTTTTTTTTTTTTTTGCAAAATACTAGTTCCATTGTGTTTAATATGCTTGAAATAGGTAGTATACAAGAATCCAAATCATTTTGAGTCCATATGAGGCCCGAAATTGAAGTTCCAATTTCCATTAAAAAGTGTCCACTTTCGACCGAAATTTTGACCAAAACATTGAAATTTTGGCCTTTTGCAAGGTCAAAATTTCTGTTTCAGTCGAATTTTCTTCCTTTTTTGAACCAATTCCTGACTTGTGGCTCAGCTACATACTCAAGGGTCTATAGGTTACCAAGCTTAGCCCACTACCAACCCTAGCCAAAACCCTTAGTTTTCCGTAAATTTCAAAATTCAAATATGAATTTCAGTCACTAATAGAAGTCGGATCCAAATCTCATTCTCAACAGGCCCAAACTGCTTTAAAAACCCTAACAAACCCCTCTACCTATTGCTGGAAATTCCTGGGCAGCCACATTTTAGGAAAATTACAGTTTTACCCTAACCCCAGATTCGTGGTTACATCAGGTGGGGGCTTTGTATTGCCTTAAACTTGAGGGTAACAGACTTAGACTCAATACACGAAACTTAATTGAACTCAAACTATGGAATCCACTTTGGATTGGATGACTTTTACAACTCAACACTTAATAACGAACTAGAAACGAGTCTTCTAAAGATCTCCTAAATCAAAATAACTAGCAAAATAAATAATTAATTCCCAGAATGGATCCTACTCAAAAGTTGGCTTCCAACTAGGACTCTAACCACCAATTCAATTGAAAAACAAAAAGTAGATATAGGATCCCCAACTAGGACTCTAACCACCAATTCAATTGAAAAAACAAAAAGTAGATATAGGATCCGAAAAATATCATAGAATTTACTGGACCCTGGTGTTCAAATGGATGGGGGAAAGACCATAATACCCTTCAGAGGGTTCAGCCAGCCAGCCTTTTGGTGCACCAATGAGGCCTGGTTTGTGGTCCAAATTTCGATGGACTTTATGTGGGCCGGGCCTGATTACATCAACACTCAAGCTGCGGCCCTTGTTTTCACCTTAGTATTGAGGACAGCAGTAGGGGAACTCCTATTATCTAAAATGAAATAAGAAACCAAACCAGTTTTGCCCTGAACCTGTTCTCTCTCATGAAGGGGTTTTTTTTTTTTTTTTTTGGGGGGGGGGGGGGGGGGTCGAAAAATGCTTCTTCCTTGTGGACCTAACCTTATGGCAGGCCTGGGAGATAATTCTGCTGTACCTCAGCATCTTTTACCTCTTTACAATCTGTTTTCTAGGGCTGTAGTCAGTGTCAGTGACAGTTTGGAATATTTTGATGGTAATTTTCCTTCTTTCTAGCTGTTAGTTAGTTCAGTTCTATTAGTGGGTTTTGGTTTATTTATTTAGATTGTTATTTCTTGTTGCCCAAGTAATGGTGTTTATGTAATATTGTGCTTTCCACTTCATTATAAATAAAGGGGCTTGGGGCCACATTAATCCAACAAGCCATTCTACCATAATGAATTCTCATAACACGGTACCAAAGCCAAAGGTTGATTAGAGAAAAAGGCAAAAAAAGAGGGAACAAAAGAAGATCGTCTTTCTTTCTCAGTTCTCTCTCTGGGTTCTCTACTATTATCGACACCATCCCAGTGCCTAAACAACTATCCCACCACATCGCAGTCCCTAAGTAAACCATCCCACCACCATCATTGTGCCTCAAATACCGCTCCATCTCCATCGCTGACCTGCAACACCTATCGCGGGACTCCCTTGCCATCGCCAGAACCTGAAATCACCCTGTAACTCCTTTCAGACCCGAAACCACCATTGGCAGCACCTGCAACTCCCTTTTAGCCATCACCTAGCCATTCCAAAACCTGCAAAACTGCAACTTCACCATTGCCATCCCCATCGCTGGACCTGCAACACTACAAATCCCCATCGATGAACTGCAACACCCATCGCCAGCCCTCCACATGCGTCGCCAGACCCTGCAAACCTTGTTTTTAGCCATCGCCTGACCTGCAAACACTTTTTAGCAATCGCCTGACCTACCATCCCTATCACTAACCTGCCAAATCACAATCCTCTTCTTCTTCCTCCCACCATGTCGTCTTCCCATCTCTTCTCTGTCATTTCTTCTCCAACAGTTGAACTCTGATTTTGCCTTAAACTAGCATTTCTTCTCCAACAGTCGATCTCTGATTTTGTCCTCAACCAGCGACACCCAAAAAAAAAAAAAAGGTGCTATTCCTATGAATCCCTAAGATATATTTGGGTGATCAGATTCAATTCTACAACGTTTCAATTGTTTCAAAAGGGTAATGCCTGAAAAACAGTAGCAAATTTTTTGCAAACATAGCAACCACCGATGGTATTACTACTCCGACTGGCTTGAACCATTATCCCAGTCTTCCTCCTCTTTTGGTAAGATTTGATGGAACAAATTATTTGATCTGGTCTTGATATACATACCCGACAATTGCCAAAAGACTTGTTGGATAAATTACGAGCACCACTATCAAGCTTACAACTGCAGGTACTTCAGGATAAATGGATCTCGAATGACTCTCTTATCATGTCATTCCTTTTGAATTCCATAAATCCAAATCTTGCCAATGGATACCTATTACTTGATACTACAGCCCAAATTTGGAAGGTTACTATAAAAACATATGGACAATTAGGAAATAGAGCATAGGTTTATGAGCTACAAAAGAAACTTCATGAGACTACCCAGAAGGAATTAACTGTAACTCAGTACTATGCTAAATTACGCTCTCTTTGGCAAGAGTTAGATCACTATGGGGACTTTACCCCACGAATCCTGATGATGTGGCTACCTATAGGAAGCATGTTGATAAGATTCGAGTTTATGATTTTTTGGCTGGTGTGAATGTGGAGTATGATCAGATTAGGGTGCAAGTGTTGAATCATTCTCTTTTCCCTACACTAGAACAGTCTTATACCCTTGTTCAGTGTGAGGAAAGCCTTTTATTGTAGAAAAGTCAACCTTGCAATCTGTGAGCACTAAAGCTAACTCGACCAAGGAGATTGTCAAGTGTGAGCACTTTCATAAACTGTATCATACCAAGGCCACTTACTGGAAGCTCCATGGCAAACCTACTGATTTTAAGCAGAAAATGGCATAATGAAGGGGAAAATCGAAGGCTAATCTTTTTGAATCAATTCGCATGGCACCCTCTGCAAACATTGGTTTTTCACAAGAGGAATTAGCTACTCTGTATCGTATTCTACAGTCTTCTACTATCAGTGCAGCCTCTACTACTGCTCCTTCCATTACCCATACCAACTCCTATCTTACTATATCACATAAAATTTTAATATGCTTCCATGTTTCTTCAATTTCTGCTCCTTGGATCATTGATACAGGAACTACAAATCATATGATAGGTTCATCTTTTTTTTCTTACATTATTCTCCAACCTCAAGGAAAAAGTTCAAATTATTGATGGCTCTTATTCTTCCACAAATAGAAAGGGACCATTCAGCATTCTCCATCACTTTCTTTGTCTAAAGTTTTGCATGTTCCTTCCTTCTCTACTAACTTTCTTTTTATCAGTAGTCTTACACATGACTTGAATTATAAAGTGACTTTTTTTTCCATCCTACTATGTCTTCCAAGATCTATAACGGGTTCCAAGATCTGTAACGGGGAAGGAGATTGGACGTGGTAAACTAAGCAATTGACTTTATCTGCTGGAGCTGATTGGATGATCTACTTCTACTCTGACTACATCTTCTCATCAAGTCCATTCAGTTATGTCAAAGTTTCATGAATGGCATCATGAGCTAGGTCACCCCCTTCTAGGAACTTAAAAGTATTTCTTGATCAATTCTTGTACTAAGGCTGAATTTTTTTGTGAAGCCTACATTTTTATGAAACAGGCTCATTCTACTTATTTACCTTCTCTTCATAATAAAAAAAATCTAGTCATTTTGTGTTGATTCATACTAATGTGGGGACCCTTGCCGATGTGTGTCTATTACTAGTCATAGATACTTTGCTTTTTTTTTGGTAGAAGTCATAGATACTTTGTTACCTTCATTGATTGTCTTTCTCGTTCAACTTTGATTTATTCTTTCAAAAAAAAGGGGCTTTCCGTTGTTTTCAAGATTTTCGCAATATGATTAAAATCAGTTCAATGCCACTATGAAGATCCTTCGTAGTGACAATCGCACAGAGTATATTGATGATGAATTTCAGATATATCTCTCCGACTCTAGCATGATACACCAGACCAGTCGTGTTGATACGGCTACTCAAAATGGGGTTGCCGAAAGAAAGAACCGACATCTATTAGATATAGCCCGCTCTATTATGATTGCTATGAATGTACCTGGCCAATACTGGAGTGATGCTATTATCACTCTTTTAACTTATGAATAGGATGCCCAATAGAATACTTGATTTTAAGTGTCCTAATAAAATTCTCCAAGGAGACTCTTTATTTGTTATTCCCCTGAAGGTTTTTGAATGTATGTGGTATACCATAATCACAACCCACTAGAGTAAGCTGGCTCCCTGCGGCCTATGCTACTTTCCTGAGATACTTAGCTACTCAGAAAGGGTACAAATGCTATCATCCTCCTTCTCAAAGGACCATTGTGTCCATGGATGTCATTTTAATAAGTCTTATCCTTACTATACACCTCACCAGGGGGAGAGTCCAAGAGGAGATGTGTTATTTTCAACCTTTGACTATCCTACTACACATATGGATTCACACACATCACCACAACACCACTGAGAGGCCCTAGAAGAGATTCCTGACCAAAGGGAGCATTCGGCCAATATATCAGAGGACTCTGTGTCTCCCCCTTCTTTGTCTGAATTCTGAACCATATAAGGATCTTAGTCAGGGGTAGACCACCCCCATAAGACACACTATTGAGGTCTTCCAAAATAAAATTGACCAGAATAAGGAGGTGCAAACGTATCAAAGAAACAAAATCTGCCTAAGCAAGTGGAGAAAGTTAGCATGATGCCACCTTCAGTCTTCTACTCCAGAATCAGATTCTACTATTCTCCCTAAGGTGTTTGTTTCTGAACTTCCTACTACTTTCAGAAAAGGAGTTAGATCTTATTCTCAACATCCCATAGCTAAGTATGTTTCCATAGCTAAGAGTTGGTAAGAAGCTATATTGATAAAAGGTGGAAAGCAACTATGGTAGAGGAAATGCAGGTAATGAAAAAAATTGATACTTGGGACCTAGTTACACATCCTCTAGGAAGAAAAAAAAACCATGGACTGTAAGTGGGTATTTGTGGTTAAACAGAATATGGATGGATTGATCAATAGGTTGAAGGCAAGACTGCAAGGGGGTTTACCCAAACCTATGGGATAGATTATCATGAGACTTTTGCTCCTATTGAAAAACTAAATATTGTTAGAGTTTTGTTGTCTATAGCTATGAACAAAGATTGGAACTTACACCAATTAGATGTGAAAAATGCCTTCTTATATGAGGAGTTGGAGAAAGAAGTTTATATGGAGGTTCCACATGGCTTCTCTGATGACAATACTATAGGAAAAATTTGTTGGTTGAAGAAGTCAATTTATGGATTGAAACAATTTCCTAGATGTTTTAGACGCCTCCAGAAGGTAGTAACCTTTATTGGGTACAAGCAAGTAATGTTGATCATACACCATTCGTTAAGAAGTCAACTACCAAGATCACTCTTCTCATTGTTTATGTAGACAATATTGTCATCACAAGGAATGATGGTGAGGAAATAAAGAGGTTGTAGGAGTTTTTTCACAAAAAGTTTCAAATTAAAGACGTATGGAAGCTACAGTACTTCCTAGGTCTAGCAATGCAAAGCAGACGATACCCCTATTGAGGCTAGAGCTAAACTCAAGGAGAAAGAAGGAGACCCAGTAGACAAAGGAAGATATCAAAGGCTAGTAAGAAAGCTCATCTACTTGTCCCACACCAAGCCTGACATTGCATATGTCATGGGGCTGGTGTCTGGCGAGCCAGTTCATGCATGATCCATATTCAACTCATATAAAGGCTGTTATTAGAATACTGCATTATTTAAAGGGAACTCCTGGAAGAGGGATACTTTTGTCACCCACGGATAACCTAAAGGTAGAAGCATATATTGATGCAGATTGAGCTGAGTCTCCTGATAGGAAGTCTATTTCAAGTTATTGTACTTTTATTGGAGGTAACCTAGATACTTAGAGGAGTAAGAAACAGAATATGGTAGCCTTATTCAGTACAGAAGTTAAATATAAAGCTATGGTTCATAAAGTTTGTGAGCTACTGTAGCTAAAAGGTCTGTTAGAAGACAATGGAGTTAAAGTCCCAAGTAATATTGTCAAATAATCCTGTGCAACGTGATCGAACCAAGCACATTGAGATTGACAGATTTTTGTCAAAGAAAAGCTAAAACAAGGGCTAATATGTATGCCTTTTGTGAGATCTCAACACCAAGTGGTTGATATTTCACCAAGGGAAGGAAGGAGATTTCCTCCCCACTGTAGGCAAATCAGGCATGATTAACATCTATGCCTCAACTTGAGGGGAGTGTTGGCTGGTTTGATTCTATTAGTCGGTCTTGGTTTGTTTATTTAGATTGTTATTTCTTGTTGCCCAAGTAAGGGTGTTTATGTAATATTGTGTTTTTCACTTCATTATAAATAAGAGGCTTAGGACCACATTGACCCAACAAGCCATTCTACCAAAATCAATTCTAACAACACTAGAAATCTGTTTTAAGGCTGTATTCTGAACTGCAATTAATGATAGTTCAGATTTTTAAAGGGTGATATTTTCCCTTTTCTGCCCTAATTGTTAGCCTAAAACTGTTTGTAATTCTTGCCCTAATTGTTACCTATATACCACTTGTCTACAACCCCAAACCTGGTCAAGTAAATTTGTGATCAAAGTAAGATGACAACATCAGAATCAACTACAAAAGCAGAACCTATAAACACTACAGCTGGAAATCCTGACAAAAATGATTACCAGCCCCTTGGTACTTACAATCCTAGGTGGGTCGAACTACTTAATGTAGTCAAGATCTTCCTACATTACTATATTGGCTAAGGACTTCTAGGACATAATACTGGCACTACTGTGAAACCAGGATACCCTGCAAACAAGGCTCATGCTTGTGAATACTGCAAGCAAGCTCATGAGACAAAACAGAATATGTCACTTTCACAGTAATACAACACCCTTAGTGCATTCCAGCAGAAGATTGACCCCTACAACATCTTTCAGCCTACCATTGCTGATGACATTGCAACCTATGATAAACACCTTGATGAAATCTGGGTGTATGGTCTCTTGGTTGGACTTAATGTCTAGTATGATCCCATTCGACTTCAAATTCGCAGCCAAGATCCCTTTCTAACTTCAGAAGAATCATACGCCTTTGTACACACAGAAGATTATTATCATGCTTCAATGCCTCTTTTCTCAACATCTAACAGATCCAGCTCCAAACTCAAACTGGAAGTAGTACGGAAGCACCAAAGGAAGTTATTAAATGTTGAATACTGTGGTAAAAAATGGCATACCAAAGAAAAATGTTGGAAACTACACAGAAAGCTGCGAACTTTACAGCAAAATGAAAGGCTGGTCATGGAAAGAATCAAGGATAAACTCAAGCCAATCTAACTGAAGCTGACCCTGCTCCTTCTAGTGACACGATCTCACAACTCTCCAATGAAGAACTACAAGCTCTCTATCGGTTACTACAAGTTGCCACCAATACCACCACTACATCTGCAACTACCTCTGCTCCCTCTAGCAATCACCAAGTCCAGTCAGGTGTCTACACCGTACCTTTTTATGCTAAAACTGTATTCTACTACTAGATTATCAATTTTGGGGCTACAGATCAGATGACTGGTTCTTTCATTCAATTCCATCAGTATACCCCTCTCTCCAAGAAAGATGTAATCCATGTGGAAAATGGATCGCTCTCTGTTTTTGGTAAATGCTTCATTCACTATTCTCCAACTCTAACCTTATCCTCAAATTTTTTATATCCCCTCCTTTTCTACTAGCCTATTTTCTTTTAGTAACTTTAGTAGGGATTTAAACTACACAGCTTCTTTCTTTTCTTCTCATTCTGTTGTACAGGATCTGGGAACATAGAGGACAATTGGACGTGGTAAGGTGCAAGATGGTTTGTATCTACTTGGGCCATATGTCTCCTCCCACTACTGCAACATCTTCACCACCTTTATACTTTAAGTCTTGGTTCATACACTTTAAATCCAAGGTATCAAACAAAAAGCCCATAACCTATATAACCCAACCCTAGGCCTATTCTGAGGAATTAAGCAAACCGGAGGTGGATCTGCATCACAGTACCTCATAAATAAGAGGTCATGAGTTCAACTCTCCTTGGAGCCTACCAAACACTCACTTCCCCACCCCCAACAACCCCAAAAATATAGACATTCTGCCACAAAGAAAACACTGCAGGGCTCATGTTCCAACGTGAACTCCAAAGACGCAAATATAGGTCCACTGCAACTCTAACTGATAGGTGTAGCAGAGTTAGCTTCAGAAACTCGAAGTTAACTGTTGAATTTAACAATAGCACAGAACTGTGAAGTTGGAATCCGGCCCAGTAAGTCAGTGACCAACTTGGATCTGATCAAACTTCAAATTGTAATGGTTACAAAAATATAATCATGAACTCAGTTTTCAGCAGAACAGTAATACTGAAAGCTTTAGCTCTAGTAGAAATAATGAAATGTAACAGCAAATCGAGGAAAATCAAAGATAAACCCGCGAAAACAAGAGGTACTTTATCTGGCAAAAAAAATTGAGAAAACTGCTCAAGAGTAGAGAAAGTTCACCTGCAATTTTGCAAACTGGATCAACTGAATGGTGAGACCTAGAAAACCGTGGAGGAAACTTTTAACGTGGTCTCTGTGAACGCTTCGGCTGCCTTTCTCCTCCCTCTTCTTCTCCTACCTCTGTTTCTTTTGCTTGAGAAAGGCGGATACGCAGGTAAAGGAGCAGTGGCACGAGTCATTCCACGGCTTCACAATGAATCAAGCTTTGTTACCTTAGGAGGGGCTACTCTGAAAACGACAGTTCTGCCGCTAATGCCATATTTCAACAGTTGAAGCAAAAACCACCACACTTGACTCACTTCAAAGCAAGGGGGGCCTTTGGGGGGGGCCCCCCCGGGGGGGGGGGGGGGGGGGGGGGGGGGGGAGGGAAAAAAAGGGGAAAAGTGGGGGGGTATTTCGCCCCCCATATAGAAATTTCGCCCCCAAATTTTTTTGAATATTTTAACCAATAATTTTGATAAATTTGATACTTATCCTAATCTGATGTAAATATGTGGTAAATTTGAATTATTTCTAAAAATTATTCCATTTAAATTCTCTTACCTAGTCACATTTAATATATTACCTTATGAGGCCTACATCATTAGGACATAATTGGAACGATTATCAAATCACTCTTAAGATTCTTTTATAAGATTCATTAATAATTTAAATTGTTTCCATAAATTATTTCATGTATACACTCTTCCCTAATCACATTTGGCATGTTGACTTTGATAATTTAAATTATTTCTTAATAAATATTTCCATTTAAATCTCCTGCCTAGCCACATTTAATGTGTTACCTTCTCAGGCCTAAATCATTCAGGCATTGTTGGAAAGATTAACGACGATTCTATTACAAAATATCTTCATAATGTAAATTGTTTCCATAAATTATTTCATGTATATATTCTTCCCTAACCCCATTTGGCATGTTAACTTTTGAGAACTAGATCACTAGAATATAGTTGGTAAGATTGCTCATTAATCTTGATGATTTTGCTATAAAAAGTTTTTCTATTTATAAGTTATTCTATATAGATTTTCTTCCAAATTACATTTAATACATTAACTATTGAGTCTTGAATCATTGTGATAAAATTGGTAAGATTGTGATACAATCGCGAGAAAATCGCCTAAAAAGTGCAAGAAATAGTATAAAAATCACACACAAAAAAAAAAAAAAAAAAAAATTTCCGAAATATCGCGAAATATCGCGATATCTCGCGATATATAGCCAGATATCGCCGATTTCTCGGGAGCGCGCCGCGGGGGCTAAATCGGCGATCTTTCGCCGATATTTCGGCGAAATTCGCCGAAATTTCTTTCAATGCTTCAAAGTTCAAATCAATTGGGTCAGCCGTTTAAACGCAGCCACACAACCTAGATGGTCTTACACTCAATAGAAAAGTCTAACCACAGTGTCTACTGTCTACTACGATAGTCAACGGAGATTCTAGAATTGAAAACAATCGCGCAAGGTTCGACGGCAATTTTATACGTTAAGGCGGACCAGTAATCTCATAAAATTGCAGCCGATAGACACCGAATTTTATACAGTCCATTTCCGCACGTCTATTTTCTTGTAAATGCATCAAACGATTGAAATTTTATTTCCTTGTCCATGTATGACATGTGTTTCAACATCACATCAAATGATTGAAATCCATTTATAAGTTACATCATTTATTTTTATTTTTTTGTAACAAATGCACTTTATATATAAGGAAATTGGGGTTGGAATATTACATATGTTGCCAGTAAGAATTACACCCACAATCTCTCCACTTAGAGGTGAGTTCTCAACCACTCCACTATCCTTCTATTGGCAACTTTTTAAATGATGTGACTCGTAAATTGACCTCAACATTTTGATGTAATGTTGGAACACATGTCACATATCTACAAGGAAAAGGACCATCCATTTCCTTGTAAGAAATGAACAGGATAATGGTCCGCCGATAGACCGCATACAAAATACAAATTCATTGGTTGTCATGTGAACTGGCATTAAAGATACAAGTTAAAAAAATAGAGTTTTTTTTACGTGTGGGTTTCTTTAGTAGACCGCCAAGTAATGTTGGGTCTCCTTAGTGTAATAAATTATGTATGGGTCTTAATTAAACTAACAGCATAGTTGTCGTTAAGCATATTAAAATTTCAAACGTAGAGAGACTAAAATGCCCCTCATATTATTTTAAAAAATATAAAATATAATAACATAATGTATTAAATAATATAAGGAGCATTTTGGTCCCTCCAAGTTTGAAATTTTAATATACTTAAAGGTGACTAACGGTGTTAGTCTGGTTAGGACCCACACATAATATATTGCACTATGGGGACCCAACATCAATTTGTAGTCCACTAAGGGGATCCACACATAAAATAAATAAATAAAAAAACTCTAAAAAATATTAATTACAACTATGATGATAGCGTCCCTTACCACCTCCACTGGTGTCCAAAGACTGAAATGTCAAAAGAACATTATTCATTCCCTAGTTATTACTTAGGCAATCACATTCCAAATCAGTCATTCATAACTACAACTGATGAATCATTCACATAAGGAAATAACCAATCATTCATGGCCAATATAGTAAGGGAATCACATGAGTAAAGTCCTACTGTAGTTACAGTAGTTACAACAATAATGTAACTATAAGTAAGTTATGAAAATAGTAGTATGATCATGCAATTCGAATCAAATATAAGCAATCATGTAAATTGGGTTATTTGTGAACAAACGTTCTTACCTTAGTTAACTTCGAAAAATTCTGGGAAAAAGTATGAAGATATGTCCAAGATTACCAAAAAAACCCTAAACAAGCATAAGTTAAGCATTAGGAACAAACCCTTGAAGATTGGAAGTGAAACTAACCAAAACAGAGTGAACTAATTGTCATTGACTCTGTTGGTCGGTCAAGCTTGGTTGCTCTGATCGACTAAGGCAGTTTGTACGGACTGAACCTCTGATTTTTTCTCCGTAACTCAACTTCCGGGATTCAAAACACTCTGAAATTTTAAAGAAAATTCTAAAATAGTAAACTAAGATTATCTAGCATAGTCTAAGCATCAACAATGATAATGGGAGTAGAATTCTAATTTAATCATGTTGGTAATTCTTCAAAAATAGTTCAATTCAATTAATTGACGGGGGAAAGATTCCTTACCTGGATTCGCTTTCCCTTACTTGAAGTATTCGCAGCGGAAGTCTAGATCCACGTTCTCGTTCCACCACCAAAGATTTACCGGCGAGATTCCACAATCACTGGGAAAGGGAATAATATCCACAACCCAAATGCCGTGGATTAATGGAATGAAGATCAAAAACTAGGAAAGGAAAATTTTCCAAGCCTGCGATTCTAAGAGAGAGGGAGAGAGAGAGATGGAGCCGCCGTTTCTCAGAGATAAATCTCGTGCGAATGAATCACTCAGTTACTCACTAATGCGGTGGTTACCAAAATATATAACCTATTTTGTAACCGCCCTAATAGTGAGTTTCCAATATTGCCCTTGGGCATTTAATTTATTAATCATATTAATAAATTCCAACAGCTCCCACTTGCACAAGGGCAAGTGTTAATCTTTCAATGTGTCCCAGACACACTTGTATATCCCAGATATACACATTCAATCTCTCTGCTATGTATCCCAGATACATAGACCTCTTGTGTCTCAGACACACATGTATATCCTAGATATACATATATATTGATCTCTTCACTATGTATCCCAGATACATAGACCACCTGTGTCCCAAACACTAATATCCACAATCATACTGGCAAAATGGGTTGTGCGACTGGTGATATACCTGCACGCGTGAGCCCCAAACTAGAAACCTTCCCAGAAGGCCAGAATGGCACATCACTCATAGAAACAAATCAAATAAGCATTAGTATAACACAGTGTCCTAGGTTTATTCAAACTCACCAGACTAAGATATCTCGATCCCTCTGAGAGATCACCTTCTTGTCCTTAAAATGTTCACTACTGTAACACATACAGTTGGCACCAGCAAACACTTTTTAGGGTGCAGTTGAATCAAACCTTTCCTTTCGCCCCAGACCATCACTACACTTAGGATTGACTCCTTTCCTGGTAGTGCCCCTTTAGGTCGAATCAATCATGACCATAGGTAACACCCCAAAGTAGCCACATCAACCCTTCGTTTCATGATGTCGTCGAAAGTCACTAAGAACACTAATGGACCATAAGGTCCAGGACTCACACAATGAGAGGAGCAGGGATCCATCCTCTTATTTCCAATGATCGCTAAGCACACATAGTATGATATATGTGCTATGGTGGAGCATTCTATATACAATAGAACGTATGTCCATCTCAACACCATACAGGTCTTAGTCTAGTCGCAACCTCTTGCGCCTAACCCGAGTTTCTTTATTGTCGCCACCCTAGCGCCACATAAAGTACTCGCACTGGCTCTTATAGGCAACATGAATAGTGGGAACATTCATGTCGATTCTCTTCACAATAGAGAAACTCATCTTGATTCCAAATCAAGGCGACATCATGATTATGAATTGACCTACACAAAGTCATTCACAATCCGTCTCATCTCTGCTCGCCTCCAAGGCGCCAGAGGTGAATGCTCGTGTGAGTGAGCCATTCTCTTGCCTATTGACATATCTTGTTTTATGCTAGCAAAACACAATCACACAGAAAGTGAATAAAAAAAATGCTGGAATGAACTCATATTACTCATTAATAAGAAAGTCTCAGTACAAAAATAAGTCACAATCTACGCAAGCCCAAGGATTTTACATGAGAAATAAAAACATCCTTGGCTATAGGTTTGGTAAGAGGGTCACTACCATCAAACTAGTAGATATGTGCTTAAGTACAACTTTCTTCCTTGATGTAATGTCTCTAACAAAGTGATATCTCAACTGTATATGTTTGGTCTTCCCATGATACTTGGGGTCCTTGACATAGCTAAGAGCTGCCGTACTATCACGAAGAGACAAAGGCAGCCTCTTTGGATGTCATCACAATCCCAAGATGTCGAAGGAATCTCCTCAACCAAACAGCCTCTTGAATCGCAGCTGAGCATGCCACATACTCGCTTCCATGGTCGAGAGGGATATACAAGCCTGCTTCTTGCTACATCACGAAATGGCCCCGCCATTCAGCAAGAAAGCATATCCAGAGGTTGATTTGCGCTCATCAATGTCTCCAGCCCGATCGGCATCACTATAGCCAACTAACCGCAAATCCGATCCTTGGTAACACAACATGTAGTTACTCGTTCCTCCGAGATATCTCAATATCCTCTTGATTGCTTTCAGTGCTCTATGCCCGGGTTTGATTGGTACCGACTAACCAAACCCACTGCATAACAAATATCCGGCCTAGTACATCATAGCGTACATAAGGCTACCCACCGCACCGGAATATGGAACTCTTTCCATCTTGGTTTTCTCCTCGGAGTCTTAGGACCCATATCAAGGCTCAAATGCAAACCCTTCTCCACTTTGGAGTATCAATTGGTTTGCAGTTGTGCATCAGTATCTCGTCAAGACATTGTCAATATAGGTCTCTTGAGATAAACCCAGTAATCTCTTTTGCCTATTTCTGACAATCTTGACACCAAGCACATGGCTTGCTTCACCCATGTCCTTCATATCAAATACGGAGGACAACCATTTCTTAATGGTTTCCAATAGCTCCTTGCTATTGCTAGCCATAAGTATGTCATCTACGTACGGTGTCGGAATGACATAATTATTATCGGATCTCTTGGTGTAAACACGGTGGTTTTCCTCAAGCATGGAAAAACCATTTTCCATCATAGCTTGGTGGAAGCGCACATTCCACTGTCTAGATGCTTGCTTTAAGCCATATATGGACTTCTTAAGCTTGCAGACTTTGCGCTCAAGTCCATGTGCTTCAAAGCCTTGAGGTTGATCCATATAGATCTCTTCCTCAAGTTCTCCATTGAGAAAAGCAGTTTTTACATCCATCTGATAAAGCTCCAAGTCCAACTGAGCAACAATGGCTAGTATGAGGAGAATTGAGGCAAACCTAACCACAGGGGAAAAAGTTTCCTCATAATCAACGCCCTCTCGTTGGGTGTAGCCCTTAGCCACTAAACGAGCCTTGAATCTCTCAATAGATCCATCCGCCTTTCTTTTGATCTTGAGAACCCACTTGTTCCCAATTGCCTTTCGGCCTGGTGGCAAGTCAACCAAGTCCCAGACATGATTAACTTTCATCGACTCCAACTCTTCCTTTATTGCTTTTAACCATTCCTTTGAGCTTGACCCCCCAAGAGCTTCCTGCACGCTCTTTGGTTCATGCTCATCGACTGAAGTCATCTCACAGTCGATCTCTTCAGGAGTTACCATGTAGGCTTCATCCTCTATGTCGAAACGTCAACGATGAACTAGCCCGCGCCCACTAGGGCGCAAGTGCATGTCAGATTGCTCACCGTCTAAGGTAGCTATCACATCTGCACTCCCACTCCCACTAGGATCTTCTGGATGAACCCCAGGTTCATTTTCCAGAATCTGAATCCCTGGAGTGACAAGACCACTATCTTGTATCTCAAAGAATTCCGATGATTCTTTGTTAACTCCTGAAAGAGATGGAAAATCATTCTCCAAGAATGTTGCATCCCTAGACTCAAGTTCCGTTCTCCTCTCACTCTCATCTAGTCCAATGAAGACATGGCCCTTTGAGGGTTCAGAATATCTCACAAAGATACACTTTCTTCCTCTGGGTCCAAGCTTTCCATATTGGTGAGAAGTAGAGTGAACATATGCTGCACATCCCCATGCGCGCAAGTAACTCAAATCTGGCTTCCTTCCGGTCCACAACTCATATGGTGTGGAAGGAACCGATTTGGTTGGAACTCTGTTGAGGATATAGGCCGCAGTCAGCAAAGCATCTCCCCAATAAGAGATGGGTAGATTTGCCTGCGCCATCATGGATCTCACCATGTCTAGCAAGGTTCTATTCCTCCTCTCAGCAACCCCATTTTGCTGTGGAGTCCCTGGAATAGTAAGTTGTCTAGATATCCCCTTTTCATCACATAACCCTTTGAACATATCGGAGAGATACTCTCTACCTCTATCCGTTCTAAGAGTTTTAATCCTTTTATCTAACTAATTCTCAACCAAGCTCATGAATTTCTTAAAACATTCCAGAGCTTTTGACTTATGAGAAATTAGATAAATGTGACCATACCTTGTATAGTCATCTATGAATGTGATGAAATAAGACTGTCCTTTTCTAGTATGCACATTCATGGGTCCACACACATCTGAATGGATAAGTTCTAAAGGAAGAGAGGCTCTCAAAGCCTTTTTAAATGGTTTTCTAGTTGTTTTTCCTGCTAGACATGACTCACAGGTTGGCAAATCAGATAGTGAACCTTGGCCTAAGAGACCTTCTCTTGCCAACCTGTTCATCCTATCTAAGCCAATATGTCCTAGTCTAGCATGCCACAAATTAGAATCAATACACACAGTATTTTGGCAAACAAAAGCACTACTAGAATTAAATGAATAATCAATTGTATCCAATACAATGAAACCATTATCAAGAAAACCATAACCATAAACTGTATCACCCAGATACAAAACCAAAGAATTGTTTTCAAATACAACTCTAAAACCATGTCTTAAAAGATAAATAACGAAACAAGATTTCGCCGAATGTCCTGGAGCATACAACACATCATGGAGTAACAAGCGTCGGCCACCTCGCAAAACTAATTTGCATGTGCCTATGCCATGAACCTCCACGCTTGAGCTGTTCCCCATCGTTATTCTTTTGCTTCCTCTTGAAATACGACGGTATTCCACGAAGCTCAAGCGTTCCCTTGTTATGTGTTCTGTCGCACCTGAATCAACAATCCACAAAGGATTTAGTTCAGCAAGCATAGTAGAACTTGTTACATAACAAGATGAGGTATAACACACAGTACATACCTCTTGCTCAGTGCAATCACGAGCAAAATGACCAGGCTTTCGGCACTTGAAGCAAATCAAAGCTGATTTCTTCTTGCCAGCACTAGTCCCCCTTGAACGCTTGGGCCCACTCTTGTTTTTGTTCCCACCCTGGTTACTTTGCTTGGACCGCTGAGGTTGAGGTTCTCTCTCTTGCGCTTAAAGCCTGCACCCTTACTAGTGCTAGCTTCAGCAGCAAATACATCAGTTTGAGGGGCATCGGACAACATCCGATCCTCATCAAGCTCTAGGTGCTTGGCAGCTTGATCGAAAGTCTTGACCTCATCAGCATGAGTCAAGAAGATCTTCATATGCTCCCAAGTCTTTGGCAATGACCTGATGACTGCGGAGACTTGCTCCTCATCAGTCTTCTGGCGCCCACATGCGCTCAACTCACTAATCATGTTAGACATGATGGTTATATGCTGCCTCATGGTGTGACCCTGGCGCATCTTATAACCGTCAAAGGTGAGTCCGAGCTGGCGGCCTCTTGTGGTGGAAGTCCCTCCATACTGGAACTTCACAGCCTCCCACAAAGACTTTGCAGTCCTATGCTTCTCATAACGAAGCATCAGGTCATCCCTCATGGAGCTCAAGATTGTAATCCTGGCTACCCGGTCTTTCCTCTTCCAAGCATTGTATGTATCAAGGTCCCTGCGATGCTGTGCAGTGGTACCTTCCTCAGGTGGGTTCATGGTCTGGTTTATGGTCTCCAAGCATATCCCCGCTCTTCCGGGAGATATTGCACCTTTCGGTGCCAGAGGTCATAATTCCTCTCATTCAGCTTATCTCCTTTAGTGAGGTCAGCAACAATGCTCTTGGTAGCAGCCATTTTTCTAGGGATATTACATACAAGAATGAGTTCAATAAATCTAGCATAAAACACAACTCATGCAACAACAAATCACACTAGCATAGTCAACCTATGAGATAAGCACTTAAACCAAAAGAGATGCTAAAAAACATTCAATCAAATTCTCATGCAAACCCACATAGCCTTATACACTAGCTTCATTCTGTGCAAGAAACATGATTGATAGACCCATAAATAAAAAATTGTTTTATTAAAATAAAACATGCAATCATGTTCAAGCTATGAGGTGGTTCACACAAAACACTTCTACCTCATTAGCTCCCACTAGGCCCCATTAGGCCCTCAATGCCCAAACACCACACAGATTGTCGGGCCATTGGTGTCCAGTAAGTTAGAAACACATTCTGAACTGGACAAACCAATATCCAAAAAAAATCCATATCCCAGACGAACTGCCGTCTGCCCAGACGGAATTCCGTCTGCCTTTTATGCCCAGACAGATGACCGTCTGCCCAGACGGAAATTCCGTCTGGCATTCTGTGACCAGACGGACGACCGTCTGGCCCAGATGGATGACCGTCTACCAGACGGAAATTCCGTTTGGGTCACTGTGACTAGTCTGATAATAGACGGACGACCGTCTAGTCAGACGGTCGTCCGTCTGGTCCACAGTGACCAAAAAACGACGATTTTTCAATTTTTTCTTGAACGAATTTTTTTTCAAAAAACGGTAAAACACGTTTTTTCACTCAAAAAATCATCCAAAAACACATGAAAAAAAAAATCCAACAATAAATTTTAAACAAAAAAAAAATCATCATGGATTATCAATTCATGCAAATCTTCATTAAGGAAATTCACAAGGATCTCCACTCGGATCCGAATCAAAATTAAGGGTTTCCAAAAACCCTATCAATTCTCCCATGGGTTTCGTATTAAACCCTGGATTCTCCGTAAACCCTTGATCCTCCTATTGGATCCATACAATAAAATTAAAACAATGGGGAGGAACAAAAAACGTGGGAACCTGTGGCTCTGATACCAATGTTGGTAATATTTCAAAAATAGTTCAATTCAATTAATTGACGGGGGAATGATTCCTTACCTGGATTCGCTTTCCCTTACTTGAAGTATTTGCAGCGGAAGTCTAGATCCACGTTCTCGTTCCACCACCAAAGATTTACCGGCGAGATTCCACAATCACTGGGAAAGGGAATAATATCCACAACCCAAATGCCGTGGATTAATGGAATGAAGATAAAAAACTAGGAAAGGAAAATTTTCCAAGCCTGTGATTCTAAGAGAGAGGGAGAGAGAGAGATGGAGCCACCGTTTCTCAGAGATAAATCTCGTGCGAATGAATCACTCAATTACTCACTAATGCGGTGGTTACCAAAATATATAACCTATTTTGTAACCGCCCTAATAGTGAGTTTCCAATATTGCCCTTGGGCATTTAATTTATTAATCATATTAATAAATTCCAACAGATCAAAACTAGGCTTTTACCGAAATCAATCCCTGAATTCTATGGAAAGGCTAGAGAGAATGAGAATTCACTCTAGGAAGAAAAGAACAGTAGATCAAAGATAAAAATAATCATAGGAATGAATCTAGCATACTTTAGAAATCAAAAACTTAGAATGAATATTCATTCATGAAGATCACACTTGATTTCCCTTCAAAATCATCATGTGTAGATTCACAAAGTAATAGAGCGAATGGATATTCACTCTAGACAACAGAGATTGGAGGACACAGTCGTAAGAATGATATAAGATATTCCTCCTAATCATAGACATAAGAAGAATTCAATAAGAGAGTAAATCAGTGAGAGAGAGTAGGAGTGATTTCCAACTTTATGGAAGAAGATTTGTCGAAAAACTTTGAGAATTGGTTGAAGATCTTCCAAAGCTCCAATGTGAGTGTTTAGAGAGGCTTCCCACGTTCTCTAGAGGCTTAGGAACATTATGGGGCCGTTTACTACAAAGTTATAATATATAGAGCATCAAAAACCTAAAAATTCAGAGATTGACCAAACAGTCCCTATCACTATTGGTTGGTCATGGTTGGTCGCTCAGATCGACCAAGGTTGTCACATCCACCTAGCTGGTACCCTATCTGGAATACCAGTGTGTGATCCACAGTCCCGAAGATCCAGTATTCAAGGAAATCATCCTCCTATATTCACAATAATATAATCAAGAACAAGATTAAATCAAATGTTAACTTTATTAATTAAAAGATCAAGAATACAATCAGAGTGCGGAAAAATATACCAATAGAATAAGTCAAAATGTAGAGTGAGGCGGAAACTCACTCCACAGTAGCAGCGGAAAAGTAGATCAAAAGCAAAAGAAAGATTACAACCAGTTCCAAAAAAAAGAGGAAACAAACAACTAAGGTCTCAACAAATCTAATAAAGATCAAAAAGAGAATGAGACGATGTCCCATCGCTGGCACACAGGTGCAAGAGTCGAACTACTCCTGATAAGCATTAGTCTCGTACTGGAAGTCTTCACCGACGTAGTCATCGTAGCCAGTACCTTGAGTACCAATCATCAACTTGGTCTTCATAGTATTGACCATCATAATCAATAGTTGCAGTACCTATAGGAAAGTCTAACAAAGATGTTGCAAAAAGGAGTGAGTTCAAAAGAACTCAGCAAGACAGTTCAATCTATAATAACATAATGACACATGATAGCAAATCATACCGAATGCAATGATATGAAATAGACAATGCAGATATGCTTCTAACTCTATGTATGATGGTCTCTATTGGCAGATATGCTTTAAGTCATAGCACCATACTCCCATGGGTAGGGTCCAAAATCACTCTCCCTCAACCATCTCGGTATTTTGGGTTCTCTGGTTGGCAATGGGTCTTGCATCCCTCTCGGACATTCCTTGGCTGGGGTTTAGGTCAACACTCTCTCACGCCTCCGTTTGGTCTGAGTACTGGCGCATGTCAGGGTTAAGCCTAGCCAAATGCAAGTCTTCTACTTAGTTTTATTAACTTAGATCCAGATACTTCCATTCCTCCCCTCACGGGATCCTTTCTGGTATCCTTCTCCCTAGAGTCAGTGTATCCTATGGCTGCAAACAACTCGGACTACGGACTCATCAACCCTATTGATTAGTTACATCAAGTTAACAGGATGTTTCAATATCTTCTCACGGGTCATTTCATCGATCTTGATGTCCAGGGGCCCATGTTCCACTTCTGCAACCGTACCAATGAATGGCCTCTCACGGATATTACGCACCGGTATTGAGCGTCCACAATGTGATGTCCTCATCATGGATATTATGCACCGCTATTAAGTATCCACAGATCCCCATTGCTACCACGGGTTGCTTGGACTCAATTCCCTTTTGATTGGGTCTGATATAACAGGGACATCCTAGCCAAACACTTCTAGACATGCTGTGAAATCCAACCCTAGCCTAACCCTAACCTTGACTCGGAAACCTTGATGTTTGTAGGTCCGAAGACCCGAAGTGGAGGAAGAAGCCAACTGTGCACCCTCTCAATAGAAGACATGGTGTTTGACTCCGAACCCATGGATATTGATGATGGTGCTCCATACTTGGAAGCTTTGTCAGTGTTTGATAAGAAACTGCACCTTGAAGAAGGGGAGTTTAGTTGATGGACCTAATGCACTCTCGGACATGATTCGAAGGTAATTCTCTGACCTAGACTAGTCAATTGAGATGTAGGAAGAAGCCCATTTGATTTTGAGTTGATCTTGGCCTCCATTTCCCTATTCTAAGTTGTTGTCCTAGCCTGGTTGACTACTGGTCGACTGGCCAGCAACCAAGCCATCCAGCTAGCTGATTATTAAATACGAGAAAATCTGATTTTTAGGTTATTTTATGCTCTACTTAAGTGGACTTCGTAGTTATAACCCTATGCTATTGCTAGAACCTCCTAAGAATGTGGGAAGACTCCTCTTAGGCCTCCCCTTGGTATTGGTGAAGAACTCCTACAAGATTCTTAGTTTCTCTTCTCTAATTTCATCTGCAAGGTATGTAATCTCTCATTCTCTCTCTAATCTACTCTTATCTCATCTTATTCTTGCTGTTGGGACTATGAAGAAGGTGTTGCAACCTTGCAACCACCTCTTCTATTGTCTCTTTTGATTTGTATAAACCCCCTTCCTATCTAGTAAAGCTTTATATCTCATATTGGATTATTAACCTTGCATTCCTATGATTTTCCTCATAACAACATGATTTCATCTCCTAAATTGATTTCTCTAGCATACTAGGTCTGATTACATGTTAGTAATTGTCTATAATCTATTGCTCATCATTTTATTGATTGAATCCCTAATTTCCCTTTGTATTGCAATTGATTTCATTGAAGAACATGATTTTAGCAATTAGAAAGTTAGGGTTTCAAATTGGGAAGTCTTGATTTGATCCTTGTTGTATATCTAATCTTCATTAAATAGTCTTCATTTACTGTTCCTAACATTCCTTTCAAATTTCAGAGTGATCCGAGTCCCGAAAGCTAGGTTTCGAATAAAAAAATCCATTTCCAGCCCCATTACTGTTCCTCTGGTCGACTGGGTCAGTTAGCCAGCTGAAGATCAACTTTAATGCTTTTGTCCAATTTGATCTGTTTGACCTTCGATCTTCTAGATTTTTCTCCTAATGTTGTATCTATGCTTGTCTAGGGTTCAAGTACTAACCTTGGGACCATTCTCTTTGATATCCGGACTATCTTCGATTCAAATTAAGGTAAGGACGATTGTTACCATAATTATATAGATTGCATGAATCTTGTTTCTATTTTGGGAACTCCTTGGATTCACTTTCATTATTGTGTTTTTTAATGTTGTATTACCGCTGTAAGTACTTCAAGTACAGTAGTACCATGTTTATGTATTCTTTGTTATTATGAATATTTATTCTTGTCATTACATATGCGATCGATCATGTTATCTGTATCTTTTTATATGATGAAATATCAGTTGTATATGATATGATTGAATCGAGAATGTGATTGGTTAAGTATGATTTGGGATTGGGGAATGTTCTTTTGACATTTCTGTTGGACATCAGTGGGAATAGAATGGGATATTTCCAATGGTGTCCTTTGACATTTTCCCGGCTTATTGGGTCTCATACATAGGGCTTGTCTATTGGTGTTTGGCTAGGATGTCCTTGTTGTATCAGACTCGATTCGGAAGGGTATTGAGATCGAACGACCCGTGGTAACAATGTGGATTTGTGGGCACTCAAGACCGGTGTGTTATATCTGTGAGAGGTTATAGATCACATTGTGGATACTCGTGGGATGCCATTTATTGGTAGGGTTGCAAATGGTAGACTTGGGCTCATGGGCGCTCGAGACCGGTGAGTTATATCCGTGAGAGCTTCCCGTCTGTTATTTGTGAATGACCAATAGGGTTGATGAGTCCGTAGTCCGAGTTGGTTGTAGCCATAGGATATGCTGACTCTAGTGTGAAGGATACTAAACCGAGTTAGTTGGTGTCATAGGGGAAGTATCTAGATCTGACTTGATATGACTGAGTAGATGACTTGCATTGGGCTAGGCTTTACCTTGACATGCACCAATACTTAGACCAAATGGTGATGTGAGAGAGCGGTGACCTAAACCCTAGCCATGGATTGTCCGAGAGGGATGCATGACCCATTGCCAACCGATGCTGAGTGATTGGACTTTTCCCAAAGAAGTATGATGCTATGACTTAAAGCATGTCTGGCATAGAGACCAGCATACATAGAGTTAGATTCATACATGCATTGTCTGTTTCATATCATATTGTATCATGCTATGTTTTGTATCATGTTATTTATGTTATTGTTGAATAACTTGCCTTGCTGAGTTCTTTTATACTCACTCCTTTTGTGCAAATATTTTTGTTAGATTATCCTGCAAGAATGGAGGAATATGATGGCCCATACTACGAGACACCCATTGATGAAGCATAATACCATCAAGGTGCTTGCGATCACAAAGATTACACTGAAGATCCCTCGATGGATTATGCTGCATACTAGGATTAGTCCACCCTAGAGCGGAGGCGGCCATGTCTTATTTCTCTTATTTATATTTATGAGGATATACTTTATAAGACCGAAGAGACATTAGTTTAGATGTTTATCCCTTTCTTTCCTTCTTTTGAGAATTGGATTGTAACCTTAATTGTTTTCGAACTACTTTTCCGTTGCGATATGGGGAGTGATTTCTCCACACATTCTACATTTTGATTATACATACATTGGTATCATTTATTTCTGCACTCTGATTATATTGTGTCTTTTTTTCTTATCTCGATCTCATTGTTTATATGATATTATATTGATTTCATCTTGTTCATGATTATGTTATTGTATATGTGAGAGGTTGGTTTCCTCGATACTTGATCTTCGGGGCTGTGGATCATGTTGTATTATTTTTTATATAATAAAATAATATATGTTTCATTTTATTGGATTTGTAAGTGCAGAAAACTTTCCTTATTTTATTTTAGGAAAGTGTTTTATTATATAGTCCCACATTGGAAACCAAGGTGTCAGAATCTAGGTTAATTAATAGGTACCACCTATTAACTTTAATTTATAATAATGAGACACGCCAGCGCGTGTGCAGTGTATGAGCGAGGATGGTGTACCGTCCGAGCACGCTAGCGTGGTGTGGGCTGTTTAGGCGTTCGAGCGAGATTAGATCTGAACCGTGTGTTTTGATCAACGGCAGATCTAGGGTGATGGAAGTAGATCCATAAATATCCTTTTTGATGGTTCAATATGGACTGTTAGATCGTGCGGCCGAACGATCCGACGGCTCATATTTGAACCTCAGCATTCGTATCCCTACAGAGAGGTGCACTCATACGAACAAAGTCATGAACTGTTCAGAAGAGGCACCTCAATGCCTATAAATACATTCTAGCTTCACAACAGCAAGATATACGAAAATATCTCTGTTCTTAAGTTTTGTTTATGCTTAGCAAAACTTGGGAGATTCAACTCAAGTTGTGCTTCTTTGTATCCTGGGAGACGGTTCGCAGTACCTCATAGCACCTTGATGTGAGAGCGAATTACGTCTTAAGGAAAGCGACATTGTAACGCGCCTAGAAGTTCCAAATTTCATACTGTGTTCTTTTGTTCATTTCCCTATACAGATCACACACCCGAGTATGCCAAGTAGGGTACTGGCTAGGTGGATGTGACACATGCCCTAGGTATGTCAACTAGTAATTCAGAGAAAGCACCAAGGGGCACCATAAGAAAATGTCCCATACCACCTCCACTGGTGTCCAACGACAGAAATGCCAAAAGGGCATTCCCCATTCCCCAATCACAACCTAGGCAGTCACATGCTCAATCTGTCATTCACAAGCACAACTGATAATGTGAAATCCAGCCCTAAACCTAGCCTGGACACCCTATCTATTTTGGGATAAAGAAGTGACTTGTGGATATTAGACCTATAAGTGGGACCCAGAGTTCAGTGTAGATAGGTTTAGAAGACCCTAGAAAGTCATTTCAGACCTTTCCCTAAGTTGGCTATAGGCCCACGTGTTGGAGCTAACCCTGGAGACCCAAAATTCAGAAGTTTGGTGAAGGAAGACCCTTTGGTCGATCCCATTGACCAAGGCATCGATCAAAGCAGCTCCGGATGCTGAATTTCTTATTGTTGGAAGTTTTGATCTTAGGATCCTCTATATAACGCAACTTTGTGTTAAACCCTATTTTTTGGCCTCTCAATTTCTAGTGAACATGGGAAGAACCCTAGAGCCTCCACCTCAAGCCAAGGAAGATCCTAAAGCATTCCTCCTAGTTACTAATTTGGTTTCATCTTCAACAAGGTTAGTGTTCTATCCCCTTCTTCTCTGATTTCTTCTTCTTACTGTTCTAGCATAATGTTTTGATTGTGGAGAAGGTATTACACTAGTGTAACTACCAATTCTCTGATCTCCTTGTGTCTTAGAGTGAACCCCCAATCACCCTATGCATTCCTTGAAGCCATATGGCAATTCTACATGTTTTGATTGAGTTTTGGATAGCGCGATCATCCTATTGTAGTTTTCTTTTCTAATCAATGTTAGACATGTTTATTCTTAATCTCTACAACTGATCTAATGTATTCTACCTCTTTGAATGAATTCCCATTCATTCTAGCCATTCTAGCTTTCTATGTTGATCATTGATTTAAGCATTCTAGCAAGTTTATGTTTTTGATTCCTCTCTTTCAAAGTTAGTATTCTCTTAATGTATTATTATTCTTGCTGTGATTATGAATGTCACATCCACCCAGCCGGTTACGTATCTGGCATACCCGAGTGTGTGATCCATAGCCCCGAAGAACAAGTATCGAGGAAATCATCCTCCCACATATGCCATAACATAATCATGAACAGAATATAATCAATGTATAATGAAATGAACAAGAGATCCAAATAAGGAAAAAAAATGACAATGTAATCAGAGTGTGGATATGATACCAAATGTAGTTATAATCAAAGAGGAGTAGAGTGAGGCGGAATCTCACTCCACAGTTACAACAGAATGTAGCTCATAAATTAAAAGGAAAACACAATTGTTCTCAAATGAAAGTAAGGAAATGATAATTAAACTAACTAAATGTTTTCTACTTTATAGAGAACGTCTTCATTAACATAGACTTCATCAACCACGCATAGACGTTCCCACTCCACGGAAGAGCTAATCATGGTACATAACATGATCACACGAGGAATCATCAACGTGATCTTCATAGTTGCTAGCACCTTGCGTATAGTACGCTTCTTCAGCTTGCGCTTCCTGATATTGCACTTCATAGTATTCAATACTTGTAGAATAGTCTAACAAAAGAAATTGCACAAAAAGGAGGGAGTTCAAAAGAACTCAGCAAGGCAAGTTAATCCACAACAACATAAATAACATGATTGCAGAACATAACATGATGCAATGCGGTATGAAACAAACAATGAATGTATGAATCTAACTCTATGTATGCTGGTCTCTATAGGTAGACATGCTTTAAGTCATAGCACCATATTTCTTTAGGAAGGTCTCAATCACACAACGTCGTTTTGTAGTGGGTTCGGCATCCCTCGGGACAATCCATGGCTGGGGTATAAGTCACCGCTCTCTTACATCACCATTGGTCTAAGTATTGGCGCATGTCAAGGTAAAACCTAGCCCAATGTAAGTCATCTACTTAGTCATATCAACTCAGTTCCAGATACGTCCATTCCTCGCCCCCGGCGATCCTTTCCGGTATCCTTCACACTAGAGTCAGCATAATCCCTGACTACGGACTCATCAACCCTATTGGTCATCCACAAATAACAGACGGGAAGCTCTCATGTCCCCTCACGGATTGGTTACCGGTCTTGAGTGCCCATGAGCCCAAGTCTATTATTTGCAACCCTACCAATAAATGGCCTCTCACGAGTAACCACAATATGATTCATGTCCTCTCACGGATGGGTTACCGGTCTTGAGCGCCCATGAATCCCCATTGCTACCACTGGTCATTCGGTCTCAATACCCTTCCAAATCGGGTCTAATATAACAGGGTATTCCTAACCAAACACTGCTAGCACTACAAGAAAATATGGTTTTAGAAACTTTTGACAAATGTCTCTATAGTTTAAAAAAA
The DNA here is from genome assembly GCF_041222555.1 of Hakea prostrata. Classification (NCBI taxonomy): domain Eukaryota; kingdom Viridiplantae; phylum Streptophyta; class Magnoliopsida; order Proteales; family Proteaceae; genus Hakea; species Hakea prostrata. Next base: position 46,111,087 of record NC_142600.1, read on the forward strand.
ATGCCTCTAATACTTTTAGAGGCATTTTTTATAAATGCCTCTATAGGTTGTGTCACAAAAGACCAAGCCTTTTAGACGCAATTTAACAAATGCATCTATTTATCATGCTTTAGAGACATTTTTCAAATGCTCCCAATAGTCTTTTATTGCATTTTCAAAATGCCTCTAAAGATTTTATGTTATTGTTAATTTCAACTACAAAAAGTGTTTTTGAGGCATTTATATTATATAGAGAGACTTTTTCATTTTTGAATAATGACTATTTTTATTTTTATTTATTTATTTTGGATATGAAGTTCATCTGGGCCAGCTTACGCGCACCACAATTACATTCGCAAGGGAGATTTTATATATATAATTAATGCTGCCGAATGGGTGCGAACCCAAGACCTCCCCTATGGAAGTTGGGTCTTTAACCGCTTTACCGCCCATCATTGGCGACCATTTTTATTTTTGTGGGCAATTGAATAATACCACTAAAAAATACTAATTTTTTTTTTGTCTCGTACATTTTTCTTTTTCCTTCCTTTGCTTTGGCTCCACTTCCTGATCGCCGAACCTGAAATTAATTTTTTCAAATCATTATTTGTTCACCTACATGGATTCAGTTGTGAAAGATTGCCAATTTCTTCCAGAGAAAAAGAAAAGAAAAGAAAAGAAAAGAAAGAAAAACGAAAAAAAATAACTGAAAAGAAGAAAGATAAGAAGAAGAGAAAAACCAAAAAGAAAGATAAGAAGAAGAAAAAAAAAACTGAAAATAGGAGAACCGAAAGGGAAAGAGAAGGGAATGAAAAACGATTCAGTAAACTTCCTTGTGTGGAGCAGCTCTCAAACAAATAAGAGTCTAAAACGAGTCTAAAATGGAGAGCACTTCATAATGGTCGTGCTATGGAGAAGAGATGGGAAAAAGATAGACTGATTAACAGCAACTCTTACCGATCAGACCTTTGCTTGATATGCCAACCGAATGAGAAATCGTGAGGAGGTAGAGGTTTGATTGGTTTCTTTTATTTAGAAACTGATTTCGTGCGGGAATTAGAGAAATTGTAGGGCGGGAAGTTTGGGGCTTTTCTTCGTTTGGGTTGAATGTGAGATCGTGAAGATAATGAATGCTTTCTTTTATTTAGGAACCGATTTCTCACGAGAAAAGGAGAGATGTTGTAGGGCGGAAATACTTATTAGGGTTTTTTTTGTTTTTTTGTTTTTTTGTTTTTTTTTTGTTTTTTTTTTTTTAAGAAACAATATTATTACGAGGGAATTAGGGATTTTTAAGTTTTTCCTTCTTTGTTAGATTTTTATTAGTAAATTATTTTTATTAAATAGAAATGTGATATTGAGACGTGAGATTCAATAGAGACATTATGAAAGTATTATTAGGGGCATTTTGAAAAGTATGACTCTAAAACTTAACTATTAGAGACATATTTGTAATTAATACCTCTAAATATCTTTAAATAGTGACATTTATTAATATTGTCTCTAATATAAAGCATTAGATACAATATTTTATGAATGTCTCTAAAAATATTTTATAAATGCCTCTAAAGCCCTATTTTCTTGTAGTGTAGACAAGCCCTAGGTATGACAACCAATAATTCGGGAAAGTGTCAAAGGGCACCATTGGAAACATCTCATACTATTCCCACTGATGTCCAAGGACATAAATGTCGAAAGGACACTTCCCAATCCCAAATCATACCTATTCAATCACATTCTCAAATCAGTCACAACATACATAACCGATATCTCATCATATAGAAAGATTCACATACACATGATCAATTGCATATGTAACTGACAAGAATAAGTATTCATAATCAAAAGAATACATGAACATGATGCTACTGTAGTCAACGTACTTACATCAGTAATAGAATAATAAGAAAATACATTCATGGTAGTGAATCTAAGAGAATCCAATAATAGAAACTAAGATTCACGCAATCTATGTAATTATGGAAATAACTGTCCTTACCTTAAATAGCTTTGATGAATATCCAAAGATCAAAGAAAGAGGTTCCAAACTTAGCAAATAAACCCTAAACAATCATAGATACAACATTAGGAAAGAGGCCTAAAAGATCGAAGATCAAACGAATCAAATCAAGCAAAAAATAGAGCTACTGACTTGCTTGGTCGATTATGTGGTAGCTTGGTCCAGTCGACCAACCAATCGACCACCTGAGTCAGTATGAAGCAAAAATGTGAATTTTGATTCGAAACTCAATCTACAAGATTCGAAACTCTACGAAACTTGGAGGAAACCTCTAGAACAATATTCTAACACTAAAGTAGTATAGATTAGCCACTAACAATGATCAAAAACACTACTTACTAATTTGAAATCATGACTCTCTAATTTGGTAAAAATCCCTAGTTTTCAATGAAAATATACTATGAATCCAAAGGAAAACTAAAGAAGATCAGATCTCATTCCAGTAGATGACAAGCAAGAGATCATACATGAAAACATCATGCAAAACAGATCTATCATGCTTAAGAAATCGAACCTAGAGAGTGATCATGGTTTCATGAGGGTTTTACAAGGATCATGGCGAAGATCAATGTAAATGTCATAAAACCTTAAGAATGGAAGGAGATCAATGAAGTGATGGTTGCTAACAGAGAATGCAACATCATCTTCATAGTCTCATCACAGAGATTAAGACGTAGTAAGAATAAATCACAACACAGAAAAATCACTAACCTTTGATTGAAGAATCGGAGATGAGAGGCTTGAGATCTTGCAAAAGTTCTTCGAATTCACCAAGGAAAGGCTTTGAGAGAGTCTTCCCACGTTCTTTGAGAGTTTTGGTGGTAGAGGATACTAAGAAATATGAAGTTCACTTAAATAGAGAGTTAAAAACCCTAAACAGAAGATTTTCTCGAATTTCTGGCTTTGTTGGTCGATTGGTTGGTCGATTGGCCCAATTGACCACCCAGTCGACCAAGCCAGTCAGCAAGGCCAAGACAGGGAGTTGAAGGCCCAACTCAAGTCCAAACCTAATGAGCTTCTCCCAACACAACATATGGCTTACCTAGTATAGAGAAATGCCTTCAAATCATGTCCAAATATACTTCAAGTTCATCAACTTGACTCATCTTCAACAAGGTGTAGTTTCCTTTCTAGTTCTGAACAAGCTTCCAAGTATGGAACACCATCATCAACTTCCATGGGTTCTAGGTCAAACACCATGTCTTCCACTGAGATGGCCCATAGTTGGCTTCTTCCTTTACTTCGGGTCTTCAGACCTACAAACAACAGGGTTTTTGGGTCAAGGTCAGGGTTAGGATAGGGCTGGATTTCATAATGAAGATGGTATTGCATCCTTGCAAACACCTCTTCTATGATCTTCAAGGTTGTGAATCCATTCATTCTAATGATGCTATGATCCCCCTATTTGATTTTCTAAAAGAGATCATGGATATCTTCATGAATGCATGTTTGATCTTATTTCCCTAGCATGATTTGATACATCCTTATGATAGTTCTTATCTCTGATTTGGTACTGATATTCCATTAGAGTGAAGCCTTGTTCCCTCTAATTCCCCTTTGAATCCATGTTGTGTGTTGCTATGAAAACCATGTTGTTTCTAATTTAGAAAGTCATGTTTCCAAATTAGAAAGTTATGATTTTTGACCATGGATGATGTCCAATTCATGCTAGGTAGTCTTAGTATGTTTGTGTGAGGTTCCCCTTCGAATTTTGGATCAATCGGACTTCAAACGATGAAGTTATGACCAAAACAATGTATTCTGTCCGTACTGAATCTGCTTGGTCGATCCCATCAACCAAGGCATCAACCAAGCATGCTGTCAACAGCAGAATTTTCTCAGTTTTGCTCCGTTTCGACTCCAATCTTTTGGGAATTGTTTCTTATGACCTATACATGTTTTGTTAAGCTTGTTTAGGTGATTTTGGATCTGTTCTCTGATCTCTTATTTGAAGACTATAAGTTTGGATTTCGAGGTGAGTATTCCAACTCATAATATGCCTAATTGCATGTCTTTATGTATTATAACATGAATAAATGATCTAGCTGCTGTTTTTCTTTACATCATGATACTTTTGCAACTATAGTAGTTTGTCCATATTGTGAATTACATATTAGGATTAATTATTGATTATGAGAATGTGATATGGACTATGGTGTGGATATGAGTGTGAATATGATATATATGGAATCATGATGTGATGTGAATGCCTAGGTCATAGTTGTGGAATGGGGAATGCCCTTTTGGCGTTTCTATCTTTGGACACTAGTGGAGGTGGTATGGGACACTCTCCTATTGTAAAATCCGGCCTTATCCTAACCCTGACCTGGCCCGGATTTTGTACTGTTGTAGGTCTGAAGACTCAAAGTGGAGGTAGAAAAGACTTGTGGGCCCTCTTAGTTGAAGATTCGATGCTTGATCCAGAGCCAATGGACATTGACAATGATGCCCCTTACTTGAGCACATTGTCAGTGTTTAGTGAAAATCTGCGCATCGAAGAAGATTGAATTAGTTGAAGCACCTATTGAACCCTCGTGTTCAACCCGAAGGTATTTCTTGAAACTAGACTTGTTGATTGACTTGTAGGAGAAAACCCAACGTCGGATCAGTCTGCCCTTTCAAATCCACATTCTAAGGTTGCTGTCAGCCTTGGTCTCTTGCTTGGTTGATTGACAGACGACCAGCCAGTCGACTAGCAGTTATAAAATTAAAAAATTTACAAAATTACTTACCATTTTGCCCCTACCTTCTTGGAACTCGTGAATGAAGGCCTAAACTAATCATTGGCACTCCAGAGAACGAGGTTTGGCATTCCCTAGGCTATCTCTTGGTGTTAGTGAAGGATTTTGACTCTAATCATTGGCATTCTATCTCAATCATTGATTCAAGGTATGGATTCTCTTCTTTTTCTTCTAATCTACTCAACCCTCTATTAAATTCTATTCTTGGGACCATGGCTGAAGTGCTGCAACCTTGCAAACACTTAGCCATGAGTTTTTCCCCTTTCAATTCCATGATTATCACCCCACTGTTGCTATGATATACTCCCATTAAGATTGCTCACATTGCATGGCTTTGATTTCTTTTATTTCAACCTATCCTTGATTCAAAACTGATATGTAGTTGTATGCTAGGTCTAAATTACTATGAATTCATGATTCCAATTTAGTTCTTACCATTCCCTTGTCTGATTCACCATCATTCCTTGCAATTATAATCAATTCCAATTCGATACATGATGTTTAGCATATAGAACATAGGGTTTCGAATTGGGTATTCACAATTGGACCGTTGGATCGTGATAATTTTTGGTGTGTAGTGTCCCCATATTGCCATAATCATGCCCTCCAAGTTTCATGTCGATCGAAGCACCGGAAGATCAGTTTCGGGCCAAATCCTCAATTATGCCCGTTACTGTTAAGCTTTGGTCGACTGCTTGGTCAACCAAGATATGACAGCATCCTTGTTTGTGGCTGAAATGCTTTGTTTGACCTCTGATTCGATTGCTTTCTTTTCTAATGATGATTATATGTTGTCTAGGGTACAAACACTGACTTTTGGGCTTTCTTGGTGACTCTTGATTTTATCCCTGACTCGATTAAGGTAAGGACAATTGCTACCTCAAGTACATTGATTATGCAAACATGTTTATACTTTGGAAACTTAGTAGATATACTTCATATGTGTACTCCATAACCATGTATGACTGTTGTATGCATTTTTATCAGTAATAGTATGTTACATGTCATTTGGAATATCATGCTTAATTATTCTTTATGATTATGTATATGATCAATCATGTTATGATATGCCTTTGTTTATATGATGAATTATTGATTATGTATGATATGATGAGATTGAGCTTGTGAATGACTACGTATGACTTGGGATTGGGAAGTGTCCTTCTGACACTTCTGTCCTTGGACATCGGAGGGAATAGTATGGGATATTCTCCGAAGGTGTCCATTGACACTTTCCCGGGTTATTGGATGACATACATAGGATTGTCTAGATGTATGGTTAGGATTACCCTTGTTGTATCAGACCCTAATCGAAAGGGTATTGAGACCGAACAACCCGTGGTAGAGTATGGTTGATGGGTGCTCAAGACCGGTAACCACCCCGTGAGAGGACATAAACCATACTGCGGATACCCGAAAGGGGCCATTTATTGGTAGAGTTGCAAATGGATAGACCTGGGCTCACGGGCGCTCAAGACTGGTAACCAACCCCTGAGAGGACGTGAGAGCTTCTTATTTACCATTTTTGGATGACCAATAGGGTTGATGAGTCCGTAGTCCGAGTTGGTGGTAGGCATAGGATAAACTGACTCTAGTGTGAAGGATACAGAACTGAGTTGGTCGGTGCCATAGGGAAAGTATCCGGATCTGACATGATACAACTGAGTAGATGACTTGCATTGGACTAGGCTTCGCTATGACATGCGCCAATACTTATACCAATGATGATGTGAGAGAGTGGTGACTTAATCCCCAACCATGGTTTTTGATGAGGACTTTACCCAATTACCCTGGCAGACCCAAGATATCATGTATGATTGAGGGGGAGTGACAGACGACCTAAAGAAGTATGGTGCTATGGCTTAAAGCATGTCTAACTTAGAGACTAGCATATTTAGAGTTAGAATCATACATCATCATTGTCTCATACCATATTGCATCATATTGTGACTTGTATCGTATGATTTGTGTATTAAGAAACGACTTGCCTTGCTAAGTTCTTTTGAACTTATTCCTTTTGTGCAAACGTTGTTAGATTATCCTATAGGTTAGAAGACTCTGACGGCGCACTCTACGAGACGAGCTATGATCCCGCATACTACCCTTCGGGTGATAGCTACGATGAGAGTCAGGGTTATTGTGCCAAAGAGGATTATTGTTCGTACCAGGGTTAGCCCCACCGTGGTGAGGGAGCGGCCATGGTGGGTTCACTTCATCCACACTTATGAAGAAATAATCTTTAAAATAGAAGAAACCCTTGCTTAGCGCCCCATTTCCCTGGATTACTGTTAAAACACTCGGATATGTTGTATTAACTCTTATGGATTTATTCTTGATACTGGTTGTAACTAAATTTGATTAACCACTTTCCGCTGTTATTGAAGGAGTGGCTCCTAATCACTCTTTCTCTTTTGAGATTACTTTAATATGTAATTGATACTTGATAATTTCCGCACTCTTATTGATTATCTTTTCTTATTCACTTGATCTGTTTATTACTTGCTTTAAACATTGATTATATTATTCGTGATTATGTTATCGTGTATGTGGGAGGCATGGCCGCTCGATCCTTGATCTTCAGGCTATGGATCACATCCCGGGTATGCCAGATAGCATACCGGTTGAGTGGATGTGACACTTATGGCGCCCCTTGACTTTTTCCCTAACTACTGGTTGACATACCTAGGATTGGTTTAGCAGTGTTTGGCTAGGAATACCCTGTTATATACTTATATCAGACCCGATTCGGAAGGGTATTGAGACCGAACGACCCGTGGAAGCAATGGGGATTTGTGGGCGCTCAAGACCAGTAGCCAACCCGTGAGAGGACATGAATCATATTGTGGGGGCCATTTATTGGTAGGGTTGCAAATAGTAGACTTGGGCTCCTAGGCGCTCAAGACCGGTAGCCAACCCGTTAGAGGACATGAGAGCTTCCCGTCTATTATTTGTGGATGACCAATAGGGTTGATGAGTCCGTAGTACGGGACTATGCTGACTCTAGTGAGAAGGATACAGGAAAGGATCGCACGGGGCGAGGAATGGACATATCTGGACCTGAGTTGATATAACTAAGTAGAAGACTTGCATTTATCTAGCTTTACCTTGACATGTGCCAATACTTAGACCAATGGTGATGTGAGAGAGCGGTGACCTAAACCCCAGCCATGGAATGTCCCGAGGGATGCAAGACCCATTACCAACCGATGATGAGTGATTTGAGACCTTCCCAAAGAAGTATGGTGCTATGGCTTAAAGCATGTCTGCCAATAGAGACCAGCATACATTCATAGAGTTAGAAGCATATTTGCATATATTGTTTCATATCATTGCACAGATGTTTGCCTTTGATTGCATGTGAAGATGCTTATTGTGTTTGGATTACTTGCTAAGTTCTTTTGAGCTTACCCTTCGGGGGACTTGTTTTTAGATGACATTGCAGGATTGGAAGAGAACTCGTGCCCTAGCACGGAGGACCCTTCTATACATGGTACAACTCTGGAAGTCCTTGGACAAGGTGTTGACCAGCAAGGCAGCCAACACATAGATTTGGATTGCATTGATGGCTCCCATTGACGGCAGCCGGCATCGTCTTATTCGCCGATGGGATCGTGCGCTAGATGCTGATCTGAAGCTTCAAGAGCATAACCTAAAGGTGAAGAAGATGAAGATTGAAGAAGAAGAAGAGCCAATGGAAGATGTTGAATAGATTCCTTGATTCTTCTAGACTTTTCTTTTACTTGTATTAGCTTAGAGCTTGTTTTAGTTTCGATCTACCTTCTGCATATGTTGTGGGGTATATTTTCGCTATACTCTACAAGTATCTTTTGATTTGGTATCTTGTTATTACACACTCTTGTATTCTTTTGTGATCCTTCTGAGATCCTTTCTTGACTTTTATTAGCAAAATACTTGAATACAATGATTTGTTCTTGCTTTTGATTATGTTATTGTGCTAAATGGATATGATCGTTCCTAAACTTGATCTTCGGGGCTGTAGATAACACACTCAGGTATTCCAGATAGGGTATCGGCTGGGTGGATGTGACAGATAATATAAAACATGAGTAAGTAATCATTCTTACTTAATTGAAATAACAATTGAATTACAAGAACAAGTACTACTATAGTTGAAGAACTACAACAAAAATATAATTATAAAAACTAAATACAGTAGTAATATAATGATGTAATCTAAATCAAATACAAGTAAACATGTATATTAGGCTATTAGGGATCAACTGTCCTTACCTTAAGTAATCTTCAACGAATTTCGAAGAATAACGAGGAGATGTCCAAGACTAGCAAATAAACCCAAAACAAGCATATAACAATCGTTAGGAATAAGCCCTAAAAGATTAGAAGTCAAATGGATCGAATAGATGAAGAAACCAGCTGCTGTTATGGTTGGCAGCTTGGTTGGTCGATTGGGTCAGTAGACCAACCAGTAGACCAAGGGGTATAAAACCCTAATTTGGTCATAACTTCTTCGTTTGAAGTCCGATTGCACCGAAATTCGAAAGGGAGTTTCCTAATAGCATATTAAGACTATCTAAGAAGGTTTAGGAATCAAACATGGTCAAAATATAGGATCATGATTGAGCCATAAAATTAGGGTTTCATCACATATAGTCCATGGCTCTCATGGAAAGGCTAGGGAGAATAATTGTCACATCCCCCCAGCCGGTACCCTAACTGGCATACCCGAGGGAGTGATCCACAGCCCAAAAGATCAAGTTTAGGAATGATCATATCCATTTCACACAATAACATAATCAAAAGCAAGAACAAATCATAATGTTCAAGTAATTTATGATAAAAGTCAAGAAAGGATCTCAGAAGGATCACTATAAAATATCAGAGTGCGGAATAACAAGATACCAAATCAAAAGACAACTGTAGTGTATAGCGGAAATATACCCTACAAACACATGCGGAAGGTAGATCAAAATCCAAGTAAAGCTCTAAGCTAATACAAGTAAAGTAAAAGATAAGTCTAGAAGAAACAAAAGAAATCTAATCCACATCTTCAGTTAGCTCTTCTTCTCTTTCAGTCTTCATCTTCTTCACCTTGCGCTTCCTTATATGGACCGTCAAAGAAATCCGAACCTGTAGAGAAGTCTAACAACAGATTGTACAAAAAAGGAATGAGTTTCGAAAGAAACTCAGTAAGGCAAGTTAATCCATAACAACATAAATAACATGGAAGCAAACCATAACAAGATGCAATGCAATATGAAACAAGTAATGTATGTATGCATCTAAACTCTATGTATGCTGGTCTCTATGGCAGACATGCTTTAAGTCATAGCACCATACTTCTTTGGGAAGGTCCGCTCACACCCTCAACCATTTAAGATATCTTGGGTTCCCTCAACCATTTAAGATATCTTGGGCAGCCGGTTGGTAATGGGTCTTGCATCCCTCTCGGACAAACCATGGTAGGGGGTTAAGTCAACACACTCTCTCACAACCATTTGGCATAAGTACCGGCGCATGTTAGGGAAAAGCCTAGCCCAATGCAAGTCATCTAGTCAGTTACATCAAGTCAGTTCCAGATACTTCCATTCCTCCCCTCTCGGGATCCTTTCCGGTATCCTTCACACTAGAGTCACGGATATTACTCACCGGACTCATCAACCCTATTGGTTATCCACATATGGTAAACGGGAAGCTCTCATGTCCTCTCACGGATATAACTCACCGGTCTCGAGCGCCCATGAGCCCAAGTCTAGCCATATGCAACCCTCCAATAAATGGCCCCCACAATGTGATTCCCGTCCTCTCACGGATGTAACTCACCGGTCTTGAGCGCCCGTGAATCCCCATTGCTACCATGGGTCATTCGATCTCAATACCCTTCCGAATCGGGTCTGATATAACAGGGGTATATCCTAGCCAAACACTGCTAGACATCCCTAGGTATGACAACCAATGATTCGGGAAAGCGTCGATGGGCATCTTCGGAGAACATCCCATACTATTCCCTCCGATGTCCAAGGACAGAAGCATCAAAAGGATACTCCCCAATCCCAAACCAAACTTAAGAAAACACATTCTCAGAACAGTCATGACATACACAACCAGCAGTTCATCATATACAAGAGAATGTAAAAGCAAAAATCAGATTAGGCAATAATAAGTAATTCATACATCATGAATAATAAAAAGAATACATAAACAAGTGCTACTGTACTTACAGTAGTACATCAGAAGTATAAAGTACAAGAACAGTAGGTAATCTCATAGTTTCATAAAGTAGAAACCAGAGAACAAGCAATCAATGCAGTTAAGGAATCAACTGTCCTTACCTTGATTATCACCGAAGATAATCCAAAGATCAAAGAGAGAGACACCAAACATGGCAAATAAACCCCTAACAAGCATAGATACAACATTAGGAAAGATACCTAAAAGATCAAAGAGCAAACAAATCAAACTGAGCGAAAATTGAAGCTACTGACTTCACTGGTCGATTGCCTTGGTCTACTGACCCAGTCGACCAAGCAGTCGACCAATCGAGTCAGTACGAAAATTCAGAAACTGTTTTGGTCATAACTTCTTCGTTTGAAGTCGGATTGATCCGAAATTCGAAGGGGAACTTCCTAGGATGTATTAGAATCATATGGAAAGATAAAATCATCAAGTCATGGCAAAAATATGGGTTCTTGATTTAACCCAAGAAACTAGGGTTTCAACCCTTTATGGCTTTCAGGAAAAGGTTATGATCACAAGAAGAAAGGGAATGGTTTCAATCAAGAACATAATAAGAAAATCTTGTTTAGGTTAATAGAAACATTATGGGAAGATAAAATCACCAAGTCATGGTCAAAAGATGGGTTCTTGATTTAACCCAAGAAATTAGGGTTTCAACCTTTATGGCTCCCATGAAAAGGTTAGGGAGAATCAAGATTCACCCTAGGGCAAGAGAAACAAAGAATGCACAATCTAAAAAGGTGTTGGGGAGTTTCCAATAGATAAAAGAATATTAGGGTTTCATATATGGTTATCTCTCATAAGAGTTGGTTACCTCCCATGAGAGTTATCCATAATTAACTCTCACAAAAACAACCCAAGATAGATAAAGGAACATCTCATTAGTATTTCAAAATCAAGAATGGAACTAGGAAGGGTCTATCAATGAGAGAAAATAAGGTTCTCAATTAAAGTGAAAGGAAAGAAATTCTAATCATACGATTAGGGATTTACTAACAAGGATCCGTGTATCCCATGGAAAGACTAGGGAGAATAAAGATTCACCCTAGGGAAAGAATTTACAATCAAGAAAGGTTTTGGGGAGGGTCTAATGAATTAACAGAAATAAAAGGGTTCCCAAATTGGTTAACCTCTCATGAGGGTTACCCAAGAATTTCCCCTCAAAATCTCTCCCTTTATCTAGGGTTGAGATCATGACGATGATCATAGATCTCAATGGATGGAATGAGATCATGGAATAGATGGTTGCAAGATTGTAGCATCTTCTTCCTGATCTCAATCAAGAACAAGAACGAAGAAAGAATAATTTAGAAATCCTAATTAGGTTAAACATGGATCATGAAGAAAATATAGTATGATCAAGGATAAAGAATTAAAGATTGATAGGTTACAATTCTAGTAAGGGAAACACATTGATTGGAGGTTAACAAGATCAAACTAAGGGTTCTTGGTTTGATCCAAGAAGTTAGGGTTTCACCCTTTTTGGCTCCCATGAAAAAGGTTGAGAGCACCGGATGAAGGGAAGTAAATTGCTATCCAATAAAACAAGAAAATATAGATGATCAAGGATAAGGAATTTAGATGATGATAGGTTACAATTTAGTAAAGAAAGCACATTGATTGGCTATTAATAGGGTCAATAACATATATCCAAGAAGTTAGGGTTTCACCCTTTTTGGCTCACAGGAAAAGGTTGAGATCACAGAATGTAAGGGAATTAATGATTGGCCAATTAAAACAAGAAAATCATAGAAGGTCAAATTTAGATTAATATAAATATGACCCATGAGGTTTCCCTCACATGGGAGGTTACAAAAGGTTTCCAGAAAGATCATACAAGGGTTAGGGTTTCAAGGAATTTATTTGGCTAGGGTTAAGATCATGATGATGATCATGGATCTTAAAGAACATGATGAGATCATGGAATGGATGGTTGCAAGAGTGCATCATCTTCTTCCTAATCTCATCTAAGAACAGAATTAAAGAAAGAAAATTAGAGATAGAAGAAAGAGTGAGTATACACATACCTTTGCTGCAGGAGGATGAAGATTTCTTCAACTCTTGTGAGAGATCACCAAGGAATGCAAGGGAATTGATTAGATTAGGGTTCTAACTCATTCCAGAGGAGGCATAGGAGGCGAAGTAATCCCGAGATTTGGACTTAAATAGAGCAGCCACGACCTAATTAGCAAAAGCATAACTCATTGGTCGATTGGATTGGTCTACTGGTCCACTCGACCAATGAGTCGACCAATCAAGACAACAAGGTTCAAACAGGGATTCAGAGGGCTATACAGGGTCAAATTGAGTGAGGTTTTCTTCTACAAGTCAATCAAGAAGTCTAGTTTCCAGAAATACTTTTAGATCAAGTATGGGAGTTCATTAGGTCCACAAACTAAGCTCACCTTCTTCGATGCGCAAGCAGGATTTGCCAGACATAGTTCAGCAACTTCGAACAGAGATTTGGAGGGCTATATGGGGTCAAATTCAGTGGGGTTTTCTCCTACAAGTCCATAAAGAAGTATAGTTTTGGGAAATACCTTTGTATTGAGAACAGGAGTTCATTAGGTATTTCAACTAATTCACCCCTCTTCGGTGCGTAGATTCAAAACTAACACTGACAATGCTCTCAAGTGAGGGGCATCATCGTCAATGTCCATGGGCTTGGGTTCCGACACCAAATCATCAACCAAAAGGGTCTACAAGCAACAAGCTAAGATCAAATCAATGTCCAACTTTAAGGTGTAACATTTAAACTAACCCTTCTTTACCCAAAACAGATAGGGTGTCCTGGCTAGGTTTGGGCTGGATTTCACAATAATGATTCACCCTAGGGAAAGAAGAGTAGAAATACATAATCAAGAAAGGTGTTGGGGAGGACCCAATGAATTAAAAGTGGATTTGGATTCCCCAATTTGGATACTCTCTCATGAGGGTTACCCAATTTGGATAATCTCTTGTGAGGGTTACCCAATTTTAACTCTCAAAATAACCCAAGGTAGGTTCACAAGGAGTAAGGGAAACATATAATTAATATTTCAAAATCAAAAATAGCATTGGGGAGGATCCATCAAATTAATAGAAACATTAGTTTTACCAATTTGGTTACCCTCTCATGAGGGTTACCTGAGGGCTTCCTCCTAGAAATCAACCACTTAACTGATTCCCAAGGTAGGAAAGGAAAGGGATTTACCCAACCAATCATGGGGATCAAAGGATAGGTTGTAACACTGGTGTGAGACCTTTCCCACAATCACCAACTTGGTAGGAAAAATAATGAGGGAATAATCAAGAACTCAGGTAAAATCAAGAAACAAGAACATCACCATATGGTTTCAAGAATATAGAGTGAATGGGGGATTCACTCTATGGCTAAGAGAATCAAAGAAGAGGCCTTTACAGTAGTGTAATACCTTTCTCATAATCAAGTAATCAGAAGTATAGAAGATAGAATAAATCAAAGAAGAAACTAATCAATTACTAACCTTTTAGAAGAAGAACCAATGAAGAAACTTGAATGGATGCTTGAGGATCTTACTTGGCTTTGGAGGAGAGGTTCTAGGGTTCTTCCCATGTTATCCAGAGGCTTAGAACTGATTGTGAGTGAAAAACACGGAGTTCCCCCCTTTAAATAGCATAAAAAGTCCTCAAAACACTAGGATTTCCAATTTTGACCTTGATGACCTTGTTGGTCAATTGGTTGGTCGACTAGCCAGTCAACCAATCAATCGACCAACCATGTCAGCAACTCCAAAATAGGGGTTTAATGGTCCAAATCTCAATAACTTTGGATGGGCTTCTTTCAACACATCGAACTACTTACCTAGCATTGAGGGATGCCTTCAAACCATGTCCAAATAGGCTCTAGGTCCAACAACCAGGCTCTCCTTCATCAATGAGCAGTCAACTTCAAATCAAGAAAGGTTTCCATAAGGGAACACCATCATCAATATCCATGGGTTTCGGGATCCAACACCATGTCTTCTACTAAGATGGCCCATAGTTGTCTTCTTCCTTCACTTTGGGTCCTTGGGCCTACAAACAAATAGGGTTTTCGGGTTAGGGTTAGGGCTGGATTTCATAAAGGTGATTGACGAACACTGACAATAAGGCCCAAAAGTCAAGTTTTGAAACTCCAAACTTCAAATTTCCAAAGGGGGCTTCTCCCAACTCAACCAAGAGACTTACCTAGCATTGATGGACCTTCCAAAATGTGTCAAGCTAGGGCTCAAGTCCATCAACCAAGTTCTTCTCCAACAATTTGTAGTTTCTTCCCCAAGTCCGGTAAGGTTTCAATATAAGGAACTCCATCATCAATCTCCATGGGTTCAGGGTCAAACACTATGTCTTCCACTGAGATGGCCCACAATTGTCTTTTGCCTTCACTTCGGGTCTTTGGACCTACAAACATATGGATTTTCAAGTTAGGGTTTGGGCTGGTTTTCACAGGTACCCTACTTGAATACTCGAGGTGTGATCCACAGCTCTGAAGATCAAGTCTCAGACAATCATCCTCCCACGCCACACAATAATACAATCATGAGCAAGAATAAATCAATGTATTAATTACTGTAATTAAAGAATAAAATCAAAAGTAAGGATCTCAGAAGGATCTCAAAAACAACTATTTAAGTGCAGAAGTGATGTCAAATAAACAGAGTAATAGTGTGCGGAAGAATAATCAAATCTGATGTATACAACTGAGAACAATAAAGAAATACCAAATTGTTTTGAGTATCACAAAAAGCATGTTTTCTTAATAAAAGGGTAGTCTAAACTAAAAAATCTCCGTATCAAGTATGGGGTAGACCAGCTCATGAGTCGAGCTAATCCTGGTACTCGCAGTCGACACATGAACATTTTTCACTGTGATATTCGTGATCACCAACACTTTGTACACCGTATAGATCACTCGTCGGGGTCTCGTATCTTTGGATTTCAATGTTATCAATACCTGCAGTAAAATCTAAAGCAAACATTGTTCCCAAAGGGTAAGCTCAAAAGAACTCAACGAGTAGTTCACATACAAATAACAATTACAACTAAATTCAAGAACATGCTACTATGCAATATGATATGAGACAATATGCAAGAATGCAACTAACTCTAATAGATGCTAGTCTCTATTGGCAAACATGCATTAAGATGGAACACCAACCTCCTCTGAGAAGGTATCATCACTCTGATCTCTCATGGGTTGGTTGCCAGTCTTGAGATCCCAGGAAAGGAGACAAAGCATCCCTCTTAGACTATCACCATGGCTGAGGTTTAGGTCACCGCTCTCTTACCACACCATTGGTATGAGTACTGGCGTATGTCAGGGTTATACCTAGCCAAATGCAAGTCATCTACTGAGTCACATCAACCTAGGGTTAGATACTTCCCCTCATGCCTCTCAGAATCGGTTCATTATCCTTTCCCATTAGAGTCATCGTATCCTATGACACCAACCAGCTCAGACTATGGACTCTTAACCCTATTGGTCATCCACATATAATAAACGGAAAGCTCTCATGTCCTCTAACGGGTTGTCTACCTATCTTGAGCACCCATGAGCCTAGGCTTATTATGATGTGAACCTACCAATGAATGGCCCTCACAATGTGATTGTGTCCTCTCATGGGTTGGCCACCTGTCTTGAGCGCCCACAATCCCCATTGCTACCATTGGTCACTTGACATCAATACCCACGCCGACAGGGTGTGATATGACGGGGTTTCTAACCAAACACTTCTAGACTTCTTAGTTATAACATCCAGTGATCATGAAAAGTGCCAAGCGGCATCATAGGACTGTGTCCCATACCACCTCCACCGATATCCCAAGACAGAAACACCCAAATGGCATTCCTCAATTCACAACCACAACGTAACATACTCATTACAATATGATTCCAATCACATTACCATATCATAAGTCATTCCAAATATAACACAGTGACATATAGATCATATCTGATAATCATCATTACTAAACTATATTCTGAAATTACAGAGTCATAGTGATCATATCTAAGTCATATAACAACAATATTGAACATGCATTCAAGTCCTAATACAAATAAGAATGTTACTAGGGTTATATGTAAGTGAACGTCCTCACCTTGTTATTGATTCGAAACCTACGTAGAATAGATCGAAGGATGAGTTCAAACTTGTCAAAGAGTCCTAATAACATGATTATTCAAAGTTAGAAACAAACTTAATGGTTTGGAAATGAAAAGAGAACAAAACCAAAACTTAAGTATGTTAGCACCAGGCTTGGTTGCTTGGGGTTGCCAAGGCAGGCGACCAAGGCTGTTGTATATGGATAGTAAAAGCCTAGATTGATAGAGAACTCATCGTTTGGGTTCAAACCACTCCGAGTTTAACTAGAAAATTCTAAAATCATGGTAAGACATTATTTAGCATGGTTTAAGGATCAAACATAGTGAAAGGAATGGAAACCTAACGAATCCTATAATAGGTTTCTTCTAAAATCAAACCGCAAGATTCACGGATAGATTAGCGTGAATGGAGATTCAATCTAGAGTAACGAGAGTAGTAGGTAAAGGTCTGAAATCATCATAGAATATGGTCTCAGATAGTTTGAAGATTAGACTAATCAGAGAGAATAAAAATCCAATAGATCTTATGCTAGGTCTTTATCGAAATCATACCGTGAAATTCACGAAAGAGCTAGAGTGAATGGAGATTCACTCTTGAACTAAGAGAATAGAAGAATAGGTACTTACAACAAGTATAGATCTTGAAGAAGGTCTACACAATAGGTAGAAACAATGAGTAGAGAAGAACTAGAAAGAAGAGAACAAATGCTAACCTTTTAGAAAGCGAAAAGATGAACAGAAAGCTTGACGGATGCTCCCACAGCTTACTTCACATTGGAGAGCGGGTTTTCAGACCTACAGTATGGATTTTCAGGTTAGGGTTTTGAGGGATTCCACACTAATCCTGTGATGCAAGAAGCAATCAAGAAAGAGATTATTAAGTGTTTTGATCATGGTGTCATTTATCCTAATTTTGATAGCCAATGGCTTAGTCCTGTTCAAGTAGTCCCAAAGAAGTTTGGTGTTATTGTAGTCCAAAATTCACATAATGAATTGGTTCCTAGCCATGTTCAAACTGGATAGCGAATATGTATTGATTATAGGAAATTGAATGCTGCAACTTGGAAGGACCATTTCCCTTTACTTTTTATTGACCAAATGCTTGAGAGGTTAGCTGGCCATGAACACTATTGTTTTCTTGATGGTTATTCTGGTTATAATCAACTCCCAATTGCATTGGAGGATCAGCACAAAACAACATTCAAATGCCTCTATGGGACTTTTGCTATCATCGCATGCCCTTTGATCTATGTAATGCACTTGTAACATTTCAAAGGTGTATGATGAGTATTTTCTCAGATATGGTGGAATTTTTTCTTGAGGACTTTTTGGATGATTTTTCTATTCATGGTTTTTCTTATTTTGACTGCCTTCACCATTTTAGATTGGTATTGGAGAGATGTAGAGAAAAGAATTTAGTTCTTAATTGGGAGATATGTCATTTTATGGTGAAAGAATGAATTGTTCTTGGTCATGTGATTTCTAAAGATGAGTTAAAGTAGATAAAGCCAAGGTAGACCTTATTGCTAATTTACCACTCCCTAAAACTGTTAAGTATGTTAGAGCTTTCTTAGGGCATGTTGGCTTTTGCTGTCATTTAATTAATTGCTTTAGTCAAATTGCAAGATCTCTCTCACCCAATTATCGGCTAAGGACAAAACTTTTGTCTTCTCAAAAAAAAAAAAAAATGTTTGGAGAGTTTTGAATATCTGAAAAGGGCATTGACTAATGCCCCCATCATTCAAGCCCTTTGTTTGGACTGAATGTTTTGAAGCCCTTGTTTGGATTGAACCTTTTGAATTGATGTGTGACGAATCTGATTTTGCTTTGGGGGTTGTTTTAGGGCAAAGAATCAACAAGTTACCCCATGTAATCTATTATGCAAGTATGACTCTAATTGATGCACTACTTAATTATACTACCACTAAAAAGGAATTCTTAACTGTTGTTATTGCTTTAGAGAAGTCCCAGTCCTACTTGGTTGGATCTCATGTGATTGTCTATATGGATCATTCTGCCATTCGGTATCTTGTTCAAAAAAAGAATGTTAAAGATCGTCTCTTAGATGGGTTTTACTTATGCAAGAATTTGATCTTGAAATTAGGGATAAGAATGAAAGTGAAAATCTTGTTGCTAACCACTTGTCTAGGCTTCCTAATTCAATAGTTGATTTATTCCTAGTGAATGGGAGTTTTCCTGATAAGCAATTATTGGCAATGTCTAGTGAACCGTGGTTTGCTAATACTGTGAACTACTTGGCTATAGGTGTGACTCTTGACCATTGGTCCACCCAAGATATGTATAACTTCCATTCACAAGTTAAATATTTCTTTTGGAATGACCTTTATCAATTCAAAATATGTCCTAACCAAATCATATGATGATGTGTGCAGCACAATAGTATAATCAAGAGCAAGAGAAAATCATTGTATTAAAGTAATCAAAGAAAAAAAAAATCAAGGATGGATCTTAAGAAAAGATCACAACGAATATCAGAGTGCGGAATGAATGATACTAATACAAAATTAGAGTATAGAGTATAGCGAAAATAAACTCTAAATCAAAGCGGAAAGGTGGATCAAAACTCTAATGTACTACTACCGAATAAAATAAAGGAAGTCTGTATCTAATATATATCTTCTATTAGTTCTTCCTCTTCTTCTTCGACCTTCGCCTTTTTCACCTTGGGCTTATACACTTGCATCTTAGGATATGCATCCACCTCACATTCCCAATGACAAACAAGACGATGTCTACTATTGTTAATAGGTGCCATCGTAGTAGTCCAGACTGGTGTTTGGGTCATACCACTGGTCACCAACTTCTCCCATTGGTTCTGTAGCTGCATCACATATGGAAGGGTCCTTCGCACAAGAGCTCGAGATCTCTTCTGAACCTGCATAGTCATCTAACAAACATTGTCCCCGCAGGGTGAGCTCAAAAGAACTTAGCAAGTAGTTCAATCCTAAATAACAACTATAAACAGTTCAGAACAAGCATAATGCAATATGATATGAGACAGTAATGCAAATATGCTTATAACTCTCTATATACTAGTCTCTAGCGGTAGACATGCATTAAAATGGAACACCATACTCCTTTGGGTAGTCTCAATCACTCTCCCTCAACAATCTCTGTATCTTGGGTTCTCCACGGTATTTGGGTCAGGGCATCCATCTCAGACATTCCATGGCTAGGGTTTCGGTCACCACTCTCTCACTCCACCATTGGTTTGAGTATTGGTGCATGTCAGGGTTATACCTAGCCCAATGCAAGTCATCTATTGAGTAATATCAATCTTAGAGTCAGATACTTCCCTTCTGTGCCCTAGATAGTTTGTTCCGGTATTTTTACCTCCCTTCCATGCCTAGGCAGTCCGTTCCAGTATCTCCCTTCCTAGAGTCATCGTATCCTATGGCTCCAACAACTTAGACTACGGACTCTTAACCCTATTAGTCATCCACATATAATAAACGGGAAGATCTCATGTCCTCTCACGAGTTATCTACCGGTCTTGAGTGCCCATGAGCCCAGGCTTATTATGTGCGACCCTACTAATGAATGACCCCCACAATGTGAGTATGTCTTCTCATGGATTGGATATTGGTCTTGAACACCCATAATCCCTATTGTTGCCATGGGTCACTCGACAGCAATTTCCTCACCAATAGGGTGAGTTATGATGGGGTTTTCTAGCCAAACACATCTAGACAAGTCCTAGGTATGGCATCCAGTAATCGCGGAAAGCACCAAGGGGCAACATAGAAAAGCATCCCATACCACCTCCATTGATGTCCCAAGACAGAATTACCAAAAGGGCATTCCCCATTCCACATTTATAACCTAGGCAATCACATCTCAACATAATTCCACAAATATATCATATCAAGGTCCAATCACAATAGATTCAATCACATTCATACAAGTATGCAAGTTAACATAATGAAAGATATTCTGAAATTTCAGAAGTATAACAAATAAAGAAGAGTCCTAAGACACTAGTTAACACATGCATACAAGTACTAACATAATAAAGAATGTAATCATGTCAATTGTGAGTGAACGTACTCACCTTAAGCTAGATTCTAAATCTCTAGAGAAAAGATCAAAGGGTAGGTCCAAAATTACCAAAGAAACCCTAAACATACAAGGATTAAGTATTAGGAACAAAGCCTAAAGGCTCGGAGATGAAGCAGGGTCAAACAGGGCAACCTTGCTGTCATAGGACCCCTTGGTCGCTTGGCACGACCAAGGCAGTCGACCAAGCATTCTGTATATGAACAGAAAACCACAACTTTGATCGAAAACTCATTGTTTGAGTTTTGAACACTCATAAGGATACTATATTTAAAGATCTAAGCATCAAACATGGTCATCAGAATGAAGATCTAATAAATCACATATTAGTCTTAATCCGCAGATTCCACGGATACACTAGAGTGAATGGGAATTCATTCTAGGAATAAGAAATCATTAGATCATGATCAGAAAATAACCTAGGAATTTATCTATCATGGATTAGAATTCAAATAACTCAAACAAGTATACGATCATTAAGATCACACTAGGCCTTTACCGAAATCATACCGTGTTGTCCACTGAAAGAATAGAGTGAATGTAGATTCACTCTAAGTCTATAAGGTTAGAAGAATGGGTCCTTACAGTAGCATAAGACCCTTCTCATAATCATAATAATGGGTAGAAACAGAAGAGAGAATAGATCTAGAGAGAATGAGAGCGATTACTAAGCTTGAAGAAGCAGATTTGATGGAAGCTGTCACGAATGCTTTGGGATCTTCCTTGACCTTGAAAAGAGAGCCCTAGGGTTCTTCTCAGGTTCTCCACAAGCTTAGAGGCAAAGTGGCTTGAATTAGATCGAAGTTTGAATATATAGGGCTCTGGAAACTTAATTTCCAAAAATACCAAATCTGTCTCGGGGAAGCTTTGGTCTCTTGGCTAAGGCAATCGACCATGTCAGTACCTTTTGGTCAAAAATTGTCTTCTGGTCTCCGAAAGCCACAAACTCCACTTGGGTCCTTTTCCAACTTATGAAAGAGTCTTACTTGGTTCTATAGGACCTTCCACTTGTGTCAACACTGCACTCATGGTTCATCTTCAAAGTCCATCATCAATCAAGTTGCATCTTCTTCCAAAGTCAATTAGGGTTTCCATAATAGGATCTTCATCATCAACATCCCTTGGTTCTAAATCAGACCCAATGGGTTCCAATGGAATGGCCCACAGGTTTCTTCTTTCTTGACTTTGGGTGTTTGGACCTACAACATAGATCCGGGTTAGGGTTTGTGAGGGATTTCACAATTTTGGGCCTACCAAAACTGCAGCCAAAGTTTTGCAATGTGAATTTAATTGGTCTAACTTATTCAAAAATGCTTTTACTTATTGCAAGACATGCTCATATTGTCAATCTCTTGGGAAACTGAGTAAAAGAAATATGATGCCTCTTAATCCAATTCTAGTGGTTGAGGTTTTTGATGCTTGGGGAATAGATTTTATGGGCCCCTTCCCAAAGTCTTTTGAAAATGAGTACATTCTGTTAGCGGTAGATTATGTTTCTAAATATATTGAAGCCCGTCATTGTAAGACCATTGACCATCAGGGTGGTTATCCAATTTTTAAGCAAGAATATCTTCCCCCGATTTAGTATGCCTAGGGCTATCATTAGCAATAGAAGAAAACACCTTTTCAATTAGTTATAAAGTATGGCATGTAGCATAAGTTGGTAACCCCTCATCACCCTCAAACTAGTAGACAAGTAGAAGTTTCCAATAGGAAAATCAAACAAATTCTAGAGAAAATTGTGAATCCTAATTGGAAGGATTGGTCCAATCGTTTGTTAGATGCATTATGGGCTTACCGGACCGCATTTAAGACCATAATTGGTCAATGTCCCTATCTTTTGGTATATGGTAAAACCAGTTATCTTCCAGTTGAGATGGAACACCGTGCTTTTTGGAAGATTTAAGGAATGATGCTTATGACAATGCTACAATTTTCTAAAGAAAAGACTAAGGCTTTTCATGATAAAACACATTCTTAGGAAATCTTTCACACCTGGTGAAAAAGTTTTTCTTTACAACTCTAGATTGCACTTGTTTCCAGGGAAGCTTCGTTCCTGTTGGGGGGGGGGTCCTTATATTGTGCAGGTTGTATACCGTCATGGTGTTGTAGAGATTATGAATCCTACCACTAGAGTAACTCTTAAGGTAAATGGGCATAGGTTGAAGCCATCCTTGAGATGCCAAGTGTTGACAAAGTAGAGGTCATGGATCTCCATGAGCCTATTTACACTGATGATTGGAAGGTTTAACTTGCCTACACCTTGTCCTTGTTTCTTTCTTTTCATGTATGCATTGAGGACATTGAATTAATCAAGTAGAGGGGGGAGGGATTTAAGCTTCTTTGTAGATTTTGATTTTGGCTTTTGGTTAGTATAAACACCCTTTCAATTGCTATGATGTGTGAAATAAGAGTGATTTTAGTACCTATTCATAAACACATAAAGATCTTGTTGAGAGGAACGCAACTTGTATGTATCTTGAGATGAGATTCCCCTAGAAAATAGGAGGCCCTTAACTTAAGGCGTTGGACCATCTATGGGTCTTGTGGGTCCTTGTTCCTTTGGTTAGGAGTTGAGACCAATTTTCGTTAGGCATGACACAAAGAAAGAAAAAAAAAGTTTAAATTCCTTGGAACTAAATAGGGCACTCTAATTTAGGAATCGAGGTGACTTGATAGAAACTCTTAAGAAGGAGATTATTGAAAAAAAATTCTAGCATCAGTGTCTATGATGGCATATGTGCAAAAGTGAAGCTACAAATGTGAAATCCAGCCCAAACCCTAACCTAGACACCCAGTCTGTTTTGGATGAAGAAGGGCTTGTTTGTTGTTTGACCTTGAAGTTGGACCATGAGTGTAGTGTTGCTACCTTTGGAAGGTCCTAGGAAGTCAAGTCAGACCTCTCCCTTAGTGTAGATCCGAAGACCCGAAGTGAAGGAAGAAGTCTTTGTGGGCCATCTCAATGGAAGACATGGTGTTTGAATCAAAACCCATGGAGATTGATGATGGAGTTCCCTTTTGGAAACCTTTTCTGATTTGGGGAAGAAACTGCATCTTAGTGTTGAAGAGTTTGGTTGATGGACTTGAGGCCTAGTTGGACGTGATTTGAAGGCATTCCTTTATGCTAGGTATGTTGCTTGTTGAGTTGGGAGAAGCCCCATAGAAAATTTTGGGGTTTGGAGCTCGAAATCCTTATTTCTAGGCTTGCTGTCAGCCTGGGTCGACTGGGCCAGTAGACCCAGCAATTGACCCACAGGCAGGGGCTTTTGTGTCAAACTCTGATTTTCTGGGTTTTTGATGCTCTATATATTAGAACTTTGTGGTTTTCAACCACACTTGTTTCTAAAGCCTCTAGAGAATGTGGGGAACCTCTCTCAAGCCTTCTCATTGGAGTTGTGGAAGATCCTCTTCCAATCCTCAAAGTACTTCGGCGAATCCTCTTCCTTAAGGTTAGTGAATCATCTCCTACTACTGTAATATCTTCTCTCTACTATTATTTCTTATTGTTTTGATTATGAGGAAGGTATTACACTACTATAATGACCCAACCTCTGATCTCCTTTGGCTTAGAGTGAATTCTCCTTCACTCTATGTTTTCCTTGAAGCCATATGGCGATTCTCCATGTTTTTTACTTGGTTTCGTTAACATGATCCATCCTCTCTGTAGTTTTCTATTCTAATCTATGTTAGACTTGTTTCTTATTGGTTTTCTAAGCATGATCTATTGTTCTTATTCCTTTTGAATGAGTTCCCTTTCATTCTAGCCTTTCCGTGATGATCCGTGGTTTTAAGCCTATTTGGGTTTTGTTAGAACTCTATTCTAAAGACCTTATTAGATGCTTGAGTCATCATAGATAGTCTTAGTATGTTTCTGGGGATCTCCCCTTCGAATTTCGGAGTAATCGGACTTCAAATGAAGAAGTTATTATCGATTTAGGGTTTTCTATTCCGTATTGTTCACTGGGTCGACTGCCTGGTCGCCTAGGCCAAGTTGCTTAAAAATCGACTCATAGAGTCAATAACTCCAGTTTTGCTCTGTTTCGACTCCAATCTTTTGGATTTGCTTCTTATGACCAATACATGTTTTCTCAAGCTTGTTTAGGTGATTTTGGAATTGATCTCTAATCTCTTACTTGAAGATTATAATTTCGGATTTCAAGGTGAGTATTCCAACTCACAATATGCCTATTTACATGCCTTTTTGTGATATGACATGAATGCATGATCTAGCTACTACTATTTTGTTTTCTTTACATCATGATACTTCTTTAGTTACAGTAGCATGTTCATATTGTGATTTACATATTGGAATTGATGATTTAATGTTGTGAATGTGATTTGGACTATAATGTGATATGTATGGAATCATGGTATGAGGTGAATGCCAAGGTTTTAGTTGAGGAATGGGGAATGCACTTTTGGCATTTCTGTCTTTGGACACTTGTGGAGGTGATATGAGACGCTTTCCTATGGTGCCCCTTGACCCTTTCCCTGACTACTGGTTGACATACCTAGGATTGGTCTAGAAGTGTTTGGCTAGGAAACCCTTGTCATATCTAACCCCATTGGAAGGAGAATTGAGACCGAGTGACCCATGGCAGCAATGGGGATTTGTGGGCGCTCAAGACCGGTAACCAACTTGGGAGAGGACATGAATCACATTGTGGGGGCCATTCATTGGTAGAGTTGCATGTGGTAGACTTGGGCTTGTGAGCGCTCGAGATTGTGGGAAGCATGAGAGGACACGAGAGCTTCCTGTTTACTATGTGTGGATGACCAATAGGGTTAAGAGTCTACATAGCCGGGAAGGAGACAGTGGCTCTAGAGGGAAAGGTACCGAAAAGGATCACAGGAAGCGAGGAATGGACGTATCTAACCCTAAGTAGATGTGACTCAGTAGATGACTTGTATTGGGCTAATATTAACCCTATATACGTGCCACTACTCAGACCAAAAGGTGATGTAAGAGAGTGTTGACCTAAACCCCAGCCAAGGTGTGAAACCTAGCCCTGACCTTGACCCTGACCCTGACCCGAATCCCTTGATGTTTGTAGGTTCAAAGATCTGGAGTGGTGGAAGAAGAGACTTGTGGGCCCTTGTAGTTGAAGACTCGGTGTATGATTCAGAGCCCATGGACATTGACAGTGATGCCCCTTACTTGGATGCATTGTCAGTGTTCAGTGAGAAACTACACCTAGAAGAGGGGAAGCTTAGTTGAAGTGCTTGATGCACTTTTGGTCTTGTTTCAAAGGTATTTCTCTACTCTAGACTTGTTTATTGACTTGTAGGAGAAACCCAACTCAATTCGGATCAATCTAACCTTTCATTTCCCTAGATCAAGCATGCTGTCTATGCTTGGTCGACTGATTGGTCGAGTGGGCCTTTCGACCAAGCCAGTCGACTGGGCCTGTCGACCAAGTCAGTCGACTGGGCTTGTCGACCAAGCCAATCGACTGGGCCTGTCGACCAAGCCAGTCAACTGGGCCTGTCGACCTAGCCAGTCGACCAAAGGTTGCCCAAATCCAAGAAAAAGATGCTTTTTGGATATTCCCTTCTCTACTTAAGTGCTTCTCGTGTTTTGAACCCTATTTCACATTTTTAACTTGCTGAGAATGTGGGGAGAGCTTCCCAAAGAACCTCCTTGGTAGTGGTGAAGATTATTCCCTTCCAATCATTGCCAATCATTGTTTCTTGTTTCCATTAACACCTACAAGGTATGATTCATCACTCTCACTCTCTATTCTACTCTTTTCTTTTCTTGCTGTTGCTACATTGGAGTTGATGCTGCAACCTTGCAACCATCACTCCAAGTGTTCACTCTTAGCTAATCGATGATCTTATTCCATTTCTATTAATGCTATGCTCTCATTTCAATTCTCGCATATGCATTGCTATGATTCTCTTCTTAACTTCATGCATTGTTGTCCTAAACTGAGGCATGAAGTGTGCTATGTCTATGTTCTATGCTAGCATATGATTCTAATCCATTTCTTATCAGTTCCCTAGCTAATTGCTTCATTTCCATTGCAATTTCAATTGATTCCAATTCATGCTATGATTCTTGTATTTATAACATAGGGTTTCAATTTGGGGATTTCCAATTAGACCATTAGATTGTGTTAATTACTTGATTAATAGTGTTCTTATACTGTTATAATGAATCCCTCCAAGTTTCAGATAGATTCGAGCCTTGGAAGATCGATTTCGGGCCAAAATGCACTATCCAACCACGACACTGTTCACTTGGTCAACTGCTTGGTCGACTGAGTCAGTCGAGAAAGTCAGTCAACCAAGCTGTTGCTGAATTGTGTACTTCAACGATTTGATTCGTTCGACCTCCGATTTTCCTGATTTCTTTTCTAATCTTTCATTTATGTTTGTCTAGGGTCTTAATACCATACTTGGATCATTCTTTTGTGACCTTTGGATTATCATCATTGCGGCTTAAGGTAAGGACGGTTATACCCATATGATATAGACTATGTGTGTCACATCCAACCCTAAATCCACCAAGGGGGTACCCTATCTGGATTACCGAGGGAGTGAATCACAGTCCCACCGATCAAGTTTAGGAACGATCATAGTCACTTAGCACAATAATATAATCAAAAGCAAGAACAATTCTTTGTATTCAAATAATTTAATAATAAAAGTCAAGAGAAGATCTCAGAAGGATCACAAAGGACATTAGAGTGCGGAAAAGATACCAATGAAATAAATGATCAACATGCGGAAATGAGGTGGAAATTCCCTCTACAACATTAGCGGAAGGTAGATCGAATAAAATTAAGGGTTACAACCGGTTTCCAAAATGACAAGGGAACGAACTAAACTATGGTCTCGACAAATCAAATAAAAAGGTTAAAAAGGGAATGAGGCGATATCCCAACTCTAACACATAAGTGTAAAACTGAACTGCTCCAGATAAGTCCCAATCTCGGACTACTAGTCTTTATCAACTTGTACACTGTGACCAGTGGGGTACGGGTCATCAACTTGGTCTTCAGAGTGTTGATTGTCAAAGTCAACAGTAGTAGTACCTGCAATAGAGTCTAACAAAAGATGTTGCAAAAAGGAGTGAGTTCAAAAGAACTCAGCCTTTTCAAAAGAACTCAGCAAGGCAGTTATTCCATAAAACATAAGCCATATGATATAAACCATAACATGATGCAATATGATATGAAACACATGATACAAGTATGATTCTAACTCTATGAATGCTAGTCTCTAAGGTAGACATGCTTTAAGTCATAGCACCATACTTCTTTGGGTCATCAGTCACTCCCCCCTCAACCCATTCCGTATCTTGGGTCTGCCATGGTAGTTGGGTAAAGTCCTCTCAAACCATGGTAGGGGATTCAGTCACCACTCTCTCACATCACCATTTGGTATAAGTATTGGCGCATGTCAGGGTAAAGCCTAGCCCAATGCAAGTCATCTACTCAGTCATATCAACTCAGATCCAGATATTTCCATTCCTCGCCCCGGGTGATCCTTTCCGGTATCCTTCACACTTGAGTCAGCATAATCCCAGATTACAGACTCATCAACCCTATTGGTCATCCACAAATAGTAAATGGGAAGCTCTCATGTCCTCTCACGGGTTGGTTACCGGTCTTGAGCGCCCGTGAGCCCAAGTCTAGCTATTTGCAACCCTACTAATAAATGGCCCCTTTTGGGTATCCGCAAAGCGATTTATGTCCTCTCAAGGGATGGTTACCGGTCTTGAGCGCCCACAAATCCACACTACTACCACGGGTCGTTCGGTCTCAATGCCCTTCCGATTTGGGTCTGATACGATAGGGACATCCTAGCCATACATCTAGACAAGTCTTATGTATGTCATCCAATAATTCAGAAAAGCGTAGATGGGCATCTTCGGAGAACATCCCATACTATTCCCTCCGATGTCCAAGGACAGAAATGTCAATAGGACATTCCCCAATCCCAAATCATACCTATTCAATCACATTATCAATCCCATCATATTATACATAAATGAGATTTCATCATATAGAAAGATACATACCATAACATGATCAATTACATATGAATTTATTAAGAATACATAATCATGACAACAAAAGAATATGTAAACATGGCACTACTATACCTGAAGTACTTATAATAGTCATATAATGTAGGAAATACGATAAAGAAGGTAAATCTACTAAGTCTCTAACATAGAAGCAAGAATCACATAATCTATGTAATTATGGTAACAACTGTCCTTACCTTATGTTGAGTTGATGATGAATCAAGAATTTCCAAGGAATGATCCAAAAGTAGTGTTAAGACCCTAAACAAACATAAATACGAGGTTAGAGAAGAAATCGGGAAGATCGGATGTCGAACAGGTCAAAACTGGCTGAGGTTGCTGTCAGCAACAAGTTTGGTCGATGGTCTTGGTTGATGGCATCGACTAAAGAGGATCGACCAAAATTGTCTTCGGGGCTGCATAATGGGTTTTGGGGATTTGGTCCGAAATTGGTCTTCCGGGGCTCGGATCGATCCGGAACTTGGAGGGATGATTAATAACAATGTGAGAACACTACCTAGCAAGTATTATCACAATCCAATGGTCCAAATGAAAGCCCCCAAATTGAGGTCCTATGTTCTAAAGACAAGAATCCTAGCATTCATGAGAAATCGATGAAATTGAAAGGGAAGCTAGAGAATAAGTTGGGGAATGGGTTAGGAACAAGATTACAATCAATTGTAAGCCAAAAGTTAGGCTAATCATACTCCACATTTCAGTTTAGTATAAGAAATCAGGTTGTTAAGCAAAGAATCATGGTAATGCATATGCAAGGATCAAGATGCAAGTGAGGCATAGCAAGAATGAAGGAAAAACAAGTATAAATGGGAAGAGACATTCTTGGCAAGGTGTTTGCAAGGTTGCAACACCTTGGCCATGGTGTCATCAGTAAAATGAAGAAGAGAAGTGGGTAGGATAGAGAGCAAGAGAGAGAATCATACCTTAGAAGATGATAGTTGGAGAAGAGAGACAATGATTCTTGTAGAAGATCATCACCCAAGCCAAGGAGGAGCCTAAGAGGAGTCTTCCCACGTTCTCAAGTGTTGAAATGAGTAAAATATGGTTATAGGTTCGAGGTTTCACTTAAATAGAGGAAGGAATATCCAAAAGCATATTTTTTCTCGAATCTGGGCTTGTTTGGTCAATGCCCTTTGGTTGATGGCATCGACCAAAGAGGATCGACCAAAACAGGTTTCAGCCGAAAATCCAGAAATAGTTCAGCAACTTCGGACGGGGATTCAGAGGGCTATACGGGGTCAAATTGAGTGAGGTTTTCTTCTACAAGTCAATAAAGAAGTCTAGTTTCCATAAATACCTTCGGATTGAGTACAGGAGTTCATTAGGTATTTCAACTAATTCACCCCTCTTCGGTGCGCAGATTCAAAACTAACATTGACAATGCTCTCAAGTGAGGGGGCATCATCGTCAATGTCCATGGGCTTGAGTTTTGACACCAAATCATCAACCAAAAGGGTTCACAGGTCTCTTTTTCCCCCACTTCAGGTCTTCGGACCTACAAACATAACATATTCAGGGCCGGGTCAAGGTTAGGATAAGGCCAGATATTACAGATCTACCCTCAGGGAAAGGTCTGGCATGACTTCCTAAGGCTTTCAAAGATAATAACACTGAAATCAAGGTCCAACTTTAAGGTCTAACATCAAATGAGTCTTTCTTTGAGTTGGATTTTACATTCTCCCCCCCTTAAAATAATTTCGTCCTTGAAATTGAGAGAGTACTAGGCTTTCGAAAGAGATGGAGATACATCGCTTTTACCTTGACTTTCTTCTCCCAAAATCTAGGGAAAATAAATAACAATAAGTCTTTTGTAAGAAAACAAGGAATAAATCTAACATGCCTTGAAATCAAATCGAAAGTGTGATCATGGCTTCATGAAGACTTCACAAGGATTATGGCAAAGATCAATATGGAGATCATAAAACCTTAAGAATGATGGGAGATTGTAGAAGAGATGGTTACAAGGATGTAGTATCTTCTGCTAAATCTCAATCACAAAGTTTAAAACATAGTAAGAGTAGATCAATACAACACAAGAGAGATTACTAACCTTTGATTGAGGAACAGGAGACGAAAAGCTTGAAGTCTTGAAACAATTAGGAGGAATAACAAATCATGAAGATCACACTTGATTTCTCTTTGAAATCATCATGTGGAGAGTTCACAAGGTTACAGAGTGTATGGAGATCCACTCTAGAACAACAGGGATAGAAGGATCAGTCATGGGAATGACTTAAGATCACCCTCCTATCAACGGGAATATAAGGCACAAAAAGAAATAGAAGGGAGAAAAGATCAGCTTCGAGGTAAACTTCTACCAATTGAAACTAGGCAACTCATACGACAGAGAATAAATCGAACAATGTATATGGTAGGTATGCATTTGGCACAGCAGCAAGATTAGGATTAGGTGGGATTTCACAATGTGACAATTACATTGATGTTGGCAACTTAGTAGTCAGCTTATTAGTTGTATTTAGACATCATATGACTACTGTAGTTACCTTATGACAATAGCACCATGTTTATTTACTTTTTTTTATCATGTCTATTCATTCTTGTTATTTACTTATACACTTGAATGTGTGACGATATGACGTATCTTTCAATATGATGATGTATCATGTATGTATGATATGATGAACTAAGAATGTGATTGGATAAGTATGATTTGGGATTGGGGAATGTCCTTTTGACATTTCTATCCTTGGACATTGGAGGGAATAGTATGGGATGTTCTCCGAAGATGCCCATCGACGCTTTCCCGGATCATTGGATGACATACATAGGACTTGTCTAGATGTAAAGCAAGAAGTCAGATGGGCCATCCCAGTGGAAGACTTGGTGACTGGCTTTGAATCCATGAGTGTTGATGTCAGTGTTCCATTTATGGAAACTGCATCCTGATGAAGATCGGATTAGTTGATGGACTTGGAGTGCTCTTTGTCATGGTTCGAAGGCATTTCTACCTACTAGGTAAGTCACTTGGTGTGTGTGCAAAACCCCTTGATGTTTGGATTTGATTTGAGCCTTCATTTCCCTGTTTTGGTATTGCTTTTCTGATTGGTCGACTCATTGGTCGATTGGACCAGTTGACCAATCCAATCGACCAATGGGTTCTGCTTTTGCTAATTAGGTCTTGCTTGCTCTATTTAAGTTCAATCTCGAGTCTACTTCGTATTTTGCCTCCAAACTCTTTGGAACATACCAGAGACCTCTGCAAGACATCTTCCTTGCATCCTTGGTTGATCCCTCGCAAGAACTCAAGTAATCTTCTTCCTCTTGCACCAAAAGGTATGTCTATACTCTCTTCTTCTTCTCTATCTCTGATTTTCTTTCCTTTTTGGGTTGAGACAGTAGAGAAGATGTTGCGTTCTCTATTGCAAACATCTCTTTACTTATTTCTCATGATTTCCTAAGGATTAATGGCTAAAGCAATGATCTTAATCATGATCATTGCAAGCTTTTGAAGGAATGATGGTCTAAATCATGATCTTGTCTTCGTTAATCTTTTGATTCAAATTCTGATCTTCTTAGATCTATTTTATTGTTCATATTAGTAGTCAATTGCTGTGTTTTCTTTACAAGATCTATAACCTATCAATCTCTAGTTATTTCTCCTTGATCATACCATGTTCTTTCTTCTAGAACCATGATTGATTTAATCATGCTAACTTTTGTTTCCTAATGTGTAACTTGAAAACTTGATTCGATTAGTGTTTTGAAGTCCTCTATACACTAGGATACTGCTATTGTAGTTTACCCCTTGTTTGATACCCTTTTGAACCACCAAATTCGGTTCTTTATTCTCAAAATTCTGATTTTTGAAGGCCACTGTCTCGGTTGGTCGACTCATTGGTCGACTGAGGCAGTAGACCAAGTCAATCGACCAATGAGTATAGCAACTCCATATCTGGTTTGTTTTGATATCTTTCCTTCTAGGTATCTTTCCTAATATGTTGTATACAACTGTTTAGGACCTTCTTCTCAAGTTTTGTCAAGATCTTACTTGATTCCTTAAGATTCCTTTGCGAGTTATAAAAGGTAAGGATGGTTATTTCCTTAACTACATAGATTGCATATCTTAGTTTCTATATTTGAATCTTGTTAGTTTATTTCTTAATTAGATTCTTACAATGTTATACTACTATTGCACTATCTTGATTTCAGTAGCATTACTTGTTTATGATTCATGTATGATTTACTTATTAATTATACGCAAGATATATGTTGTTATTGATTTCTTTCCATATATGAAGTTACTATATATGTGATGTTATGGATTCATGTTTGTGTATGATTAAGTATGGTTTGGAAAGGGGAGGTGTCCTTTTGACACTTTTGTCCTTGGACTACTACGGGAATATTATGGGATGTTTCCGGAGATGCCCTTTGGACACCTTCCTAAACTGTTGGATGATATATTTAGGACAGTCTAGTGGTGTTTGGCTAGGATGTCCCATTATGTTAGACCCTAGTCGGAGGGGTATTGAGACCGAATGACCCGTGGTAGCAATGGGGATTCATGGGCGCTGAAGACCGGTAACCAATCTGTGAGAGGACAGGAATCACATTGTGGGGACCATTTATCGGTAGGGTTGCATATGGTTAGACTTAGGCTCACGGGCGCTCAAGACCGGTAACCAACCCGTGAGGGGACATGAGAGCTTCCCGTTTACCATATGTGGATGACCTATAGGGTTGATGAGTCTGTAGTCAGGGACTATGAGGACTCTAGTGTGAAGGATACCGGAAAGGATCGCCAGGGGCGAGGAATGGACGTATCTGGATCTGACTTGATGTAACTGAGTAGGAGACTTGCATTTGGCTAGGCTTTGACCCTGACATGCGCCGGTACTTAGACCAATGGTGATGTGAGAGAGTGGTGACTTAACCCCCAGCCATGGAATGTCCTGAGGGATGCCGGACCCACTACCAAAAGGCGTTGTGTGATTAGACCTTCCTAAAGAAGTACTGTGCTATGACTTAAAGCATGTCTGCCAATAGAGACCAGCATAGATAGAGTTAAAATCATATTGCATCATGTGTTTCATATCATATAGCATTTTACTTTGCTTTGAAATCCTGCCATTTATGTTATTATGGATTAACTGCCTTTCTGAGATTTTCTTTGAAACTCATTCCTTTTGTGCAATGTTTTGTTAGACTACTCTACAGGTTCTGAGTATCATGACTGCTCGTATGAAGAAGCTCAAGGAGAAGAGGCATATCTCCAGGAAGATGATTGCGGTTACGACAATTACACTGAAGATTCCGTGGGTGGTTATGCTGCGTACGATGCTTAGTCCAACCATAGAGTGGAAGCGCCCTTGCGCCATTTTTGAGATTTATACTTATAGAGAACAATTTAGTTACTTATTGTACCTGTTATTGAGATTAGTTTTTATTCCTTTTCCTTTTCTTTTAGTACTACTTTTCCGCTAGTTGTAGAGTGGGATTCCGCCTCACTTTACTTTATTGATTTGACATTCTGATTATCTTTCGTACTCTGATTACATATGATTTACTCTTTCCTTATTTGGATCTTTTGTTTATCTTT
The DNA here is from genome assembly GCF_041222555.1 of Hakea prostrata. Classification (NCBI taxonomy): domain Eukaryota; kingdom Viridiplantae; phylum Streptophyta; class Magnoliopsida; order Proteales; family Proteaceae; genus Hakea; species Hakea prostrata. The sequence goes on from NC_142600.1 coordinate 46,145,839, forward strand.
TGCACATTGTTTATTATTGTTTATGATTATGTTATTGTCTATGTGGGAGGCTGATTACCTCAATACTTGGTCTTCGAGGCTGTGGATCACACACTCGGGTTTGCCAGGTAGGGTACCGGCTGGGTGGATGTGACCGAAGGACCCGTGGTAGTAGTATGGTTTGATGGGCGCTCAAGATCGGTAACCACCCCGTGAGAGGACATAAATCATACTAGGGATACCCGAAAGGGGCCATTTATTGGTAGGGTTGCAAATAGCTAGACTTGGGCTCACGGGCGCTTGAGAAAAGTGGTTATATCCGTGAGAGGACGTGAGAGCTTCCCGTCTACTATTTGTGGATGACCAATAGGGTTGGTGAGTCCGGTGAGTAATATCCGTGGCTCTAGTGTGAAGGATACTAGAAAGGATCCCGGGATGGGAGGAATGGACGTATCTGGATCTGACATGATATGACTAAGTAGATAACTTGCATTGGGCTAGGCTTCACCTTGACATGTGCCATTACTTAGACCAATGGTGATTTGAGAGAGCGGTGACTTAAACCCCAGCCATGGATTTGTCCCGAGGGATGCAAGACCCATTACAAACCGGTGATTTGAGTGATTGAGACTTACCTAAAGAAGTATGGTGCTATGACTTGAAGCATGTCTACCATAGAGACTAGCATATGTAGAGTTAGAATCATACTTGCATCATGTGTTCCTTATCATCTTGCATCATGTTATGACTTGTAACATATGGTTTATGTATTATGGAATAACTGCCTTGTTGAGTTCCCTCAAACTCATTCCTTTCTGTGCAATTGTTTTGTAGATTTCTCTACAGGTATCGAAGACGCTGATGGCTCATACCTCGAGGCGGACCAGGATCCCCCATACTACACTGAAGGTCTTGGCCATTAGGAAGGTTACGGTGAAGATACCGAGGGTGGTTACCCTTCGTACCAAGATTAGTTTGACCCTGGTGTGGGAAAGGCCCTGCTTAGTTTCCTTTGTGTATACCTATGAGGATACATTGTATAAAACCGAGGAGACCTTAGCTTAGGCCTTTATGCTGTCATTTTGGAACCTGGATCTGTAATTATAACTTTCGTGGATATACTCTTTTAGATGTTGGATCTGTAACTTAACTTTATTTGACTACTTTCTGCTGCCACTGAAGGAGTGAATTCCGCTCACTTCCTTCCTTTTGATTATACACTTGGTATCATTTTTTCCGCACTTCGATTATCTGTTCTTATCTTATTCTTGATGTCATTTATTATATGCTTTTACCTTAATTATTATTGTTCATGATTGTGTTATCACGTATGTGGGAGGCATGGTTGCTCGATACTTAATCCTTGGGACTGTGGTCACATACCCGGGTATGCCTGGTAGGGTACCGGCTGGGTGGATGTGACACACGGTATGTCCGAGAAGGTTTCAGAACCCATTTACCAAACGGAGAACCCAAGATGCCGGGAAGGCTGAGGGAGAGTGATTTGAGACCCACCCAAAGGAGTATGGTGCTATGACTTAAAGCGTTTCTACCAATAGAGACCAGCGTATATATATAGAGAGTTAGAAGCATACTTGCATATATTGTTTCATATCATTGCATTTATGTTTGCCTTCTCTTGTGTGTGAAGATTTTTATTATGATTGGATTACTTGCTAAGTTCTTTTGAGCTTACCCTTCGGGGGACTTGTTTGTAGATGACCTTGTAGGTTTGGAAGAGAACCCGTTCTATGGTACGGAGGACCCTTCCGTATATGGTGCAGCTGTGACATCCAGCCCAAACCTAGCCTGAACACCCTATCTGTTTTGGGTGAAGTAGGGTTTTCTTTTTAATGTTGACTTTGAAGTTGGACCTTGATTTTAGTATTGCTATCTTTGAAAGTCTTAGGTGGCGTTTGGTTCCGCAATCCTGTGGAATTGGCTTCAGAATCATGTTTCTAGAGAATCATGAGTCTGTGGAATTAGGTTCAGTAAAATCATATTCCTAAAAAAACCCTGTTTGGTTACCCTGATTCTGGCAAGTGAATCTGTCAAAATCACCGTTTGGTTACTTGATTCTGAAAGTGAATTCGTCTGCAAAACTTCATCTATCAACATGAAAACCCGATCGCTCGGAGGACTTCGGTGCTTTGCGGGATCGAAATTTGAAGGGTTCCTAATCTGCAGGAAGTCTCCTCTGATCAATCTCTACTTCCTCTTCCTCCTCATCTTTCATTGCAAGAGCACTAAATGTTCGAGAAACCCAATTCAATTCGATCAATTTTGAAGAAAAAGGGACAAGAGCATTTGGGTTTCTAGAGAACCCACTAGAGAAACGGTTTGCAAATCTTGAAATAAAGCTCATTTTGAGATATTTCCAAATCTTGAAATAATCTAATGAGATGCCATTAACGGATTCAAGTTGGAGGCTTGAAACAGATAACGCAGGAAGTAAAACAAAAATACAAAACCAACAGAAGAAGAGATTTGTAGTTTCAGACTTCTACTGTTCTATAACACCTGAGAGAAGTAAGAAACTGAGATGAAGAAGAGAAGCCCGAAACAGAAACCTTGTTCCACTGTTCGTCGGTGAGGGTTTCAGGTCTTGGTATCGGAAATAGGATGGAAGTGAGTCATTTCCGGCCGCAATTGAAACTGGGTCGAGGGTTTAAGAAATCTTGAAAATACCAAGCGATCAAACTACATCTTCATCTTTGCATAAGCCGAAAGCACCAAGCGATTTCGAGTTGCAGAGAATCCTTGCGCAAGGTTCTTTCTTCGCTTCAATGGCTGTGACGGTTTCAATCGAATGCGATTTCACAAATTTTGTTTATTTATATCAACTCCACATTTGGGTGATTCTATTTGGAAACCACCTCAAGAGGTGGTTTCCACAGAATCACCCATTTTCCTTGAAAAGTAGAATTACCTGACTCGATGGAATCACGTGGATTCCGAGTCCATTTCAAACCAAACACGATTTTAATTTTAGAATCATGATCCTATGGAAGCTGATTCCACAGGAATGCGGAACCAAACGCCACCTTAGGAAGCCATGTCAGACCTTTCCTTAGGGTTGATCCAATGTCCCAAAATAAAGGAAGAAGTCTTTGTGGGCCATCTTAGTAGAAGATATGGTGTTTGACCCAAAACCCATGGATATTGATGATGGTGTTTCCTTATGGAAACCTTATTTGATTTGGAGTTGGACTACTTTGTGAAGAAGAACTTGGTTGATGGGCCTAAAGCCTAGTTTGACCTGGTTTGAAGACATCCCTCCATACTAAGTAAGTAGTATGATGTGTTGAAAGAAGCCCATCCAAAAATATTGAAGTTAGGCCCATTAAATCCTTTTTTTTGAATAAGCTGTCTAGGCAAGGGCAATTTGGTAAATTTCTGTTTTGAAGGTTTTTAAAAGCTTTATTTCTTTGAATTTTGTGGTAAACTATCCCACTATGTTTCTAAACCTTTAGAGAACGTGGGAAGAGCCCTAGAACCTCTCCTCCAAAGCCAAGGAAGATCCTCAAGCATCTGTTCAGGTTTCTTCATCGGTTTCTCTTCTAAAAGGTTAGTATTCAATTCGTTTCTTCTTTAATTCATTCTTTCTTCTCTACTTCTGATCTTCTGATTATGAGAAGGGTATTACACTACTGTAATGACCTCTTCTCTAATTCTATTAGCCCTAGAGTGAATCCCCCAATTCACTCTATGTTCTTGAAGCCATATGGCGATGATTCTTGAATTTGACTCCACCAAAGATCTTGATGATACTTTCCCTGATTTTTCTACCTATCTTTATGATTGTGGGGAAGGTCTCATACTATTACCATGACCTTCCCTTGTGTCCTCATGATTGAGGAGTTGATCCCTAATATTCCTTGGACCATTGGAAACCAAAAGGGAGAGATTTTGAGAGGAAATTCTTGGGTAACCCTCATGAGAGGGTAACCAATTGGGAACCCTATTATTTCTGTTAATTCATTGGACCCTCCCCAATACCTTTCTTGATTGTAAATTCTTTGCCCTAAGGGTGAATCTTTACTCTCCCTAGTCTTTCCATGGGATACACGGATTCTTGTTAGTAAATCCCTAATTGTATGATTAGAATTTCTTTCCTTTGACTTTAATTGAGAACCTTATTTTCTCTCATTGTTAGACCCTTCCCAATGCCATTCTTGATTTTGAAATGCTAATGAGATGTTCCTTTATCTATCTTGGGTTGTTTTTGTGAGAGTTAATTATGGGTAACTCTCATGAGAGGTAACCATATATGAAACCCTAATGTTCTTTTATCTGTTGGAAACTCTCCAACACCTTTTTAGATTGTGCATTCTTTGTTTCTCTTTCCCTAGGATGAATCTTGATTCTCCCTAGCCTTTCCATGAGAGCCATAGGTTATGTATGATGAAACCCTAACCCCTTTGTTATAGACCTATTAAGATTGAATTTCGGACTTAGATCTCCCCCATGTCTTCATTAGGGTTAGGTTGTACTTGGTCATCAACCCCATGAGCAAAGCACCCTTGTATAGCAATATACATGGGGGCGGTTGCTAGTGGCGGTCAATTGAACCAAGCGACCGCCTGGTTCTGGTTGCGGGGTGTTGCCCTAATTTGCCCGACTTCTATATATAGTAGCCCTCGCCTCTTTTACGAATATTTTATTCGTGGTTGCTATGTTTGGAGGTTAGACGGCTGTGGAAACGTGTGGGATTCAGATCTGAAGTGTTGTTAGTGATCTGGAGTTTAATCCTTTTTTGTTTTTGGTAATCTGGAGTGAGGTAATGGATTCACCCTTCATCCTTTATCTCCTTTGTCTTTCAATTTCGTGTTAACACATCCCCTCATCGTAGTGATTACCCTTATGCTCTAGCGTAGCTCTCTTTCTAATCTTAATGTTGTGATTCATCCGAAAACGAAACCCTGCTTTCGTGAAAAGGATAGATCCAGTCAAGGGGAAAGTTCTTGGTAATCCAATTATGATGATTGTTAGGTTTCTTATCACCTATTGACTATAGGAGTGCTAGATTCGAGATTCAGACTATGATCACTCGAAATTCAGATTGAAAATGGATGATCAAAAGCCTGAGTTTCGGATCTGAAACTCTCTGTTTTTGGGGCGGTCACTAGTGGCGGTCGCTTAATCGAAGCGATCGGCTAGTACACAGTGACCATTTGACTTCTAGATTTAATCCATTTTGATTCATTCGACTTATACCTTATTGTAAACTTGTATATAGGTGTTCTCTGTTTCAAGTAAAAGCCTTATAATAGTTTTTGGAATTCAAGTTAGAGGAATTTTACATAATTACAGGTAAGGACATGCATTCTTATTTATATGCAATTACATATACATGATGATTCAGTTGTTCTATTTACTATTCTTTGATCATGTAACTTGCTGTAATTGTATAAAGCATGTGAATCTTATTGTATACTTGCTGTTTGTGGTGTTCTTTGACATCTTTATGATATTGCACAACTGTTCATGGTATGATAAAGAGTGATGTAGTGTAGTTGTGATGGAAGGGGCCGGTATTCCATTGGGATATCTTGGCTAGAGATATCAGAGGGCTGTGGTATGGGACACATGCTCACTGATGCCTCTAACACTATCATGATTATTGGATGACATACTTAGGAGAGTATAGAATTGCATGGCTAGGTACCCCACATGCTATTACCCTTTCGGCAAGGGAATTGAAGCCGAGTGACTCGTGACAATGGTGACGTGACTCTGTTTCATCCTATAGCGGTAACCAGTCCCGTGCGGAGACTCAGTGGTCCACTGTTGGTCATGCAATGGTAGGGTTGCATATGTTAGGGTTGGGCTCATGGACGTCCAAGGAGCGGATCGGGTGTCATGAGGAGTCATGAGAGGATCCGCCCCAACAATATGTGGATGACCATAGGGTTAAGGAGTGGAGTCCAACAGCGGTAGCCAGTTCATGAGGGTTCTCACTCCTAGGTTGCGAAGAATACTGAATCGAGTTGGTTGGTGCCATAGGGGAAGTATCTAGACTCCATATAGTATGTTACCATTATGACTTGATTTGGATTAGAAACCCCAACATGCGCTAGTACTCATTGCCAATGGTCGTGGTGAGAGAGTGTTGACTTATCCCCAGCCATGGTTTGAGAGCCAGGTGTGTACTTACTCTTTTGCCCAGGATCGCTACAGAGGTAACCAGTCCTTGCCGGATCAGAGTGACTAGACCTACCTAGAGGAGGGCTGGTGAATATCTTAAAGCATGTCAGCTGTTAGAGACTTGCATAGTTAGATCTTAGTAGCATTCATATTTCTTGCATATCATCCATATCATTTCATGTATGCATTCATGGATTGTATTGACATATATATGAGAATTGTCTGTTCCTTATTGAGTTCGTCAGAACTCATTCCTTTCATTGTATATATTATATGAGTTGTACAGATGATGGTATAACGTCGGAAGTTGGAGATGATTTGTATGAAAGAACCTTCTCGTATGAAGCTGATGTGGCACAGACAGTGGTACATGAACTTGCTTAGCATGAAGCCTCCTGAAGATGCTTGTGTGCATTTTTAGCACCTATTGATGGTCGACAGAGGCAGATTGCCAGGATTTTGATGATCGTATGGAGAAAGTTTGGAGGACATCTTTACTTGCTAATTTAGAAAACTAGTTTCTAGATTTAGAAAAGAAAACCAGAGAGAAGATTATTTAGTTATTTACTTTGCTTCCACTGAACTCGATATTACACCCCGCCCGCCGGGCCCAGTTAACCGCCCGACAACCCGTGGGTGCAAACTGTCACAGGATCCATGGTTTTAGTCCGTCAACAATAATAAATACAAATACAGATAATCAAGAGCAAGAATAGTGCAATAATTAATAAAAAGGTTACAGGAGTCCAAATACTCCGATAAATATCCAAGAAAATCTCAAAGGAAAGAATCAAGAATCAAATGTAATATCGAGATCAGCGGAAGCAAAATAAATAACTAAATAATCTTCTCTCAGGTTTTCTTTTCTAAACCTAAAAACTAGTTTTCTAAAATAGCAAATAAAGATGTCCTCCAATCTTTCTCCATACGATCATCAAAATCCTGGTAATCTGCCTTTGTCGGCCATCAATGGGTGCTAAAGGTGCACACAAGCATCTTCAGAAGGCCTCATGCTCTGCAAGTCCATGTACCACTGTCTGTGTCAACATCAGCTTCATACGAGAAGGTTCTTTCATACGATCATCTCCAACGTCTGACGTTGTGCAACTATCTGTACAGTTTATAATATATACAATGAAAGGAATGAGTTCCAATGAACTCAGTAAGGAACAAGCAATTCTCATATATATGTCAATACAATCCATGAATGCACAGATGAAATGATATGGATGGTATGCAGAAATATGAATGCTACTAAGATCTAACTATGCAAGTCTCTAATAGTTGACATGCTTTAAGATATACACCAGCCCTCCTTTGGGTAAGTCTCATCACTCTGATCCAGCAAGGACTAGTTACCTCTGTAGGGATCCTGGGCAAAGGGGTAAGTTCACACCTGGCTCTCAAACCATGGCTGGGGGTTAAGTCAACACTCTCTCACCACGACCATTGGCAATGAGTACTGGCGCATGTCGGGGTTTCTAATCCAATGCAAGTCATAATGGTAACATACTATATGGAGTCCAGATACTTCCCCTATGGCACCAACCAACTCGGTTCAGTATCCTTCGCAACCTAGGAGTGAGAACCCTCACGGACTGGCTACCGCTATTGGACTCCACTCCTTAACCCTATGGTCATCCACATATTATTGGGGCGGATGCTCTCATGACTCCTCGCGACACCCGGTCCGTTCCTTGGATGTCCATGAGCCCACCCCTAACATATGCAACACTACCATTACATGACCAATAGTGGACCATTGAGTCTCCGCACGGACTGGTTACCGCTGTAGGATGAAACATAGTCACGTCACCATTGTCACGGGTCACCCGGCTTCAATTCCCCTGCCGAAAGGGTAATAGCATGTGGGGTACCTAGCCATGCAATTCTAGACACTCCTAAGTATGTCATCCAGTAATCATGATAGTGCTGGAGACATCAGCAGGCATGTGTCCCATTCCACAGCCTTCTGATATCCCAAGCTAAGATATCCCAAAGGAATACCCCTTCCATCACAACTACACTACAATCACTCTTTATCATACCATGAACAATTGTGCAATATCATGAAAGATGAAGTACATCAAGGAATACCACAAACAACAAGTGTACAATAAGATTCACATGCTTTATACAATTACAGCAAGTTACATGATCAAAGAATAGTAAATAGAACAACTGAATCATCATGTATATGTAATTGCATATAAATAAGAATGCATGTCCTTACCTGTAATTATGTAAAATTCCTCTAACTTGAATTCCAGAAACTATTGTAAGACTTTTACTTGAAACAAAGAACACCTAGGCATGAGGTTACAAGAATATATAAGAGTCAAGAGTCAAAACAAATCCAAAATCAAACTTACACAAACACTGGAAACCGGCCGGTTGCTTGAGCCGGTCGCTTAGGTTGAGCGACCGCCACTAGTGACCGCCCCAAAAATAGAGAGTTTCAATCCGAAACTCAGGCTTCTGATCATCCGTTTTCAATCCGGATTTCGAGTGATCATGGCCTATGTCACATCCTCCCAGCCGGTACCCTAACTGGCATACCCGAGAGTGTGATCCACAGCCCGAAGATCAGGTATCGAGTAATCAACCTCCCACATAAACAATAACATAATCATGAACAATAATAATCGATGTGCGAAAGATAAACCATAGATCCAAATAAGGAAAGAATGAATCATATATGAATTAGAGTACTAAATATAATCAGAGTGTCTAAATCAGATAAGTAAAGTGAGGCGAAATCCCACTCTACAACCAGCGGAAAAGTAGTTCTAAAAGAGAATAAACAGGATAGAATCTAATCCCAATAGCAGGTACAATAGGTAACTAAATTGTTCTCAATCTTATAGACAATATCCCTATAAGTATAAATCTCATAAATGGCACAAGGGCGCTTCCACTCTATGGTCGGACTAAGCATCGTACGGAGCATAACCACTCGCGGGATCTTCAGTGTAATTGTCGTAACCGCAATCACCTTCCTGGAGATATGCCTCTTCTCCTTGCGCTTCTTCATACGAGCAGTCATGATATTCAGAACCTGTAGAATAGTCTAACAAACATTGTACAATAAAGGAATGAGTTTCAAAGAAACTCAGTAAGGCAGTTAAATCCATAATAACACAAATGGCAGGATTACAAAACAAACATAGATGCAATATGGTATGAGACAAACAATGAATGTATGAATCTAACTCTACATATGTTGGTCTCTATTGGCAGACATGCTTTAAGTCATAGCACCGTACTTCTTTAGGAAAGTCTCATTCACTCATCATCAGTTGGTAATGGGTCCGGCATCCCTCAAGACATTCCATGGCTGGGGGTATAGGTCACCACTCTCTCACATAACCATTGGTCTAAGTACCGGCGCATGTCAGGGTAAAGCCTAGCCAAATGCAAGTCTTCTACTTAGTTATATCAAGTCAGATCCAGATACATCCATTCCTCGTCCCTGACGATCCTTTCTGGTATCCTTCACACTAGAGTCCTCATAGTCCCTGACTACGGACTCATCAACCCTATTGGTTATCCACATATGGTAAACGGGAAGCTCTCACGTCCTCTCACGGGTTGGTTACCGGTCTTAAGCGCCCGTGAGCCCAAGTCCATCCATATGCAACCCTACCAATAAATGGCCCCCACAATGTGATTCCTGTCCTCTCACGGGTTGGTTACCGGTCTTGAGCGCCCATGAATCCCCATTGCTACCACGGGTCGTTTGGTCTCAATACCCCTCTGATTAGGGTCTGACATAACGGGACATCCTAGGCAAACACTACTAGACAGTCCTAAATATGTCATCCAACAGTTTAGGAAGGTGTCCAGAGGGCATCTCCGGAAACATCCCATAATATTCCCGTAGTAGTCCAAGGACAGAAGTGTCAAAAGGACACCTCTCCTTTCCAAACCATACTTAAGCATACACAAGCATCAATTCATAACATCACATATATGGTAACTTCATATATGGAAAGAAATCAATAATTACAATCAACTTGTATATAACTGGTAAGTAAATCATACATGAGTCAATTCAATATAAATAAGTAATGCTACTGATATCAAGACAGTACCAGAGTAGTATAACATTATAAGAATCTAATTAAAAAAATAAATTAACAAGATTCAAATATGGAAACTAAGATATGCAATTTATGTTGTTAAAGAAGTAACCATCCTTACCTTTTATAACTTGCAAAGGAATCCTAAGAAATCAAGTAAGATCTTGACAAACTTGAGAAGAAGGTCCTAAACAAGTGTATACAACATATTAGGAAAGATCCCTAACAGAAAAGATATCAAAACATCCAAAACAGACCAAATCTGGAGTTGCTATACTCATTGGTCGATTGGATTGGTCTACTGCCCCAGTCGACCAATCAGTCGACCAATGAAGACAGTAGCCTACAAAATCAGAGTTTTAAGATATAAGATCCGAATTTGGTGGTTCAAAAGGGTACTAAACAAGGGGTAAACTACATTAGTAGTATCCTAACATATAGGGGACCTCAAAACACTAATCGAATTAAGTCTTCAAGATACAACTTAGGAAACAAAAAGTTACCATAATTAGATCAATCATGGTTCTTGAAGAATTCAAGATAGAATTCATAGACAAGAACAATAGGAGAATGAATCATTGATTCAGATAAAGATATCATGGAAGGCATACTTAGATCTTCAAGAAAATAGACCTAAGAGCAAAAATCTAAATAAGGAAACAAAACCTACCATAGATGTAACTATCATGATTCATGAAGAAAGCATGGTATGGTAGAAGAGAAACAACTAGAGATTGATAGATCATGGATCATGTAAGGAAAACACATCAACTGACTACTAACATGATCAGTATAGTAGATCTAAGAAGATCAGAATTTAAATCAAAAGATGAACAAGACAAGATCATGATTTGATCTTGATTCCTTCAAAAGCTTGCAATGATCATGGTTAAGATCATTGCATTAGCCATTAATCCTTAGGAAGATCATGAGAGACAAGTCCAGAGATGTTTGCAACAAAGAATGCAACATCTCCTCTACTGTCTTAACTCAAAAAGGAAAGAAAAACAGAGATGGAGGAGAAGAAGAGAGTGTAGACATACCTTTGATGCAAAAGGAAGAGTTTTGACGAAGATCCGTCAAGATAAACACCAAGGATGCAAGGGAGATGACTTGCAGAGGTCTTTGGTTCGTTCCAAAGAGTTTGGAGGCAGAAAATACGAAGTAGACTCAAGATTGGACTTAAATAGAGCAAGCACGACCTAATTGCCAAAGATAGAACCCATTGGTCGAGTGGATTGGTCGACTGGTCCAGTCGACCAATCAGTTCAGCAACTCCTAAACAGGGAATTGAAGACCCAGATCAAATCCAATTCTAAAGGGGTTTTGCACACATATCAAATGACTTACCTAGTAGATAGAAATGCCTTCAAACCATGATAGAGAGCTCTCCAAGTCCATCAACTAATCCGATCTTCATCAAGATTCAGTTTCCATAAATAGAACCTCATCATCAACTCTCATGGATTCAAAGCCAGACACCAAGTCCTCCACTGGGATGGCCCAAAGCTGACTTCTTACTTTACTTCGGGTCACTGGACCTACAAATAACAAGGTTTCCGGGTCAAGGTTAGGGCTGGGTTTCACAGCCTAAGTCTCGAACCTAACACTCCTAAAGACAATAGGTGAAGGGAAAACTAACAAACATCATAAATGGATTACCCAGAAACTCTCCCCTTGACTGGATCTATCCATTAACAAATGCAGGGATTCGTTTCTGGACAGGATCTCATCAAGAACATTGGAAAGGGAGTACAACAAATCAATTGGGTAACCACCAACAAAAAGGGGATGGGTTCAAATCAATTAGAGGTTAAAAGAAGAGAATTGCAGATGGAGATTCATTACCTTAATCAGAATCACCAAGAATAGAAGAGAAAAGGTTTCATAACATTAACAGCACTTCAGACCTGAATCCCGCACGTTTCCACAGCCGCCTAATCGCCCAAAATAGCAATCCCGAACATAATAATGCGTTAATAGGGCGAGGGATGCTATTTATAACGAACAGGGGGCAAAATAGGGCATTTTCCCGCAAGCAGAACCGGGCGGTTGCTCCAGGCGGTCGCTTGGTTCAATCGACCGCCACTAGCAACCGCCCCCATGTATATTGCTATACAAGGGTGCTTTGCTCATGGGGTTGAAGACCAAGTACAACCTAACCCAAATGAAGACATGGGGGAGATCATAGTCCGAAAAATCAATCTCAATAGGTCAATAATAAAGGGGTTAGGGATTCATCGTACATGGCTCTCATGGAAGGTTTATGATCACAAAAAGAGAGGGAATGATTGATATCAAGAAAATAACAAGAAATCATAGGAAATATAGTTTAGGTTAATAGAAACATTACCCATGAGGTTTCCCTCACATGGAAGGTTACAAAAGGTTTCCAGAAAGATCATTCAAGGGTTAGGGTTAAGGTTTCAAGAATCTATTGGCTAGGGTTAAGATCATGATGATGATCATAGATCTCAAAGAATAGAATGAGATCATGGAATAGATGGTTGCAAGGATGCATCATCTTTTTCCTGATCTCAATCAAGAACAAGAACGAAGAAAGAATAATTAGAAATCCTAATTAGGTTAAACATGGATCATGAAGAAAATATAGTGTGATCAATGATAAAGAATTAGAGAATGATAGGTTACAATTTTAGTAAAGAAAACACATTGATTGGCTGCTAACAAGATCAAACTAAGGGTTCTTGGTTTGATCCAAGAGGTTAGGGTTTCATCCTTTTTTTGGCTCCCAAAGAAAAGGTTGAGAGCACCGGATGAAGGGAAGTAAATTGATAGCCAATAAAACAAGAAATATAGATGATCAAGTTTAGGTTAACACAAATATCACCCAAGGGAAAGAGAAACAAAGAATGCACAATCTGAAAAGGTGTTGGGGAGTTTCCAATAGATAAAAGAACAATAGGGTTTCATATATGGTTACCTCTCATGAGAGTTCGTTACCTCCCATGAGAGTTACCCATAATTAATCCTCACAAAAACAACCCAAGATAGATAAAGGAATATCTCATTAGTATTTCAAAATAAAGAATGGAATTAGGAAGGGTTTACTAATGAGAGAAAATAAGGTTCTCAATTAAAGTGAAAGGAAAGAAATTCAAATCATACAATTAGGGATTTACTAACAAGAATCCGTGTATCCCACGGAAAGACTAGGGATAATAAAGATTCACTCTTAGGGCAAAGAATTTACAATCAAGAAAGGTTTTGGGGAGGGTCAAATGAATTAACAGAAATAAAAGGGTTCCCAATTGGTTACCCTCTCACGAGAGTTACCCAAGAATTTCCCCTCAAAATCTCTCCTTTCTGGTTTTCAATGGTCCAAGGAATATCAGGGATCAACTCCTCAATCATGAGGACACAAGGGAAGGTCATGGTAATAATATGAGACCTTCCCACAATCATAAAGATAGGTAGAAAATTAGGGAAAGTGTCATCAAGATCTTTGGTGGAATCAAATTCAAGAATTATCGCCATATGGCTTCAAGAACATAGAGTGAATTGGGGGATTCACTCTAGGGCTAATAGAATTAGAGAAGAGGTCATTACAGCAGTGTAATACCCTTCTCATGATCAGAAAATCAGAAGTAGAGAAGAAAGAATGAATTAAAGAAGAAACGAATTTAATACCAACCTTATAGAAGAAACCGACGAAGAAATCAGAACAGATGCTTGAGGATCTTTCTTGGCTTCGAAGGAGAGGTTCTAGGGCTTTTCTCACGTTCTCCCAAGGCTTAGAACTGAATGAGAGTGAAAAACATGGAGTTCCCCTTTTTAAATAGCACAAAGAGTTCAAGAATTACTAGGATTTCACCAAACTGACCAAACTGACCCTGTTGGTTGATTGGTCGCCAAAGAGGAAGTTCAAAGGTCTTTCCCACGCCATCAAGAGGTTTAGAAACATGGTGGGATAGCTTACCACGAAATTAAAAGAACTAACTTTTAAAAACCTTCAAAATAGAAAATTACCAAAATGCCACTGCCTTGACAGCTTATTCAAAACAAAGGATTTAATGGGCCTAACTTCAATATTTTTGGATGGGCTTCTTTCAACACATCATACTACTTACCTAGTATGGAGGGATGTCTTCAAACCAGGTCCAACTAGGCTTTAGGTCTATCAACCAAGTTCTTCATCACAAATAAATAGTTCAACTCCAAATCAAATAAGGTTTCCATAAGGAAACACCATCATCAATATCCATGGGTTTTGGGTCAAACACCATATCTTCTACTGAGATGGCCCACAAAGACATATTCCTCATTTTGGGACATTGGATCAAACCTAAGGGAAATGTCTGACATGGCTTCGTAAGATTTTAAAAGATAGTAAAACTGAAATCACGGTCAAACTTCAAAGTCAACATTAAACAAACCCTACTTCACCCAAAACAGATCGGGTCTTTGGGCTAGATTTGGGCTGGTGTCACACTTTCTTGGATATTTATTGGAGTATTTAGACTCCTGTAACCTTTTTATTAATTATTGCACTTATTCTTGCTCTTGATTGTATATACTTGTGTTTATTATTCTTGATGGGTAAGACCATGGATCCTGTGACGGTTCACTCCCACGGGTTGTCGGGCGGATAACCGAGACCAGCGGGTGGGGTGTAACAACAGCTCCGAAAGTCTCTGGAGAAGGTTATGACCGGTGGGGCAGCCAGCTCACATGTTTGGACTGCTCTGATGGTTCATATTAATGGCAGCCGGCATTGTCTTGTTTGCCGATGGGATCATGAGTTAGATGCTGACCTGAAGCTACAAGAGCATGACCCTAAGGTGAAGAAGTTGAAGATTGAAGAAGAAGAAGAGTCGATGGAAGATGTTGATTTGTTTACTTTCTTTTCTTCTAAACTTATATTCTTTACCGGTAATAGCTAGCTTTACTTAGATTTTGATCTACCTTCCGCGTTTGTTTGTGGGGTATATTTCTGCTATAGTTCTACAGTTTCTTTAGATTGGTATTTTGTTATTTCCGCACTCTGATGTTCTTTTGTGATCATTCTAAGATCCTTTCTTGACTTTTATTATTAAATTACTTGAATACAATGAGCTGTTCTTGCTTTTGATTATGTTATTGTGCTAAGTGGATATGATCCTTCCTAAACTTGATCTTCGGGGCAGTGGATCACACACTCGGGTATTCTAGATAGGGTACCGGCTGGGTGGATGTGACAACAAAGTAGCTTGGGTTTCTGGTGTTTGCTCCACCATGTTTTTTTTTGGTTGGATGAATGTTTGCTCCAATATGTTATTCAAGCCAAGCGTAGTGGAGTAGAGTGGAGTTCACTACTCAAAAAGGAAAGGAAAAAAAAAAAGAATAAATGTGAGTGTCATTAATGCCTTGGTGGAAATGTCTGGTAAAAAATGTTCCAAAGCCTTAGCCCCTTACTCTATGAGTGGTTTTGCTTAAAGAAAAGTTTACTTGAAGGATATAAGGTGAATCTTTGATTAGGATATATGCTTAGTCTCAAGCAAGGTTTAAAGTATTGGCTTGTATCATAGGATATAGGCTGATACATATCAGTTTCACAAGCTTGAGATACAATATAGATACGAATCTAAAATTTTGTTTTTCTGAATTGTCTCTTGCGTACCTCAATGTATCGGCTGATATGCACCAATGCGTGTCGATACAATGCAATACACACCAATATGACGCGATATGACCTTTGTTCTCAGCCTCTCTCTTATCCTTCTGGTTTACTTCTTCACCTTATAAGTTTTCTCTTCTCTCCTTATCCTTTTTCTTTGATTTAAGGGTCTACATTGCATTGAGGCTATTTATTTCAGTCCTTATTTTACGGTTCTAGATCATGGGTTTTTGCTTTCGAATTGCTTCCCTAATGGCCTTATTTTACTTATTATTTGCCAACAGTTTGGAATCTGAAAAATTCAATTCCAAGTTGATAGTTGAACTATAACTAGATAATCCTAGAAAAATAATAGATCAACTTGCTTATTGACACTAAAAGAAATTTTCTGATTTGCACATCCCAAAACTTGGGAGAACTAAATGTTTAGATTGAAGAAATGGGTTGGACATACAAGCCTCCCAGTTGAAAGATGATTTTTTGCTCTTATGGCCATTTTCCTTCTCAAGATATAGTCTATTGTATTCTATTTAAATTAGATTATTTTCATATGTATTTTGATCCTTTCAATTCAATTATGCACCTACGTATCTTAGATATAATATGATACGAACCACAACATCTCTTAAAATCACTCAACCGATACATTACCGATACACGATACTTTAAACCTTGGACTCAAGAATGAATATGGGGTGATAAAGTCTAAGTGTGAGCGATCTTAAATCAATGGTGAGGAGAATTGTCATAACTATTGGTTGTGTATGAGTACTTTTATCAACTGTTAGAATTGGAATTTGTACCTTGGAGCTGAATTGGAATTTTGGGTGTATATTCACTGCAAACACCCACAAGACAAAACTTGTCCTCTAAGGGTAACCTAGTGATTTAAAGGCTTGTTACACATGCTAAGTGTGACCATGATTCCTACTGTCACACCCCACCCGCCAGTCTCGGTTACCCGCCTGACAACTCGTGGGAGTGAACCGTCACAGGAATCACGGTCTTACCATCAATAATAATAAATGCAAGTAATAGATAATCATGAGCAAGAATAAGTACAATAATTAATAGAAAGATTATAGGAGTCCAAATACTCCAATAAAATAATAAAGGAAAGAATCAATGATCATAAAGGATAAAGAGTTCAGCGGAAGCAATCTAAATAACTAAATAAGTTTTTTTCCAGTTTCTTGCTCTAAAGCTAAAAACTGAGGCTCAAGTAAAGGGGTTCTCCAGTTCTTCTCCAGACGGTCAGCAAATTGTCTGGTAACCTGTCTCCTTCGTCCATCAATGGGTGATATAAGCGCACTCCATGCATCTGCAGAAGCTCCCGCACAAGCTATCTCCATCTCCCATTGACGGTGCCACATCTTCTTCATTTGAGAGGGGTCTTTCATACGGATCACCTCCAACTTCAGTCGTTGTGTAACCATCTGTGCAGTTTAAATAATACATACAAGAAAAAGGAATGAGTTCTGACGAACTTAGTAAGGATAACATAATTCTCATCATATGTCAACACAATCAGTAATGCATAAATGATATGTATGATATGCAAAGGTATGAATGCTTGTCACATCCACCCAGCCGGTACCCTACCTGGCATACTTGAGTGTGTGATCCACAGCCCCGAAGAACAAGTATCAAGGAAATCATCCTCCCACATGTACAATAACATAATCATGAACATAATATAATCAATGTGTAATAATATAAACAAGAGATCAAGATAAGAAAAGAGAATGACAATATAATCAGAGTGCTGAAAATGATACCAATTACGTATATAATAAAAAAGAGTAGAGTGAGGCGGAATCTCACTCCACAGTTATAGCGGAATGTAGTTCATAAGTCAAAAGAGAATTACAACTATTTCCAAAAGAAAGTAAGGAAAGAATAATCAAAATAAACTAAAGTGTCTTCTACTTTATAAAGAACATCCTTATAAGTATAAACTTCAGAAATCAGGCACGATCGCTTCCACTCCACGGTTGGGCTAATCATGGTATGTAGCATGATCACACGAGGGATCATCATCGAGATCTTCGTAACCGCCAACACCTTGCGTGAAGTATGCTTCTTCAGCTTGCGCTTCCTCATACTGCTCGTCATAATACTCAATACCTGTAGAATAATCTAACAAAAGATATTTGCACAAAAAGGAGTGAGATCAAAAGAACTCAGCAAGGCAAGTTATTCCACAACAACATAAATAACATGATTGCAAAACATAGCATGATGCAATATGATATGAAACAGACAATGCAAGTATGAATCTAACTCTATGTATGTTGGTCTCTATAGGCAGACATGCTTTCGTAGCATCATACTTCTTTGGGAAGGTCTCAAATCACACATCATCGGTTGGTACTGGGTCCGGCATCCCCCGGGACATTCCATGGATGGGGTTTAGGTCACCGCTCTCTCACATCACCATTGGTCTAAGTATTGGCGCATGTCAAGGTAAAACTTAGCCAAATCAAGTCATCTACTTAATTGAAGACTTGATGTTAGACTCCGAGCCCATGGAAATTGACAGTGATGCCCCTTACTTGGATGCACTGTCAGTGTTTGGTGAGAAGCTACACCTAGAAGAGGGGAAGTCTAGTTGAAGTATCTAATGCACTTTCAGACTTGATTCGAAGGTATTACTCTAATCTAGACTTGTTGATTGACTTGTAGGAGAAAACCCACTTCAATTTGAGTTGTTCTAGCCTTTCAATTCCCTGGATCAAGCTTGCTGTACTAGTTTGGTCAACTGATTGGTCGACTAGGCCAGTCAACCAAGCCAGTTGACCAAAGGATTCCCAAATCCGAGAATTTGATGCTTTTTGGATATTCTCTTCTCTACTTAAGTGAGCCTTGTGACTTGAACCCTATTTTACACATTTAGTTTGCTGAGAACGAGGGGAGAGCTTCCCAAGGTACTCTCTTGGTAGTGGTGAAGGAATATTGCATCAATCATTGCCAATCATTGTCTCTTGTCTTCAATATCATCTCTAAGGTATGATTCCTCTATCTCACTCTCTATTCTACTCTATTCCTTTCTCTTACTTGCTATTGTAACCTTGAAGTTGGTGCTGCAACCTTGCAACCACCACTTCAAGTGTTCATTCTTTGCTAAAGCTTAAGCTCTTTCCATGCTTACCTATGCCATGCTCTCATTTCGATTATTGTATATGCATTTCCATGATTTTCTTCTTAGCATCTTGTATTCTTGTCCTAAACTGATTTATGAAGCATGCTAAGTCTGATTTCTATGCTAGCAAATGATCCTAATCTATTGCATATCAATTCCCCTAGCTAATTCCCTAATTTTCCTTGCAATTGCATTTGATTTCATTGAAGACTATGATTCTTGCATATAGAACTTAGGGTTTCAATTTGGGGATTCCTAATTAGACCATTGGATTACGCTAATTGATTGCTAGATAGCGTTCTTATATTGTTACTATCAATCCCTCCAAGTTTCGGATCGATCTGAGCCCCACATCTTTTTATATTGTCTCTCTTCTTCTTATCTTGATCTCATTGTTTATATGATATTATATTGATTTCATCTTGTTCATGATTATGTTATTGTATATGTGAGAGGTTGGTTTCCTCGATACTTGATCTTCGGGGCTGTGGATCACACACCCGGGTATGCCAGGTAGGGTACCGGCTGGGTGGATGTGACAATAGGTCTCTAGCCTTTGCCGACAAATTCCCTGATCTTATCCTTGACAAAACCCAATTGCAGAGGTTCTTAGGTGCCCTGAATTATGTCAGGGATTTCATCCCACAAATTGGATCCCATTGCGAGCCGCTTTATTCTCGGCTCAAGAAAAATCCCACACCTTGGTCACTGTACCACACCAAGGCTGTCCAAACAATCAAACACCTTGTCAAGACTATACCATACCATGTCTTAGCCTTGCCAATCCTGACCTTCCCAAAATTGTTGAAACTGATGCTTTTGAGGTCGGTTATGGAGGCATCCTCAAACAAATTGATCAAGGGAAAGAAGTACTTGTCCAATACACCTCTAGAGTTTGGAATGCGGCCCAGAAAAATTACAGTACTATCAAAAAAGAAAATTTATCCATTGTTTTATGCATTCAATAATTTGAATTGGATTTACTTAATCAGAAGTTTTTAGTACATGTTGATTGTAGCGCTGCAAAACAAGTATTGAAAAAAGATGTTCAAAACATTGCTTCAAAATAGATTTTTGCTCATTGGCAAGCACTATTGTCTAGTTTTGATTTTGACATTGAGCATATCAAAGATGAATCCAATTCCATTCCTGACTTGCTAACCTGCAATTCTTACAAGGTTGCAAGTCTACCAATAATCCACCTTTCCATACTAGCCAACGATACCAATAAGTAAGTCCCCTCCCATACCTTGGGTATCTAACAATATCCAAATACCCCCATCCTTGAGGAATGTTAGCCATCAAACTTCTTCGCAAAACGGTTAGCTTCTATGAAAACCGTATAGACGAGACCTTCCAGGATATCTAGCAGGTCCTCGCAAGAATTGAATGGTCCAGTTTAGATCATGATAACTATCAAGATCTAGTTTCTAACTTCATCCAATTCCGATGACTACTTTGCCAAACACGGTACCCGATTGAGGATTATATTGCTTAACTCTTCGTCATTCATTTCTACGATCATGAAGTGCTTCATGATTCCCAAAAGATAGATGGAGGCCTGCAATACACGAAGAATCTGGTATATAATAAGGCTATCAGTAATTTCATCAATAAAAGGATATGGAGGAAGGCGATACAAAATGTTTGGTTACTCTTTCAATTAACCTTGAATCGTACATAAGAATATTCAAGGTCAAAAAATGCCAAATTATCACCTTTAACAATTACTTTCAGTTTCCAAGATGTGAAGTTGGGAAACCGTTAGCCATAACGGCATCAAAGAATGGTCCGTAAGCCGTGACGGTAATATCGACACCCTTTTACCCAGGGTAAAATATGGATTACCGTTACTATTTCGACCTTGAATAGTCTGATGTGTCATATCAGTAAAAGGACAACTGGTTCATCATTTTGGTTTAAGAATAGTCCAGCCAATATCCGGCTTGGTCAAATAGGATAAACCAATCCAGCCAAAACCCGGCTCAGCCAAATTGGGTTAATCACTTTGAACTGGACCAATAGGGAAAACAATGTTTGTGACACATGGAATGCCCTGGAATGGTTCATCATCAATCAATTCTGCATCCAACGGTGCAAAACAAATATCTTCATCCAATGATGCAAAACAAATATATGCATCCAACGGTGCAAAACAAATACTACCTCAAATGCAATATCAAGGGTCAAGATTCAAGCTTCCAATCTGACATACGAGATTAAAGGTTTCTGACAAGATACTATTCACAAATAGTAATCTTATCCCAACCTTACCTTATCCTTATCTTATCCATGAAGATTATAAGGAAATCTCAATAGGATAATTTGGACTGTCAATCAAGATTACAAGGAATCCAACAGACATCCTTCATCAGCAAGAATTCTCCTTCCTCTATAAATGAGAGTGCTCTCATGAGTGAGAGAGGAGTTGTTTTTTTGTTTTTATTCCCTCCCATTTGGGTACACTAAGTACCAGGACTTATAGAAGCCGTTTCATGCCCTCCCATTTGGGTACATTAAGTACCAGGACTTACAGAAGCCGTTAACATTTTATTTCTTTTTCTTTTACTCTTTTTATATTCAATTTCAACATTGCATTACTATGCTTTGTCCATTTCAATGTACCTTTTGCATTTCAATCATCACTTAGTTTTATCTGAAAAAGACTAGACACAATTCATACAATCCAATCATTTAAATATGAAAGCAAGATAATTATACATTTAATAAGCATAAGCATCATTTCCAATCCATAATTCAACATCTCAAGAATACTATCGACCTTTCAATCCAAGCAGTTCAATCAAGTCATTAAGCTGTTATCCGATCCCATGCATTTCTATTCCATTCACAAAATAATATATCATGCATTTCCATAAATTGTGTAAGTGAGTAAATAAAAACAATTCTATATTAACATATGAATGCTACATGTCTACTAAATGGAATCACCCACTTATAACATACACAGGTTGGTCGATATCACTTACCTGTTCCTATTCCATGTGTGTGTCTTGATTCTGGGTTCGGTTAAAAATCCACTCTCCCCCCGTATTCCGAACAATTAATAGCTATTTCGAATACGCAAGAGCCAATAGGGGGCTTTCTTTTTTTATTTATTATTTTCTCTCTCCTCTCTCTCCTCTCTCTCCTCTCTCTCCTCTTTCTTTTCTCTCTCCTCTAGTCTCTTTTCACTTCTCTCTCCTCTAGTCCTGCCCTTTAATGGCTTCCCTCTCTGTTCTCTCTCCACTCTACTCTTCCTCTTCTCTCTCCTTAGCCCTCACGTTATTCTCCTATATTCCTTTTCTCTCTGTCCTCTCTTCTCTTCCTATTCTCTCTCCTCCTTAATTATTCTTCAACATATGTACTTCTAACTTTCTATCTGCTTCCTCCATTCTTTCTCCTTCTCTCACCTCTATTTTACACGCAAGTTCTGCATCTCCACTTTTTGTCATTTAACTTCTCTTTCTTATCTCTTAAGCATATTGTATATATATACTTATATAAAATCATAACATATCAAATGCTACCTCCTCCTCTTTCTCTCTCTCTCCTCTTTATCTCCTTCGTATAATATAATATATATAATATATATAATTTATATAATATATACTATATATATGATATATATTATATTATGTATAGATATTTAATTTAATAGTGGGCTTCTTTATGGGCTCATGGGCCCGCTCTATTATCTTACGCAGGGCCCACTATGAGGTACGAATATTAATACCTCCAGATTTAGGAAACTATGCTGATCATTTCCTCGTTTTCAGTTCAGTCTAATTCTACTGTTGTGGGACCCACAAGCGATGTCTGACCTCAACCAAAATATCAATCGAAATCCAGTCTCATTTGAGCTATTCTTTAACTACACTCAAACCATTTGATTAAACCATCAAACCAACCATCATGATCATTTAATAATCTTAAAGACTGACACATTCACACACAATAATAAAATAATAATATAATAAGATGTGGGGCATCACATCCTCCCCTCCTTAAAAAAAAATCGTCCTCGAAATTTGCGTACCTGATCAATTAAAAAGATGGGAATATCGAGTCTTTATATTGGATTCAAGCTCCCATGAGGCTTATTGACCTAAGTGATTGTCCACTACACTTTCACTAGTGGTACTACCCTGTTTCTTAATTTCTTCTCCTTCTGTTGTAGTATCTCAATTGGTTTTCTTCATAAGAAAGATCTTCTTTCAACTCCAATGGTTCATATCGTAGCACATGAGTAGGGTCTGCTACATACTTCTTTAGCATAGATACATGAAACACATCATATATGTTGGACAAATATGGAGGTAGGGCAAGTCTGTATGCTACTGCTCCAATTCTTTCCAGAATCTCAAATGGTCCTACATATCTTGGCTTAGCTTCCCCTTTTGGCCGAATCTCATTACACCATTCATTGGTGCTATCTTTAGGAAAACTTTATCGCCCACCTCAAATTCTAAGGGCTTCCTTCTAACATTTGCATAACTTTTCTGTCTACTTTGAGCAGTCTTCATCCTCTTTTGTATTACCTTTATTTTCTCACAAGTTTGTTGTACTAGGTCTAACCCCTATACTTGTTTCTCACCAATTTCACTCCAACATAATGGAAACCTACATTTCCTTCCATACCATGCATCATAGGACGCCATCCCGATAGTGGTTGGTAGCTGTTGTTATTGGAAAACTCCACTAAATATAAGTGATCACTCCAGCTACCCTTGAAGTCAATCACACAGGCCCTAAGCATATCTTCCAATATTTGAATAGTCCTTTTAGATTGCCCATCAGTTTGAGGATGAAAAGTTGTGCTGAAGTTTAGTTGAGTGCCGAATGCCTTTTGTCAACTTTTCCAAAATCTGGGATCACGATCTGACACAATAGAATTGGGTACTCCATGTAACCTCACAATCTCCTTAACACATAGTTTAGACATTAACCATGTTTGATGCTTAGATCATCATACATAGTTTTAGTTTTTTTTTTTTTGTGGAACTCTCCTTCGAATTTCGGAGTAATTAGACTTCAAACGAAGAAGTTATGACCAATTTATGGTTTTCTGTCCATACAGTAGCACGTTGGTCACTCACCCTTTGGTCGATCCAAGAGACCACGCTTGAACGACCAACAGGGTCAGTGATAGCAAAATTGCTCTATTTTTCTTCCATTTCATCTCTGAATGTTAGGGTTTGTTCCTAATACTTAAACCATGTTTGTTTAGGGTTATTTTGGTGATTTTGGACATTGATCTCTTTCTCGAAGATTACGAATCGAAAACAAGGTGAGTACGTTCACTCACAATTGACATTTTGCATTCTATATGTTGTTTGATTTGGTTTTCATATTATAACTACTATTTTAGGACTTTTTCTATATTGTTTTACTTATGTAATTACAGTATGCTATTCATGATGTGATTTACATATTATTTATGACTGGGAGTGACTGGATTGTGAATAAATCTTGCTTTGATGTATGTATGGAATCATGATGTGATGTGATGTGTTTGCCTAGGTTGTGGTTGTGGAATGGGAATGCCTTTTTGGCATTTCTGTCATTGGACACCAGTGGAGGTGGTAAGGGACTCATTCCTATGGTGCCCTCTGGCGCTTTCCTCAACTACTTGTTGACATACCTAGGTTTGGTCTAGAAGTGTTTGGCTAGGAAAAACCCTGTTATATCAGACCCTATCGGAGGGGAATTGAGACCGAGTGACCCATAGCAGCAATGGGGATTTGTGGGTGCTCAAGACCGGTAACCAACCCGTGAGAGGATATGAATCACATTTGAGGGGACATTATTTGTCGCATTTAATAGACTTGGGCTCATGGGAGCTCAAGACCAGTAACCAACCATGAGAGGACATGATAACTTCCTGTTTATTATTTGTGGATGACCAATAGGGTTAAGAGTCCGTAGTCCGAGTTGGTCAGAGCCATAGGATATGATGACTCTAGGGGAAAGGAACTGGAAAGGATTGCGAGAGGCGAGGAATGGAAGTATCCGACCCTAAGTTGATATAACTAAGTAGATGACTTGCATTGGGCTACGATTAACCCTAACATGTGCCAATACTCAAACCAATGGTGGTGAGCGATAATGTGACCTAAACCCCAGCCATAGAATGTCCGAGAGGGATGCAAGACCCAATTACCAATGGATAACCCAAGATACCGAGATGGTTGATGGAGAGTGATTTGAAACCTACCCAAAGGAGTATGGTGTTCTATCTTAAAGCATGTTTGCCAATAGAAAACAACATATATAGAGTTAGAAGCATACTTGCATACTGTTTCATATCATTTGCATGCATGCCTTGTTCTTGACCTAGAGATTGTGATTGTTTATAATTGTTAATTGTGTTTGAATTGCTTGCTGAGTTCTTTTGAGCTCACCCTTCGGGGGATATGTTTTTAGATGATTTTGTAGGTTCGGAAGAAATCCCATGCAGCTGTGGACACAGTGGGAGAAACTAGTGACCAGTGGTACGTCCCGTACACCGATATGGACTTTGATGGCTCCTATTGATAGCAGTTGTCACATCCATCCAGCCAGTACCCTACCTGGCACACTCGAGTGTGTGATCCACAGCCCCGAAGATCAAGTATCGAGGTAATCAACCTCCCACATAGACAATAACATAATCATGAACATAAATAATCAATGTACAAAGTATAATCAAAAGATCCAAATAAGGAAAGAATAAATCATATATCATCAGAGTATGAAAGACAATCAAAATATCTAAATCAATAAGTAAAGTGAGGCGGAATCTCACTCTACAAACAGCGGAAAGTAGATCGCAAGTCAAAAGAAAATTACAACTGGTTCTAAAGACAAGAAAAGATATAACAAACTAAGCTAGAGTCTATTCTACTTTATAAAGAATGTCTTCATAAACATAGGCTTCATCAATGACGCTCAGACGCTCCCACTCCACCGTAGGGCTAATCCTGGTAACAAGTAAGACCACTCGAGGAATCCTCAATGTAATCTTCATGGTTGCCAACAACTTGTGTAAAGTACGCCTCTTCAGTTTGCGCTTCCTTATATTGACCTTCATAGTCAACAATACCTGTAGAGTAATCTAACAAAAGATATTGTACAAAAAGGAGTGAGTTTCAAAGAAACCCAGTAAGGTAGTTAATCCATAACAATAAATAGCAGGAATTCAAAGCAACGTAATATGGTATATGATATGAAACACATGATGCATTATGCATTATGATTCTAACTCTATGTATGCTGGTCTCTATTGGCAGACATGCTTTAAGTCATAGCACCGTACTTCTTTAGGAAGGTCTCATCACACAATGCCTTTTGGTAGTGGGTCCGGCATCCCTCGGGACATTCCATGGATGGGGGTTAAGTCACCGCTCTCTCACATCACCATTGGTCTAAGTACTGGCGCATGTCAGGGTCAAAACCTAGCCAAATGCAAGTCTCCTACTTAGTTACATCAAGTCAGATACAGATACGTCCATTCCTCGCCCCTGGCGATCCTTTATGGTATCCTTCACACTAGAGTCCTCATAGTCCCTAACTACGGACTCATCAACCCTATTGGTTATCCACATATGGTAAACAGGAAGCTCTCACATCCCCTCACGGATTGGTTACCGGTCTTGAGCGCCCGTGAGCCCAAGTCTATCCATATGCAACCCTACCAACAAATGGCCCCACAATGTGATTCCTGTCCTCTCACGGGTTTGTTACCAGTCTTGAGCGCCCATGAATCCCCATTGCTACCACGGGTCTATCGGTCTCAACACCCCTTCGATTAGGGTCTGACATAACATGACATCCTAGCCAAACACTACTAGACAACCCTAAATATGTCATCCAATAGTTTAGGAAGGTGTCCAAAGGGCATCTCCGGAAACATCCCATAATATTCCCGTAGTTGTCCAAGGAGAGAAGTGTCAAAAGGACACCTCCCCTTTCCAAACCATACTTAATCATTCACAAACATAAATCCATCATATCACATATATGGTAACTTCTTATATGGAAAGAAATCAATAATAACATCCACCTTGTATATAACTGGTAAGTTAATCATACATGAATCAATTTAGCATAAACAAGTAATGCTACTGTAATCAAGGTAGTTGCATCAGCAGTATATCAATGTAAGAATCTAATTAAGGAAATAAACCAAAGAGATTCAAATATAGAAACTAGATTCATGAAATCTATGTAATTAAGGAAATAACCATCCTTACCTTATATAACTCGCAAAGGATCTTGGGGGAATCAAGTAAGACCTTGTCTAAACTTGGAAAGAAAGTCCTAAACAAGTATATATAACATATTAGGAAAGATACCTAAAAGGAAGGAAATCAATCATCCAAAACAGACCAAATATGAGGTTGCTGTCCTCATTGGTCGATTGATTGGTCTACTGCCTCAGTCGACCAATGAGTCAACCAACAGAGACAGTGGCCTACAAAATCAGAGATTTTTGAATATAAAACCGAATTTGGTGGTTCAAAAGGGTACCAACCAAGAGGGAATATGTGAGGATAGTATGCTAGTATATAGAGGACTTCAAAACTCTAATCATATCAAGTCTTCAAGTTACAAATTAGGAAACAAAAACTTACCATAATTAGATCAATCATGGTTCTTGAAGAATTCATAGCAAAATTCATGGACGAGAAACTATAGGATGATGGATCACTAATATGATAAAGGATTCATGAAAAGCATGCATAGATTCCCTAGAGAAATAGATCTAAGACTGTAGAACATCAATCTAAATAAGGAAAGAGAATAGATACATATTTTCCTTCAAAAGCGAGTGATGATCTTGATGAAGATCATCCACCAAGCTTTAGATCCTTAGGAAAAGAGAGGGAATGAGTAAAGAGATAGTTGCAACAGAGATGCAACATCACCTCTACTGTCCTCAATCAAAAAAGGAAAGAAAAGTAATAGAGAATCAACTACGAAACATAGAAGAGGATGATCACATACCTTTTTGTGTAAATGCAAGAGATTTGACGAAGATCCGTCAAGAGAATCACCAAGGAGGCAAGGGAGATGACTTGCAGAGGGCTCTGGTTCATTCGAAAGAGTTTGGAAGCAGAAAATACAAAGTAGACCCGAGATTGGACTTAAATAGAGCAAGCAAAGACCTAATCAGCAATTCATATCCCATTGGTCGATTGATTGGTCGACTGGGCCAGTCGACCAATCAGGAGAACAAGGCCAAAACAGGGAATTGAAGGCTCAGATCAAATCCAAACATAAAGGGGTTTTGCACACACACCAAGTGACTTACCTAGTAGGTAGAAATGCTTTCAAACCAAGTCAGAGAGTACTCCAAGTCCATCAACTAGTTCCTTCTTCATCAGGGTGCAATTTCCATAAATGGAACACTGTCATCAACACTCATGGATTCTAAGCCAAACACCAAGTCTTCCATTGGGATGGCCCATAGTTGACTTCTTGCTTTACTTCGAGTTGTCGAACCTACAGACAACAAGTTTTTCGGGTCAAGGTTAGGGCTGGGTTTCACAGTAGTAGACACCATCTTGCTCGTTGTTGGGATCGAGAGTTAGATGAAGATCCAAAGATGCAAGTGCATAAGCCAAGGTGAAGAAGACGAAGATCGAAGAAGAAGAAGAAGAAGAGAGCTGATGGAAGACTTGATTTGACCCTTGGACTTCTTTGTTTCTTTACTTTTCGTAGTTTATTCAGTTGTAATTTCTTAGATTCGATCTACCTTCCACATTGATCTGTAGAGTTATTTTCCGCTATACTCTATAGTTATCTCTTTGATTGGTATCTTTTATTCTGGCACTCGATATTCTTTTGTGATCCTTTTGAGATCCATACTTGATTGTTTCTTAATTTACTTTAATACAATGATTTGTTCTCACTCTTGATTATATTATTGTGCTATGTGGGATATGATCACCCTATACTTGATCTTTGGGGCTGTGGATCACACCTCTAGGTATTCTAGGTAGGATGTCACATCCACCCAGCCGGTACCCTATCTGGAATACCCAAGTGTGTGATCCACAGCCTTGAAGATCAAGTTTAGGAACGATCATATCCATTTAGCACAATAACATAATCGAAAGCAAGAACAAATCATTGTATTCAAGTAATTTATTAATAAAAGTCAAGAAAGGATCTTTGAAGGATCACAAAAGAATATTAGAGTGCGGAATAACAAGATATCAAATCAAAAGACAACTGTAGAATATAGTGGAAATATACCCCACAAACATATGCGGAAGGTAGATCGAAATCTAAACCAAAGCGCTAAGCTAATACAAGTAAAAGGAAAAGACTAGAAGAAACAAGAGAATCTAATCAACATCTTCCATCGGCTCTTCTTCTTCTTCAATCATCATCTTCTTTAGCTTTGGGTTATGCTCTGGAAGCTTCAGATCAGCATCTAGCGCACGATCCCATCGGTGAACGAGACGATGCCAGCTACCGTCAATAGGAGCCATCAATGCAGTCCAAACTTGAGTGTTGGTTGCCTCGCTGGATAACTCCTTGTCCAGAGACTTCCGGAGTTGCATCAGATAAGGAAGGGTATGTGGCACATGTTCTCTTCCGGATGTGGCACAAGTCCCCCGAAGGGTAAGCTCAAAAGAACTTAGCAAGTAATCCAAACACAATAAGCATCTTCACATGCACTCACAAACAAACATATATGCAATGATATAAAACAATAAATGCAATATGCTTCTAATTCTATATATGTATGCTAGTCTCTATTGGCAGACATGCTTTAAGACATAGCACCATACTTCTTTGGGTAAGTCTTAAATCACTCTCTTTTGGTTGGTAATGGGTCCTGCATCCCTCTCAGACATTTCATGGTTGGGGTTTAGGTCAACACTCTCTCACATAACCGTTTGGTCTAAGTATTGGCGCATGTCAAGGTAAAGCCTAGCCAAATGCAAGTCATCTATTTGGTAATATCAACTTAGATCCAGATACATCCATTCTTCCCCTCTCAGGATCCTTTCTGGTATCCTTCTCACTAGAGTCAGCGTGTCCTATGGCTATAACCAAATCGGGCTACGGACTCATTAACCCTATTGGTCATCCACAAATAGCAAACGGGAAGCTCTCATGTCCTCTCATGGGTTGGTAACCTGTCTTGAGCGCCCATGAATCTCCATTGCTACCACGGGTCACTCTGTTTCAATACCCTTCCGAATCGGGTCTGATATAACAGGGTATTCCTAGCCAAACGCTGCTAGACCAATCCTAGGTATGTCAACCAGTAGTCAGGGAAAGAGTCAAGGGGCACCATAGGAGAGCATCCCATACCACCTCCACTAGTGTTCAAAGACAGAAACGACAAAAGGGCATTCCCCATTCCACAACTACGACCTAGGCATCCACATCACATCATGATTCCGTACATATCATATTCACACTCATATCCACATCATAGTCCATATCACATTCTCATAATCAATAATAAATTCTAATATGTAATTCACAATATGGGCAAGCTACTGTTACTACAGAAATATCATGATGTAAAGAGAACAAGGTAGCAGTAGCTAGATCATGTATTCATGTCATAATACATAAAGGCATGCAATTAGGCATATTGCGAGTTGGAATACTCACCTCATAATCCAAAGTTATAATCTTCAATTGAGAGATCAGAGATCAAGACCAAAATCACCTAAACAAGCTTGACAAAACATGTATAGGTCATAAGAAACAATTCCCAAAAGATTGGAGTCGAAACGGAGCAAAACTGGGAAATTCTGCTGTCAGCAGCAGCCTTGGTCGATGGCCTTGGTTGATGGGATCGACCAAGTAGATTCAGTACGGACAGGATACAATGCTTTGGTCATAATGTCATTGTTTGAAGTCCGATTGATCCGAAATTCGAAGGGGAACTTCACATGAACATACTAAGACTATCTAGCATGGATTAGACATCATCCAAGGTCAAAAATCATAACTTTCTAATTTGGAAACATGATTTTCTAATTTAGAAACAACATGGTTTTCATAGAAAAAACACCATGGATTTAAGGGTGGAATTAGAGAAAACAAGACTTCACTCTAATGAAATATCAGTAACAATTTAGAGATAAGAATTATCATAAGAATGGATCAAATCATGCTAGAGAAATGAGATCAAACATGCATTCATGAAGATATCCATGATCTCTTTTAGAAAATCAAATAGGGAAATCATAGCATTATTAGAATGAATGGAGATTCATTCACAACCTTGAAGATCGTAGAAGAGGTGTTTGCAAGGGTTCAATACCATCTTCATAATCACAGCAAGAGTAATTAAATAGAAAATTAAAAGAATACTAACCTTGAATGAGAGGAACCAAAATAGAAACTTGCTAGAATGCTTAAATCAATGATCAACATAGAAAGCTAGAATGGCTAGAATTAATGGGGATTCATTCAAAGAGATTGAATACATTAGATCAGCAGTAGAGACTAAGAGTAAACATGTCTAACATTGATTAGAGTAGGATGATCATGCTATCAAAACTCAATCAAAAACATGAAGAATTGAGGAGATTCACCATATGGCTTCAAGGAATGCATACAGTGATTGTGGGTTCACTCTAAGACACAAGGAGATCAGAGAATAGGTAGTTACACTAGTGTAATACCTTCTCCAATATCAAAACATCAAACTAGAACAGTAAGAAGAAGAGATTAGAGAATAAGGAAGTAGAATATAGCCTTGATGAAGAAGAATCAAATTAGAAACAAGGAGGAATGCTTGGGGATCTTCCTTGGCTTGAGGAGGAGGCTCTAGGGTTCTTCCCATGTTTACTATCAATTGAGAGGCCAAACAATAGGGTTTAACATGAGGTTGCGTTATATAGAGGATCCCAAAATCAAAACTTCCAAAAATAATATATTCTATTCTCGCAGCTACATTGGTTGATGCCTTGGTCCATGGGATCGACCAACGAGGATCGACCAAAGGGTCTTCCACCTTCAAATTACTGAATTTTTGGTCTCCAGGGTTAGATCCAACACTTGGGCCTATAGCCAACTTAGGGAAAAGTCTGAACTGACTTTCTAGGGTCTTCTAAACCTATCCACACTGAACTCTGGGTCCCGCTTACAAGTCTAATATCCAAAAGTCACTTCTTTATCCCAAAATAGTTATGGTGTCTAGGCTAGGTTTAGGGATATTTCACATAGGGTATTGGCTGGGGGGATGTGACAGTATGAGTGATCTTCATAGGGATGAAATATGTTGATTTGGTCAACCTATTGATGATTATCCATACAATATCATTACCTTTGCTGGTCCATGGCAAGCTAGTAACGAAGTGCATTGTGATATCTTCCCACTTCCAACTAGGAACAAGAAGAGGTTGCAGGAGTCCAGATGGCGGTTGACGAATAGCTTTAACACACTGACAAGTGTCACACTTGGCCACAAAGTCTTCCACGTTGTTCTTCAAACCAATTCACCAAAAATGCTCTTTGAGATCTCTATACATCTTTGTACTCCCTGGATGCACAAGAAAATTAACTGATGTGCTTCTTTCAAAATTTCATTCTTAAGCTCTTCAAATGTAGGCACACACTGTGAAACCCAGCCCTAACCTAACCCTGACCTTGATTCGGAAACCTGGTTGTTTTTAGGTCCAAAGACTGTAAAGGAAGAAGCCAACTATGGGCCATCTCAGTAGAAGACATGGTGTTTGACTTTGAACCCATGGATGTTGATGATGGAGTTCCATACTTGGAGGTCTGTGCAGATTTGGAAAGGAAGTTGCACCTGTTTGAAGATGAGATTAATTGAAGGACTTGGAGTGTTATCTGACTTGGTTTGAAGGCATCTCTACACACTAGGTATGTCACTTGTTGTGTGTGCAAAAGCCCTTGAGGTTTAGAGCCCATTTGATCCTTCAATTCCCTGTTTGAACTTTGCTGACCTGATTGGTCGACTCATTGGTCGACTGGGATAGTCGACCAAGCAGTCGACCAACTGTGTGTTAAATCCGAGAAAATCCAATTTTAGGGTTTTTCACTTATATTTAAACCCTACTTCGTGTTTCTTAGTTACAGCTGCCTCCAAAACACTTTGTGAACATGGGAAGACCTTTCCAAAACTCTTTCCGATGATTTCGAAGACTCCTCTGCAGATCTGAAGCCTCTCATCTCTGATCTGACAATTCAAGGTTAGTATCTCTTCTGAATTCTAAATTATTCTTTCTTCAATCTTGTTCTTGATTGAGATCAGGAAGAAGATGCTGCATTCTTGCAACCATCTATTCCATGATCTCATTCTATTCTTTGAGATCCATGATCATCATCGTGATCTTAACACTAACCCGGAACTTTTCTTGAAACCCTGACCCTTGTTTGATTTTTGGAAACCTTTGGTAACCTCCCATGCAAGGGAAACCTCATGGGTAATGTTTAGATTAATCAAAACTTGATTATTCAATGATTTTCTTGTTATATTTGGCCAAGCAATTTATTCCCTTTCATCCTGTGATCATAGCCTTTTCATGAGAGCCATAAGGTTGAAACCCTAGTTTCTTGGTTCAAATCAAGAACCCATCTCTTGACCTTAACTTGATGATTTTACCTTCCCATATAGTTCTAATACATTCTAGGAAGTTCCCCTTCAAATTTCGGATCAATCCGACTTCAAACGAAGAAGTTATGACCAATCTAGTTTCTGCAATTCCGTACTGACTCGGTTGGTTGACTGCTTGGTCGATTGGGTCAGTAGACCAAGCACTCGACCAATGAAGGCAGTAGCTTCGTTTTTTGCTTAGTTTGATTTGTTTGCTCTATAATCTTTAGGTATCTTTCCTAATGTTGTATCTATGATTGTTAGGGGTTTATTTGCTAAGTTTGGAGTCTCTCTCTTTGATCTTTGGATTATCTTCGGCGATAATCAAGGTAAGGACAGTTATTTCATAATAACATAGATTGTATACTCTCTGGTTTCTACTTTAAGAAACTCTAAGTTTATTTACTGTTCATGTATTTTATATTACTGATGTACTACTGTAAGTACAGTAGCACTTCATTTATGTTTTCTTTTTCATTATTCAAGCTTATACGAATTGCTTATTACTATATTGTTTAATGATTAGATCATGCCTTTATATTCTCTTTTATATGACGAGTTGTTGATTATGTATGTCATGACTGATCTGAGAATGTGTTTGATTATGTATGGTTTGGGATTGAGAGGTGTCCTTTTGACACTTCTGTCCTTGGACATTATCGAAAATAGTATGGGATGTTTCCGGGGTTGCCCATTGATGCTTTCCCAAATCATTGATTGTCATACCTAGGACTGTCTAGCAGTGTTTGGCTAGGATGTCCCCGTTATATCAGACCCGAATCGGGAGGGTATTGAGACCGAACGACCCGTGGTAGCAATGTGATTCATGGGCGCTGAAGACCGGTAACCAACCCCTGAGAGGACGGGAATCATATTGTGGGGGCCATTTATTGGAGGGTTGCATATGGATAGACTTGGGCTCATGGGCACTCACGACCGGTAACCAACCCGTGAGAGGACATGAGAGCTTCCCGTTTACCATATGTGGATAACCAATAGGGTTGATGAGTCCGTAGTCAGGGACTATTAGGACTCTAGTGTGAAGAATACCGGAAAGGATCGTCAGGGACGAGGAATGGACATATCTGGAACTGAGTTGACGTGACTGAGTAGATGACTTGCATTGGGCTAGGCTTAACCCTGACATGCGCCAGTACTTAGACCAATGGTGATGTGAGAGAGCGGTGACTTAACCCCCAGCCATGGAATGTCCCGAGGGATGCCGGACCCATTACCAAAAGGCGTTGTGAGATGAGACCTACCCAAAGAAGTATGGTGTTATGACTTAAAGCATGTCTACCAATAGAGACCAGCATACATAGAGTTTAGATGCATACATACATTATCTGTTTTATACTGCATTGCATCTTGTTATGATCTTGCTGCATGTTATTTATGTTGTTATGAGTTAACTTGCCTTACTGGGTTTCTTTCGAAACTCACTCCTTTTTGTACAATCTTTTTGTTAGATTATTCTACAGGTACTGACTACTATGAAGACAGTATGATGAAGCGTAAACCGATGAAGCGTATTATACGCAAGGTGTTGGCAACAATGAAGATCATCCCTCGAGCGATCACATTGCATACTATAATTAGACGTAATGTAGAGATGGAACATCTCTGTTGGATTGATGAAGTCCACTACTTCGAAGATGTCATCTATAGGATAGAAAACTCGTAGTTTTGTTTGATTTTCTTTCCTTACTTTTCTTTAGAATCATTGTAATTATTTTAGACTTACGCACTACTTTTCCGTTGTATCTATGGAGTGAGTTTCCTCCTCACTCTACTTCTTTTGATGTGATTACATCTAGTATCATTTCCGCAGTCTGATTATATTGATTATTCATTTCTTGATTTGAATCTTTTGTTTATAATATTAAAACCTTGATTATTTCCTGTTTATGATTATGTTATTGTATATGTGGGAGGATGATTTCCTCGATACTTGATCTTCAGGGCTGTGGATCACACTCCCGGGTATGCCAGTTAGGGTACCGGCTGGGGGAATGTGACACACACAGTGTGAAATCCAACCCTAGCCTAACCCTAACCTTGACCCCGAAACCTTGATGTTTGTAGGTCCGAAGACCCAAAGTGGAGGAAGAAGCCATCTGTGGGCCCTCTCAGTAGAAGACGTGATGTTTGACTCCAAACCCATGGATATTGATGATGGTGCTCCATACTTGGAAGCATTGTCAGTGTTTGATAAGAAACTGCACCTTGAAGAAGGGGAGTTTAGTTGATGGACCTAATGCACTCTTAGACATGATTCGAAGGTAATTCTCTAACCTTGACTAGTCAATTGAGATGTAGGAAGAAGCCCCTTTGATTTTGAGTTGATTTGGCCCTTCATTTCCCTAGTCTAAGTTGTTGTCCTAGCCTGGTCGACCAAGCAGTCAGCCAGCTGATTAAATACGAGAAAATCTAATTTTTAGGTTATTTTATGCTCTACTTAAGTGGACTTTGTAGTTATAACCCTATTCTATTGCTAGAACCTCCTGAGAACGTGGGAAGACTCCTCTTAGGCCTCTCCTTGGTATTGGTGAACTCCTACAAGATTCTTAGTTTCTCTTCTCTAATTTCTTCTACAAGGTATGTAATCTCTCATTTTCTCTCTAATCTACTCTTGTCTCATCTTATTCTTGCTGTTGGGACTATGAAGAAGGTGTTGCAACCTTGCAACCACCTCTTCTATTGTTTCCTTGCAATAGTATAAACCCCCATTTCTATTCTATCAATGCTATGTTCCTTATACATGATTATTAACCTTGCATTCCTATGATTTTCTTCATAACAATATGATTTCATCTCCTAAACTGATTTCTCTAGCATACTAGGTCTGATTACATGTTTGTAATTGTCTCTAATCTATTGCTCATCATTCTATTGATTGAATCCCTGATTTCCCTTTGCATTGCAATTGATTTCATTGAAGAACATGATTTTAGCAATTAGAAAGTTAGGGTTTCAAATTGGGGAATCTTGTTTTGATCCTTGTTTAATGTTAAATCTTCATTAGATAGTCTTAGTATACTGTTCCTAACATTCCTTTCAAATTTCGGAGTGATTCGAGTCCCGAAAGCTAGGTTTCGGATCACAAATCCATTTTCAGCCTTGTTACTGTTCATCTGGTCGACTGCCTGGTCGACTGAGTCAGTCAACCAAGCAGTCAGCTAGCTGATACAACTTTGATGTATTTGGCCGTTTTGATCCGTTTGACCTCCAATTTGCTTGACTTTTCTTCTGATATTGCACCTATGATTGTCTAGGGTTGAAGTACTAACCTTGGGACCATTCTCCTTAATATCCGGACTATCTTCGATTTGAGTTAAGGTAAGGACAGTTGTCACCATAATTATACAAATTGCGTGAATCTTGTTTCTAATTTAGGAACTTTTTAGATTTACTTTCATTATTGTATTCTTAACATTGTATGACCACTGTAAGTACCTCAAGTACAATAATGTCATACTTATGTATTCTTTTGTGATCATGAACATTCATTATGTTAATTACATGTGCAATTGATCATGTTATTATATATCTTTCTATATGACAAAATATCATTTGTGTATGATATGATTGAATCGGGAATGTGATTGATTAAGTATGATTTGGGATTGGGGAATGTCCTTTTGACATTTCTATCCTTGGACATCAGTGGGAATAGAATGGGATATTTCTGATGGTGCCCTTTGACGCTTTCTCGGATTATTGGATGACATACTTAAGGCTTGTCTAGCGGTGTGTGGCTAAGATGTCCTTGTTGTATCAGACCCGATTCAGAAGGGTATTGAGACCGAATGACCCATGGTAGCTGTCACATCCCGCCCCGAATCCACCCAGGGGGTACTCTATCTGGGTTACTCGGGAGTGATCCACAGCCCAACAGATCCAGTTTAGGAACGATCATATCCACTTATCACAATAATATAATCAAAAGCAAGAACAATTTATAGTATTCAAGTAATCTAATAATAAAGGTTGAGAAATGATCACAGAAGGATCACAAAGAACATCAGAGTGCGGAAATGATTCAAATAGGGTAAACAGTCAAGTATGAAAAGGAAGGAGGAAACTCATCCTATAATAATAGCGGAAGGTAGATCGATTTAAAATTTAGGTATACAACCGGTTCCCAAAATGACAAGGGAACAAACTAAACTACGGTCTCGACGAATCAAATAAAAGGTTAAAAGAAAATGGGACGATATCCCAACATTAGCTGTCACACCCCACCCAGCCAGATCCTGCCATACCCGAATACCCGTGGGGGTGATACACCGCAGGACCTAGGTTCAGTGACAATTCCATACAACACAAGATATAGCATAATTAAAAGGACAAGAACAAATCAAGTTCAAGTATAAAGTTATCAAACTTGATTGATCAAAAGGTTACAGTCATCCATATATCTAAAGTTAATCAAAATGGACATCAGAGTTCGAATGAAACATAGTTTGTTGCAGCGGAAATTAAACTAAACTGATTCCCTAATGGAATCCAACCTCATAAGAATAATGTTTGCACAGGCATGAAGCTCCATGCAAGTCTACATCTTCTTCAGTCACTCCTTCAAGAAAACCCATTGACGACCGAATCCTCCACTTGGAAGGAGTTCTCATAACCTGCAGAATATTCTAATAGAAACAAACATACAAAAAGGAATGAGTTCAACAGAACTCAGTGAGGGCAACTCAACATCTTATCATACATTCATCCACAAGATTCCACATCATATCGTGCATTCGTACACAAGATCCCACACCATACATATAGTTTGAGTATCGATAATGTAATTAATGATAGTGATATGATGTATGAATGATTGTGATATTATGCTCTTAACTCTATCATGAAGTCTCCATGGTAGACACGCATTAAGTTTGTACACCAATCTCCTTTGGGCGGTCTCAGTCACTCTCCCTCAACAAGAGACGTCTATTGGGTTCTCCACGGTTGTTGGGTAAAGTCCTGTCAAGCCATGGTTGGGGTATAGGTCACCACTCTCTCACATCACCGTTTGGTATGAGATTGGCGCGTGTCAAGGATAATCTTAGCCCAGTGCAAAGTCATACAGTCTCGTACTACATATGGTCTGGATATCTCCCCTCATGCCTAGTGCCCTTTTGGTTCAATACCTTTCCACCTATGAATGGAATCCTCAATGGGAGGCATCTGTTGGATCTCATTCCTTAACCCAGTGATCGTCCACATATAATGGATAGGATGCTCTCCATGTCCTCTCACGGATCATTTCACCGGTCTTGAGCGCCCAGGAGCCCTTATCTATTATATGCAACCCTACCTCTTTATGATGATAGTGGGCCTGCTTGACGCTCAGGACCCAGCCACTAACATCATGGGTTAACCGGCTTCAATACCCCTGCCGGAAGGGTAGTAGTACTCATGAGGTTACCTAGCCAAACACTTCTAGACACTTAGCATTCATGTACTTAAGTCTAGATGCATACTCATGTAAGTTCACTAGGGTAATGGGCGAACCCACAACCCTAGTTTGAAACATAAAATAAAAAGAGTAATTTAATTCAACATCATCTATATATCTTCATATCAATGATTTAAAATTTGAAAGTAAAAGAAAACACTCAATCCATTCAATCTCATCCATCCCATACATTCTCATATTGTTTTCAAAGAATATTGAAAATAGAAGCAAATATACTTGCTTACCTTTCATTCGTGCAAAGTCCCACACATAATCACAAGATAACAAATATTAAAACAAGGCAATATTATCAATAATGAAATTTAATTACATAATTAAACATGCAAGATAAGGTTGAGTATATTCCTCACCTTTTTAGTTAGCATAAGCTTTCCAAAGTTCCACAAAGTCACACTTACGAGTTGGTGATTATAATCAAAATAAACCTAATCATGTAAGAAGATCAATAGACATAAATTAGAAGTCAATTGGGTTTTAATAGAGTTCCCAAAATCACCCAACAAAAGCCTAATCTGCCAACTAGTTTTGAACCCACCTTTCTCAACCTAGTTTCGGCAAAAATCAAATTTCACCATCGATTCGAAGTCGAATCGAAACGAAACTTTGGGAATGTCTAATTGGCAGCAATAGGGTCCTAAGTATACCTTCAATTTGATCTAATTCCATCTCAATCAAAAAGCCCCAATTTTGGGCTCTCGCGAGTGCTCTCGACTGGGTCTGAGAGCCAAAATGCAAAATCGTTTGCAACGACTCGCACAAATCACTTACAAACCAAAGGGAAACATAAATGAAACTATTTGCAAGCATTCAAAACACCTATAAAGCAACAACTACTCAAATCTATCATTTATTGCGAAGAACTACTCCAAAAACTAAGCTTAAAGAAGAGGGTTTGATGATTCTTACATTTCCTAACGTTTTCGCAATGATCCGGGTGTTAGCACGCGTCCAAATGGTTAGGAACCTTCCTCTCCCCTGCTTTCTCCTCCTCCTTTAGCCTCAGCCTCGTACTAGCCTTCTAAAATGCGAGTATGAGTGAAAGAAAGCTTCAAAATAGGGTTTTAAAGGGTAAAACCCGATTCTGCCCCGAACTGGGCTGGAGGCGGTCGACCGGCTGTTCAACCGGCCGATCGACCGGTCCTGTTTTGGAGGGTCAAACAAGGTCCAAATTGAGAGATCTTTGGCTTGTTGGAAAGGTCTTTCGACGCTCTTCGTTTTGATACCTTATTCGCGTCAATCGGATTCTCCATCACCGATCTATGGCCGTTTCAAGATCACCCTTTTTACACCATCATGATTAATCTTCTCTCTTCAATTAAACTTTAGGAGAATTGATGAATCATCACAAGGGTCATCCACCAACATTGGTTCCATTTCCAACCCTTCGGGCTCCACTTGAATGGCCCACATTTGCCGTCAACTCGAGGCCCGGTTTTCTCGATTTTGAAGCCACGGGTTAAAGGGGTAGAAATCCGGGGGATTTCACACTAGCACACAAGTGCAAAGGCCGAACTGCTCCAGATAAGTCCCAATCTCGGACTACTAGTCTTTATCAGTTTGTACACGGTGACCAGTGGGGTACGGGTCATCAACTTGGTCTTCAGAGTGTTGACCATCATAGTCAACAGTGGTGGTACCTGCAGTAGAGTCTAACAAAAATGTTGCAAAAAGGAGTGAGTTCAAAAGAACTTAGCAAGGCAGGTTATTCCACAATAACATAGATACATGATACAAAACATAGCATGATGCAATATGATATGAAACACATGATGCAATTATGATTCTAACTCTATGTATGCTAGTCTCTAGGGTAGACATGCTTTAAGTCATAGCACCATACTTCTTTGGGTTGTCAGTCACTCCCCCTCAATCATACAAGATATCTTGGGTCTGCCAGGGGAATATCGGTAAAGTCATCTCAAAAACCGTGATAAGGGGATCGGTCACTGCTCTCTCACATCACCATTTGGTATAAGTACTGGTGCATGTCATAGAAAAGCCTAGCCCAATGCAAGTAATCTACTCAATCGTATCAACTCAGATCTAGATACGTCCATTCCTCGCCCCCAACAATCCTTTCCGGTATCCTTCACACTAGAGTCAGCGTAATCCCAGATTACAGACTCATCAACCCTATTGGTCATCCACAAATAGTAAACGGGAAGCTCTCACGTCCTCTCATGGGTTGGTACCGGTCTTGAGCGCCCGTGAGCCCAAGTCTAGCCAATTGCAACCCTACTAATAAATGGCCCCTTTCGGGTATCTATAGCATGGTTTATGTCCCCTACCGGATTGGTTACCGGCCTAGAGTGCCCATCAAACCATACACTACCACGGGTCGTTCGGTCTCAATGCCCTTCCGATTCGGGTCTGATACGACAGGGATATCCTAGCCATACATCTAGACAAGTCCTATGTATGTCATCCAATGATCCAGGAGAGCGTCGATGGGCATCTTCGGAGAACATCCCATACTATTCCCTCCGATGTCCAAGGACAGAAGTACCAGTAGGGCACTCCCCAATCCCAAATCATACCTAAGCAATCACATGCTTATTTCCATCCATTACATATCAACAATACATTATCATATTGAAAACATGTCATAACATCTCATAATACAATGTAAAAATAAATGACAAGAATAAGTAAACATGATAAACCAAGTAATTAAGCATGGTGCTACTGTCATAAGGTAACTACAGTAGTCATATGATGTCTGAAATCAACTATTAAGTTATGTCTACTAAGTTACCAACAACAGTGTAAAAGTCATACAGTCTATGTTATATGGCAATAACCGTCCTTACCTTAAGTTGTGATGATGATAATCCAACAATCTCAAAAGAATGATCCAAAAATAGTATTAAGACCCTAGACAAACATAAATGAAAGATTAGAAAAGAAATCGGAACAATTGGAGGTGGAACGGGTCAAATCAGACAAGAATACAGTTCAGCAGTATGCTTGGTTGATGGTCTTGGTTGATACTTTTGGTTGATGCTATTGGTTGATGCTTTTGGTTGATGCTTTTCCGGGGCTCGGATCGATCCGAAACTTGGAGTGGATGCCAGGGAACGAGTCAGGAGACTTCATAGCAAGAATTAATATGATCCAATGGTCAAATTGAAAACCCCCAATTTGAACCCTAGGTTCAACTTGCAAGACCCATGTTCTTCAATGAAATTAATTACAATTGCAAGAGAACTTAGGAATTGAATTAAGGGAAATGATGGGCAGTAGATTAGAATACATACTAACATATAATCAGCCCTATTTAAAGAAATCAGATTAGGCAAAGGATTCATGTTTTCATGAAGAAAATCATAATAAGAAGGCAAGAACATTATGCATAATAATCATAGCCTGAATATGATATGAAGGGGTTTATTCAAAACAAAAGAGGTTGTAGAAGGGGTGGTTGCAACGTTGCAGCACCTTCTTCCTAACCTCAGCAGAAAAAGTAAGAGTAATTAGGAGTAGGTTAGAGAAGGGAGAATAGATTACCAATGACTGGAAGAGGAGCCGGGCCTGGTGGGAGTTTCTGCCGGAGTTTCCCCTGCATCAACACCAAATTCTGCCCACCTACAGCTTGCTCACCCACACAAATCAAGTGAAACTGCAGAGGTTGGTTGCTGTTCTTGGGGAGCTGAGTCATCAATAAGCAGCCTCAAAAGAGAAACACACAGAAGGTGAACTATAGGATTTCTTTAGGCCCTAGACCCACCAATGAACTGGAGCCGCAACTCCTCCTTGGATGTCTAATGATTTCAAAACAGAGGAATAAATAGAAACGTTGGACTTTCCTGCCTCTTCCATAAATCCCCAAACCATGGCTTTCATCTCCTATGCGACCTGGGAGCCTGGACAAGGCATGTCGACAGAGAAAGCAGTGCTGGACAGCAAGTTCAGGGTTGTGGCAAAGGCAGCTTGACCAACAACAATAGCTTGCCTCAGTTGGGCGATTTCAAGAACATGATCAAGGAGTTGCTGAATCTTAAGGCGCCGCAGAGATTCACCAGCATCAAGTTTCTGGGTTGAGAAGAAAATCTGATGATTACAGAGTTGTAAAGGTTTCTCCAGCGTGGAGAAACAGGAAGCCATACCATAAATGATTGATGGTGGTTCAGTGCTCGAACTGCATCCACAACAGATCGACTAGCAAGTGCTTGGTCATGGGTTTGGAGAAATCCTTGGGCTATAGCTGCAGAAGAATCAACTGTGGTGACCGAGCTTCATAGTCATCAGAGGGCCATAAATCTTTGCTAAATCAGCGAGTGACTTGCTGGGTTTGTGCTATGATTCAAGATAGGGATTGAAGAAGAAGACAAGGTAGAAGGTAAGAAGTAGAGAAAGCCGAGACAGAGAAGAAGGTTATAAAGGAAATAAGAGGTAGGTTTTCTGATATCTCTTTGCTTAACATGTGTAGTCCTTTTTTGTAAATATACACACTAAAATGAAATGCTTAATAAATAACAGCCTAACACAACAATGAAATGTTTAATAAAATAATAGCCACTAACTCTCTCTCCCTCTCTCAACTCAAAGAAAATCATGAATATCGATTCCTCACTTCTTCTCTTCAACTAAAAATAAAACCAATCAATTATTTCTTCTCTCCCATTAATTATTTTCCACTCACCTCAATTTCTTAAAATTAAACCTCCCATTACTCTCTTTTTCTTTATAAATAACTTCTCCACTCACCTCTCTCTTTATATATATATATATATATATATATATATATATATATATATATATATATATATATATATATATATATATATATATATATATATATATATTTATATATATACTACTTTTTCGCAAAACTTTTTCTTTCCTGTTCTGTCCTTAGAATTTTTCTAAATATCAATAATGTTGTACTATTTGTTATTGCTTTAGTTCTTTTTGTAAGGATAATTTGGACATTGTGTTATGAATTATTATGAATTTATCC
Source organism: Hakea prostrata (assembly GCF_041222555.1). Taxonomy (NCBI): domain Eukaryota; kingdom Viridiplantae; phylum Streptophyta; class Magnoliopsida; order Proteales; family Proteaceae; genus Hakea; species Hakea prostrata. Next base: position 46,189,823 of record NC_142600.1, read on the forward strand.
TTAATTGTATTCCCGATTTATCTCTTGACTTCTTTGAATCTCTCTCAAACTCTGTCGCTTTATCCCTCTCCTTCTCGAACTCTCTCTGAATCTCTCTCTAAATCACCATATCTCTTAACACCTCTCACAATCTCAGTCTCTTGCTCTCTATATCCTCTCCCTCTCGAACTCGCTCGGAATCCTCTCATTCGCGATCTCTCTGAACTCGCTCGAAATCTCTCTTGAATCTCTCGCTTGATCTCTCTCGAACCTCTCAATCCCCTCAATCTCTCTCAAAGTCTCTCGGTCTCTCGATCTCTCGATCTCTCGCTCCGTCAAGGCTGGTTTGCAGTTTCCTGTTGGAAGAATCGGTCGTTACTTGAAGATCAAAGGTCGTTACTCTCAGCGTGTTGGAACCGGTGCGCCAGTGTATTTGGCGGTTGTGCTCGAATATCTCGCAGCTGAGGTACTTTTTTTTGGCATTAACAACGCTGCTTCCCTCACAAAACCAATAAATCAAGAACCCTATTGTGTTCTGCGTGAGGTTTGAAAGTTGCATTATTAGCTAATGGCGTTGTAGGGATTCGTCTTCGGAGCGGTTGGGTCATAGACGATGAAGAGGAATGGTTGGGGATATGAAATTTGAGGAGTCGTCATTAACTGGATATCTCGTGAAGAATCTCGAAACACTGTGAGTGATTTCTACTTTATATATGGTGTTCTTTCATCGCTGTTCATCCAAATTTATTTGGGGCGTTCGGAATTGCTTTTGAAAATGGACCGTCTCTATTTCGGAACTTATCTATTGAACATGTTCGATGCGTAAAATATTCATTCTGCCTGAAATTATGCTTGAGAAGATGGGCGTCGTTCTATACGCCAATAGAATTTTGTTAATAGTTCTTGAAACCATTTGGTTGATAATACGGTTTTGTTCATTAATCTCTGAACATGCTTCATTGCAATTTTATTTTCTTTTGGGCAATTTTTTAAAAAGTCGTACCCTATAAATATTTTCTCAACAGCGAATGTAGTTGTTGTTGATATTTTGCTATTACTAAGCTGAAAATAGTTCTAAATACTTCAACCATCTACCCTATATATATTTTCTCAAAAACGAATGTAGTTGTTGATATTTTGCTATTACTGAGCTGAAAATAGGTCTAAATACTTCAACTATCTTCTTTCAGTTCTTTTATGTCCTTTTAGATGCCAAATCAAACTTAAACATAGTTAGAGGTTAGAGGCAGAGGAAAAAAACGTAACTAATATTATATTTAGGACTTCAAAGTGTTCGGGTTATTTAGTGTGAAAGGTTATTAATGCAACTTTCATCTACTTTGACGTGATTTGTACAATAGGGTTCTTGATTTATTGGTTTTGTGAGGGAAGTGGTTGTTGGATTTAAAAGGATGGAAAAAAAAAAACTGATTTTGTAACATTGCAGAAACCCTAGGATGTATCTGGTTTTGCTCATAAACAGCTTTCCTTTTCTCTCTCAGACGATCTGCCTAATTGCAAAAACCGAAGCACAGAATTCCAGATCAGGTTCTTCTTTAATTCCCCTAGATCTAAACCAGATCAGGTTCTTCTTTAATTGCTCAAATCTTTATGATTCATGAAGTTATTCCCCTGTATTTCTTTTCTCTGATTGGGTATTTGGATAAAGAACATCTATATTTTTCTTCTTTTGGTAAAGGAGCATCTCTGTCTAATCGTATAATAAAATGGTAATAATCATTCCCTTTTTATATTTAGTTAGAACAAAATGCATGAGTTGAGAGCAAAGACCTCTGGGACTGGCTTTCTCCCACAGTCCGATGGGTTAATGAAAACTGTGACACCAAATTTCCTCACTGCATGCAAAAATAACCAGTAACTCATTAGCTCCAAGGTCTCTATCATGGCAACTATAATACTTTCTCAAATCTAGTAGGAAAGAAATGGGAGAAGGATGGTTTGGTCCACATTTACCAATCTCAAACTTGTTTCGATTCAAATCCACACCAATAATTTTAGCAGCTCCACCAAGTCTTGCTCCCTCTGCAACCTGCTAAAACGAGATATATTGTCTATGTTTATCAATTGAAGCTCTCTTTTTTCGCTGGCTCCACATTGGCAGTTTCCCGGCTACCCAACCCCTGCCAAAAACCAGATATATTGTCTATGTCTATCAACTGAAGCCCTCCTCATTCCATTTACTGTTCTATCAGAGTCTGTGGAATATTAGGATTAGGAATTTTATTTGTTCCTTTTCGGAATCGATAGGAGTAAGAATCTATGCAAAACTGTTCTTCTCTTCTTCCTCTTTCCTTCTGTTTTTTCTTGAATTATATCCCTTTTCTTTAGGCTACGGTTGTGGGTATTTATGTATAAGGTGATGTGTTTGAGTGGTTTTAGGATTTTAGGATTTACAAGAGAGAAACGTGAGTGCTTGGGTGATTAAGGATTTTAGAGACACTTGGGTAGTTTTAGGACTTCTTCTTTTTTTTTTTTTTTTTTTTTTTTTTTTTTTTTGTAAACGGTAGTTTTGGGTTTTAAGAGAGAGAAACATGAGAGAGAATGCATGCAGGCCTTCTGACCTTCCATGATGGTAGGCTTTTAATAATTGTGACAACTAGATGTGAAATTGGGTATTCATCATGGTTAACAATGCTCATCTCTTCTTTTGTTTTCTTTCTAATTTCCCTTCAGGATACTCTCCTAAACATGAACAATAACGCATGGCTGGGCATCAGTTTTGCAGAATATCAGGTAATCAATCTGTCCAATCAAGTCAAGCTTCAGGCAATGGTCACTTTATATATCTATAATTTGTTCTGCATGTGATCTGGACTTTGTTGTTTCTACCCAAGAAAAGAAAAAACTCTGCAATTTTCTTTTAACTGAAGCTTTGTCTTTATAATCTTTCCTTTACAGTAGTTACACCATGCCTATACTTGAAAGCAACTTTTGTTTTTTTTGTTTGTGAGTTCTCTGATTAACAGACATCCCCTAACAATCTTAAGGGTTTATCTCCCCGTGTTTTTTTGTATGTGATTATTCAATTGTAACTCCTCTATGGGAGATTTATTTTTTTGTTCTACTTCTGCTGCTTTGCAGAAGGGTAGAAGTAGCATTTTCAGAATTTAGGCAACGCATCCATAGGGTTTGGTTGGTCTGATAGGGCTGAAATTGGAATGGAAGGTCAGTAGGTGATGTGATGCAGGAATATTGGGCCAGTCTTCAGGATTTTAGGTTAGTTTTCAGCAGCAGCCCAGGACTCCTAGAATTCTACACCTAGGGTTTGGTTGAAATTTAACAAGACAACAGCTATTTTAGGGTTCAAGGTGATAAGGCATTACTCTAGAGGGGTTTGGCTGGACTTATAACCACATGAAATTGGGTTTTGAAGCTTGTAACTTATATTTCAGGTAGTAAGTTTATTATTAAGTTCCAGGGGTTTTATTTTGAGGCTTGGGATGAATGTGTTGTTCCTCTTGCTTAGGTTCGGGAATAATAGAATGTTACTAAGGTTCGCTGCTGTATTGAAGTTCCAGAACTGGAAAGTAAATTATGGGTTTAAAACTGAGGTTCAAGGGTTCAAATGGGACTTGGGAGAGGTCTATTGTTGGAGATTTATACTTTCAGGTTGGTTTTAATATGTTTAGGGAGATAGTGATGTAGCCTCAAGTGAATGAGGGTCAGTTCTTCCAACATCTTTAGATGATCAACAACGAATAAACAAGGATTTAATGATTAGGGATCTAGGAATAGTGTGTTATAGTTTTAGAGTTGTGGTTCTTAGGATCTAGGGTTATGGTCTCACTGTTTGAGATATTGAACTTTGTTTCTCTTGCTTAATAGATTCCTTTGTTTGTTTTGCTCTTATTTCATTGCCTCTCTTTCCCTTTCATCTGATTTTTCCTTTTTATCATATTATTGTTTCAGTTGCTCGCAGTTCGTATGATTCCTTGAGCAAAGCGTAACCTTAATTATACGGCACATGCACTCATCATATATGCAGGTACTATTGATACCATTCTGTTTTATGCAGTATTTTTGTTAATACTAACTTGAAAATCTTGCATGAAGGGTATGGGGCTAGATTTTTGAATCCATTCATTCATGTCATTGTTGCGAACTATCTTTATTTCAGTTTATTTTTTAAATCCATTCATTTATTTACTTATCTCTTTAGAGTACAATGGCAACAACAAAACTGTTTGAAAATCAATGTCAAAGATATAATGAGAAAAGAAGAATCATAAAAGACCACACAAATGCAAACAAAAGAAGGAAAAATAGTTTTTTACTTAAAGCTCAACTTACAGTTTCAAATGGTTCAACCAGAAATCCAAAATCTTCAGAGGATGAATCATTCGAAATGGAAGGTTAGTATCAATTAAAATACTATATGATATGGAGAGTTTATGATCAGACCGGGTTCATACCTGGTCCGACCCTCGACCCCGGTCAAGACGGAGAAAACCGAATTGCTCCCGAGCGAACCGGATCCAGAAGATGGCTTGCTGAAGAAGAAAGATTATTCGGCTGCAAGCGTGCCCTAATCTTACTTATGGATTAGGGTAATCACCCTGATGACAGCAGACTCAAACTGACGGCTGCGGATAATCATCATCAAAGGGATAACTATTGCGTAACCTAACGGTTATCTCAGGAGTCCTCTACTAGCCCAAACTAGTAGAAGTCTATCGCTCAACGGATCTCATTCATAAGATCCAACGACTACCCGAAGAAGGCTCGAGTGCATCCAACGAAGGAGATTCAAAGGTACACTCTATATAAACCTCACTACCATACAAGGTGAGGGACGGATCAATCGATCAAAAAGAATACTATCTGAGACTCTGGTTAAGATACATACTGATAGATCAAAACTATCGCCATCCCGCTATCTAGATCACCTTTCCCGTTTCTTCATTCATTAGCTCGTGCTTCTAGCAGAGCCGTTTGTGATTAAGTTCATCAACCGACTTAGCCTTCGGAGGTGGACTCCCGACCCCAGCCGGTCGGGCCACATCCGACGCTTTCGTTTTGCAGGACATCACGTGAAGATCCAAGGGCTGAGCAGATTTTGGACGCATCATTTGGCGCCGTCTGGTGGGAAAGACTTGAAAAAGCCATGGTGACTAGATCAGCAGCCGCAGCAGCCGCCGCACAACGCAATTCCGGTGTTCAGATACCCGGGGTGAATAATCCAGATATTCCCCAGAAAGCCAAAATCCTATCGAGGTGGATGATGGCGAGGGAGGACGTAATCTTCCTCCTGATACAATCCAAGATCAATTGGATCAGGTAAAGATTCAACTCTTGGAGGTGAGCCAAGCACTCCGCGTGCTCACCAGACGAGTGGTTTTACCACAAGAACCTGATCAACGCGATTCAGGGAGACGTGCATTGCCACGTGACCAAAGAATTGGTGAAGACCGGAATGTTGATCGAATTTCCGTGAAGGAGACCAAGGACTTCGGAGGATTGATGATCAACCAAGGCGAGGCGATCGGTTCGACAGACCGCAAGAGAGTACAACCGATTCAAATACAAGGTTGGATACAGGGGTAAGAACTCACTCACCCACCGTCGAAGAACCATTCGTGATGATCGAGCAGTTCGTGACGAGAGAAAAGTTCGTGAAGGACGGGCTGTTCGTGATGATCGAGTAGCACGTGATGATCGTGTTAATCGAGGTCGTGATCGTATTGCTGAAGATCACCCGACCCAGATTGGTCAAGAATTGGCCAACATCAATGAGAAGTTAGGGCAGTTGGCTAAGGGAAGAATAACTGAGGATATTTACTCAGTCATTCGGAAGACTCCTTTTGCTGAGCCAATTGCGGGATATCGGTTTCCCCATAACTTTCGTTTGCCTACCTTCTCAACATTCGATGGCTCCGGAGATCCAACAGCTCACATCGGCTATTACCAACAGACCATGGCAGTTTCGTGTAATTTCGATGAAATTTTATGCGGTGGTTTTTGGTTCATCTCTAACTGGAGCGGCACAAAAGTGGTTTTCTAACCTCCCCTCGGGAAGGATCGTAAACTTTGACGAATTGGCGTGCCAATTCATAGGGCGATTCCAGAGTGGGATACAGGTCATAAAAACGGAAGAAACCTTGTTTACTGTCAAACAAGGAAAGAACGAATCGATCGAGAGAGTTTCTGAAAAGATTCAACAAAGTGACGATGGAGATAGAAAACTTGGATGAACAAGTAGCCGTAACCGCTCTATTCACAGGACTCACAAATCGGAAACTCCTGGAGTTATTACTCCAGGATATACCCACGACTTATGCTGAGTTGGTACAGAGATGCTAGAAGCAAGCTGAAGTCATGGAGATTCTAGATGCGCGCCAAGGAGATAATAAAGTCTCCAATAAGGAACAAAAGGCTCCTGAGCAGAAGCAGAAGCCAAAAAAGAATGTTCGCGATCGGGTTGGAAGATCCCAACCTTGGCGCCAAAGATCCCCCGGTAGAAGTGAGTACACTCCATTGAATGCTCCTCGGGCTGATATTTTGAATATCCTCAAAAGAAAAAATATTTTGAAGTGGCAGCCTAAAATTCTTTTGAAACCCGGAGAGCAGCAGGATCGGGAAAAGTATTGCCGATTCCACAAGGACTATGGTCATAATACTAATGACTGTCGTCATCTGAAGGCAGATATTGAAAGATTGATATCTCAGGGACATCTGTCCAGTTTTGTTAGCAGGAGAAGGGAGGAGCCACGTGGGCCACGTGCGGCTGCCCCTAAAAGGGATCGTTCGGTTAGTTCAGAACGATCGAGGGAGGCCCCGAAGTCTAAAAAAGGCAAGGAGGTGATTGAAGCTGCTACTCGGTCACCGATCCTTACCATCTTCGGGGGACCAGAGCCCGAATCATTCCGGAGTCTGAAAACTAAATCCAAATTTGTTGGAGCCGGAGGGTCGCAGAAGCGGAAGAAGCTGAATGGTGAAGATTCTATCACCTTTAGCGAAGAAGACGAAAGAGACGTTTGTTTACCTCATGATGATGCTATAGTCATCAAGGTAGAGATTGCACGGCGGGAAGTGCATAGAGTTTTGATTGATACAGGGTCTGCAGCTGACCTAATTTCCTACGAAGTGTATCAAAAATTGAAGGTGGATCAGACTTGATGAAACCTTCATCTACACACCTATATGGCTTTGCAGGGTCATCTGCAGTAGCGGAAGGATCGGTTCAGTTGGATCTATCCATTGGAAGTTTTCCTAAAGAAACAACTGTCCGAATCAATTTTTTGGTGGTTCGAGAACTACCAGCCTATAATATGATTCTCGGGCGACCATCTTTATCCAAGATAGGTGCTATTGTTTCAACAAAGCACCTGAAGATAAAATTCCCGATCGATATGGGAATCGGTCAAGTCTCCTCCGACCGTAAGATCTCTCGGCAGTGTTATGTTGCCTATTTAAAAGACAAGGAGGGTCCGAAGAAGGTTACTGCCCTCCCCATAGAAGTTCGAGATGATCGGGAAGAGACGGAGATGCAAAGGCCCGAACTAGTGGAGAAACTGGAGCAAATCCAGCTATGTACCGAGGATGAGAAAAAGATTACTTATATCGGGTCTGAACAGTTGGAAGAGTTTAAAGATGAGTTGAAGTTATTTCTTCAACGGAATAAAGATGTATTCGCATGGTCTCGCCGAGGACATGCTCGGGATCGATCGGGCCATTGCAGAGCACAAACTCTGGATAGACCCTAAGGCGAAACCAGTGATACAGAGAAGAAGAAATTTCTCTATTGAAAATATGAAGCCGTTCGGAACGAAGTTGAAAAACTTAAGAATTCTGGTTTCATAGAACCAATCGAGTGCCCAACTTGGTTGGCCAACGTGGTGATGGTGAAAAAGGCGAATGGGAAGTGGAGGATGTGTACAGACTACACGGATCTAAACAAAGCTTGCCCAAAAGATTGCTACCCGTTGCCTCGGATTGACCTCTTGATAGATGCTATCGCAGGATATGAAACTTTAAGTTTCATGGATGCCTACTCAGTGGTATAATCAGATCCTTATGAATAAGGAGGATGAGAAGTATACGGCTTTCATGACTGATCGTGAAAGCTATTATTACAAGGTCATGCCTTTTGGCCTGAAGAATGCAGGAGCAACATATCGAGGGCCGTCAACAAGATTTTCAAAGAGCCGATAGGAAAGAATGTTGAAGCATATGTTGACGACATGCTGGTGAAAAGCTTTACAAAAGCAAATCACATTGCAGATTTGATCGAGGTTTTCTCAAGATCGAGGAAACATCAAATGAAGTTGAACCCAGAAAAATGTGCCTTTGGAGTCTCCTCGGGCAAATTCTTGGGTTTCATGGTATCACAGAGGGGAATTGAGGCTAATCCTGCCAAAATTCAAGCTCTGATTGATATGGAGGCTCCCAAAACCGTTCGGGATGTACAATGTTTGACAGGAGAGTTGCTGCCTTAAATCGATTTATCTCCAAGTCCTGGAGAAAAATGTTTGCCTTTCTTCAAGGCGCTTAAAGACCCGAAGGGCGTAAGGAAGCAAAGTGTATCGAAGAGTGCCGAAAAGCTTTCGAGGAATTAAAAGAAGCACTTGGACAACCACCGATCCCGTCCATACCGGAGAAGGGGGAAATATTACAGCTATATCTAGCGACATCCCTTTCGGCGGTCGGTGCAAGACTTGTTCGGGAGAAAGATAAGAAACAAGTGGCCGATTTACTATGTAAGCCACGTGTTGCTAGATGCGGAGACGAGATATTCGCAGATTGAGAAGGCTGCTCGGCTCTCATGATGGCCGCCAGAAGCTAAGGCCATATTTTCGGGCTCATCCAATTGAGGTATTTACAACTTTTCCTCTTAATAAAGTTCTTAACAAACCCGATTTGTCTAGAAGGATGGTATCCTGGTCGGTTGAGCTAAGTGAGTTCCAAGTGAGCTTTAAGCCCGTAACCGCAATCAAGGCTCGTGCATTAGCCGACTTTGTAGTAGAAACTACGCACCAAAGTGGAACCCAACATTGAGGATCCCATTATACCAACCACTTGGGAGGTAAATGTGGATGGTTCGAGTAATAAAGACGGAGCAAAGCGCTGGAATTCTATTAAAAAGTCCAGCAGGATTTATTATTCGATATGCTTTAAGATTCGCATTTGATGCAAGTAATAATGAAGCGGAATATGAGGCCTCGATAGCAGGACTTCGGTTGTCAAAGGCATTAGCTATTGCAGATGTTACTATTTATAGTGACTCTCGACTTATAGTCAACCAAGTCCAGGGGGAGTATGGCATTAAAGAACCACGCTTGCAAAAATATCGGGAGATAGTGCAGGCATTTCAAAACCAATTTCGGAATTTGAAGATATCTCGATTTCGAGGAATGAAAATTCAAAGTGGCGGATGAGCTATCCCGACTAGCCAATGCCAAGGAAAAGAATCTAGACCCTTCGGTCTACATTGAAGAGGTAACTTTTCCAAGTTATCATGAGAAAGAAATTTCTTATATTGAAGCAGAACGTTCTTTGGATGGATCCAATAATCAAATATCCGAGAGATGACAAGTTACCCGAGGATCCAAGAGAGGCAAGGTTGATCAAGATTCGATCAGCTAGATTTGTCATTCGAATGGGAGACTATACAAAAGATCTTATGCTGGACCCCTTATGAGATGTATAGGCCCCGAAGGAGCAAAATCAGCTTTGGCCGAGGTTCATGAAGGAATTTGTGGCGCTCACATGGGCGGCAGAGCCCCGGCCCACAAAATTCTAAGACTTGGGTTATATTGGCCTAAGATCCAAGAGGCTGCTATGGACTACGTTCGTCGATGTAGTAACTGTCAAATTCATGCTACAATATCGAAGCGCCCGGCGGAAATTATGACTTCAATTCTAAATCCCATTCCCTTTGCAATGTGGGGAATTGATATCATGGGCAAATTCACCAAGGCATCGGGCGGACGGGAATATCTCGATAGTAGCAATTGATTACTTCACAAAATGGGTAGAAGCCGGTGCAATCGGCGACAATTACTCGAGAAAAAGTGGAGAAATTTGTGCTTGAATCAATCATATATCGCTTTGGGATTCCAAAGATAATTGTCACCGACCATGGTACTCGGCCCGACCGTCCACAATTTGAGCAATTCTGTGGAACATATATGATCGAGCATCATATGTCCTCAGTGGCATACCCCCAAAGCAATGGCCAGGTAGAGGTTACTAACCGAACACTACTGGAAGGAATAAAGAGAAGACTCGAAGCTGACAAAGCTTCTTGGGTCGAAGAACTACATAATGTACTGTGGGCTTATAGAACTACGGTTCGAACACCTACAGGAGAAACTCCATTCAGGTTGGCATATGGATCCGAAGCATTAGCACCTGTGGAGATAATGGCGGGGACATTACGGGATCGTGAGTTCGAGGAAAAAGCAAATGAATAAGGACTGCTTGATAGTCTTGATTTGTTGGACGAAGTTCGGGCAAAGGCAATAGCACGAACTCAACATTATCAAAGAAGGATAGCGTCTCATTATAATACTCGAGTGAAGAATTGTCGGTACTTAGCCGGAGATTTGGTGTTGAGAAACACCCTAGCTTCCTACCCACGTCACCAAAGAAAGTTGGACCCTTCCCGGGAAGGACCTTATATGGTTGTGAAACCGGTCGGTTCAGGAGCTTCCAGGCTGAAGAACATTGATTCCCAGAAAGAGTTGGATCGTTCGTGGAATGCTAGGCATCTCAAAAAGTTTTATCCTTGAGGATGATTTCAATTTTGTTCGCGATGTAATCATTTTCAACTCAATCAATGCAATTTTTGGCTTTCAACAAACTATCTTTTGATTGGGGGGCATCATACACCACATTCAAGAACAAGATCCAACTATAAGGCATCGGATGAAAATTCGTGTGGGTCCTTCAACACTTCAACGCTTATGGAAAATCTTTCGAACTTTCTTAAGTCGGGGCATCGGATGAAAATCCGAGTGAGTTCCTTTTGCAAGGCGTCGATTTGAAACCCGAGTGAGTTCCTTCGAGACTTATTGAATTTTTGATTTATCCTTAAGTATAAGGCATCGGTTTAAAACCTGAGTGAGTTCCTTCTCAGACTTGTTGTATTTCTCCGGAAATCCTTAAGTATAAGGCATCGGTTTAAAACCCGAGTGAGTTCCTTCTCAGACTTATTGTATTTCTCCAGAAATCCTTAAGTATAAGGCATCGGTTTAAAACCCGAGTGAGTTCCTTCTCAGACTTATTGTATTTCTCCGGAAATCCTTAAGTAAAGGCATTGTTTCAGACAACTAAGACCTAATGCAACGGCGATTCAAGTGGCTAGCAAAGTTCAAGATAAAGTAATTTCTTATTTCTTCAGAAGATCCAAAGAGGCCAGTATCAAAACAATTACAACAGCTGGATACAATCTCTGATCAAAGAAGAAAGTCATTACAGGTGACTGTTAACAGGTTATACAAGATCGACGCGACTTTGCTAGAACAAACATATGAGTCAACCATTGGTTGGGAGTCAAGGAAAAGAAGAGAAGAAATGAGGATTACAAAAAAAAAAATTTCGATATTTAGAAAATCCTCCGCAATTTCATACTCTTTGTCCAGCTTGTCTAGGAGGAGAATGGTCCTCGACCAAACTCGCATTCGGCGCAAGCTCATCATAATTGACTTCTTCCAGCGGAGAATAAACAGGAGAATCTTCCAGATATTGCATAATATCTGGATCGGAAGGTGGAGGATCAATCTTATCTTTGGTCCAGTCGGGAGGAGGAATACCCAGGTCAGTAAATACTTCAGGATGGCAAATAGCACTGTAGGGAGTCGTATCAAAATGAGGATATTTCCTTAATATTGATTCCCATACTTCGTTCTCACCATCCCGAGACGCCCGCAAGTTATAAGCATTCAGCATATCAACAAAAGGCTTACTGTGTAAATACTTGAAGACGCAGGCTCTGCGAACATCAGTTGGAAGGGATTCCGGCAAAGGAACGACAGCTTGCCTTTCGGGTAATGTTCCAAATCCTTTAGCTCCTGACTTTCCAACTGTTCGCTCCAGTCGCTGAATTTTCTCCCTGGCATCATCCAAGTCCGACCGAAGACGACCAGTCATCGAATTCTTTTCTCCCGCCACCTCCCAAGCTAGATTCCGAAGGCGAGCAATCTCAACATCTTTAGCTTCAGAGATTCCCGAAGCCTAGAAACTTCATTGCTCAACCTATCGAGTCTAGTAATTGCTTCCACTTGGTTGTGGAAGTTACAAAGAAGACTCCCGCAAACAACTTTCGAGTTAGCGAGGAGCGAGAAAAGTAATTTTTCAGAATCGGGAGGATAATGAAGAAAGACTTACATCACCAAGTGACTTCGTAAAGACTTCATCCGGAAGTTTGGAAAGAACTGCGCTCTCGAAGTCATTCGAGCAACAAGACACCATTCCAACGCTCTGTCAAACTCGTTTGACACTAATTCGGGCGAAGGATGAGAAGGATGAACTACATCAAGCAAAGGCTGAGCTTCATCACTTGTCACCCGACGGCGCTTCCTGGTGGCAAAATCCTCCAACTCGAAGGAGAGGAGGAGGATGCCAAACAAGCACTAGAGTTAGAAATAGGAGCAGCCCCCGCCGGGACCACACCTTCATCGACGCCAACATAGTTGCCTCGGATGCCCGAAGAGTCTTCTTCGGGGGTGCACCAACAGAGCTCACCAACCAGAGAGTTCCGGCAGCACCATCGGCAACGGAGTGATCAAGATCTTCCCGGGAAAGACGAGCGATCACTTCGGGCAAAGGAGGCGTAGGGACGGCATCAACGGAAGCTGCGAGGAATCGACTTGAAGATTCATCGCCAGCAGCCGCCTTACGCTTGGAGGATTGACTAGCTGAAACCACCGCACTGGCCCCAACCACGACCGACGCAACCTTTTTCTTGCAAGATTTTGCTCTGATAAAGTTCGGGTTGATCTTGGGAGCCACTATGCAAAACAACAAAAAAACCAACCGTATCAAGACAGTAAATAAATGACAAGCAACAATGGGGAAACCCTAGTTTTCTAAAGCTTCGATGCACCAACAACCTAAACCCCAAGTATAACTACTCGTGCGGTTTACTTCGGGGGAAGTGGGGAAAGAGATGAGAAATCAAAAAACTCACTTGTTCGGAAATGGATAGAGCCGTCGTTGGAGTACGAGGAATACGGAAGCGAGCCGAAGGACGAAAGGTTGCTTTGGCACTTTAGCAAATCTATCTTGCAGAAGTCAGGATAGATGGAGAGTACCCACAAAGGCTTTAAATAGCCTAAAGTATAAGACGACGGTTGAAGGCTAAGGACAACCGACGACCCAGATCGAAACGACGCTTCGAAATCCGCAAAAAGCAAGATCAACGGTCGAAGAGATGCCACATGGAAACATGTGGAAGCGAGCACCTGATGCAGAGAAACCTCCAATCGTCGCACTGCCATTAAAATAATGGATGCATTTCCGATTCATTGGAAACAGTGAATGGTATACAAAAGCAGGAAAACGTTTGAACTTCGCAGAAGGGAAACGTGCGGACTTGGCAATAAATGAAGTAGTGGGGAAGATTAACGCATCTTCCCGAAACGCATCTTCACAATATTTCCATAAGATCATTATTCGGCGAGGAATGAAAAGTTAAGTGATAAGTTTTATCATTAATACTTTGATATTCAAGGCAAGACTTCGGCAAGAGACGGGGAAATTTTGAGGCCAACATGAGAAAAGAAATGTCTATTCATTAAATTGAGGGTACATCTTTACAAAAGAACAACTCCCTAAGCCTTTTCTTCATTGTTGCCCGAGGGACCCTGGTCGGGATGACTTTTCTCAGGACCATGCGAAGAGCCTTCCTCAAGAGTGGCATCGGCTGAATCCTCTACAGCAACAACTTGAGACTCGGCTTGTGATTTCTCCCTCGGAAGTGCCGGCTCGTCATCTAGATATGCCTCATATTGAGGGTTAGCTGGAAAAGGACCATCTTCTCCCTGAGCCCAGTCTGGGAGATCCATACCAACTTTCCCGAAGACCTCTAAGTGGCATACCTCGCGAAAAGGAGCAGTGTCGAAGTCAGGGATCGTTCCAAGGATCTGCTCCCAAACGTCGTTCCGCCCCCATGCGATAAGCCCGAATGTTGTAGAAACCTAGCAATTTGGAGAAAGGTACGCTGTTCGGGTATTTCCGAATGCACTCCTTCCGAAGGTCTGGCTTTATATGCTCAGGGCTTGCTAGGGATTGCCAACTTCGGATGTTCTTCGAGCTCCCTACTTTTGATTTCAAGGCTGTCACCAAACAACGTGGCAGCTGCCTTTTGCTTCCTGGCCTCGCGCTCGGCAACAGAGACACGAATTCTCGAAGCTTCAAGAGCTTCCTTGAGGGAGATCACTTCTTCCTCATGCTTTTTCTGCAGCTCCACGGTAGCTGCAGCATCGGATGGTCTATTTCAGAATTGGCCTTGGCCAATTTCTCTTCACAAGTTTGCAAAGCAAGGAGTCTGGTGCGACCAACCCGGCTCAATGCTTCCATGTGTTGATAAAAGCTCAACACAAGCATTCCCGGGAAGACGGAAGATATCGGAAGAAGTCATAAGAAATTATGAAAACATAAGTAAGCAAGAAGACCATTACCTTGTAGATTGACTAACAAGGGAGGTGTCATCCAGGGCTTCAAACTCCTTGCGATCGAAGGAGCAAGACCGAGGGAGCTCCACTCTGCAGCTTTCTCGAGATCCCGAGTGACCCCGTCGGTCATCTTCGGGGTCCACCGGGGGATGAAGACCTCCTCACCATCCGTCGAAGCTTTGGATTTTTTGTTGGAGGGAGCATCAATTGTGTCATGCCTCCTCTTGGTTCGGACGGAGGAAGAGACGTTAGCCCTCTCCACCATTGGTTTCTTCCCTTTACCCGAAGCATCAGCTACAGGCCTGATATTCTTGATACCCCTGTAAGAGGGATCGGGAGAGGGAAGAGAAGCCTCTTGATCTGTAGTCAAGACCCTGGGTGATCGTTGCTCGGCTGTCACAACGGCCCTAGCGGCCTTCACCCGCGAGGCTTTCGTGGTTCGTTCGGGGAGGCACCGCAAAGAAGAAGGACAAGAATCGGAATTCAAGACATATCACTTCAGTCAAATCAAAGGATGATGGTTAGAAGCTCACAATGAGCCAAGCCCCAGTATTGAAGGATGGAGTTATACTCCATTTCATATCCATGTATCTCTTGATACCACGGAATGGATTTGATCTTCCTGATGGCCGCCTCGTCTTCTTTGGATAAGGGAAGGCCCCGGTTACTTTCGGACGAAGAAGTAAACCTCCTCTAGGTGGTCGGGAAGTTAAGATCTGATGGAGGCGCTCGACAGAAAAAGTATCGTTCGCGCCATCTTTTGTGGTTAGAAGGGCAAGTTCTTTTGACAAGGATACTGCCCCTCCAATCAAGTTCAGCCTTATTGCGTTTGGAAAGAAAGACCCATCTGGGAGGATGGGAGATAGAAAGAACATGAAAATGTACAAAAAGAGAAAGAGATGGCGTGATGCCAAGCTCAAAACACAAACCCAAGAAGCCGACGATGAGACGCCAGCTATTGGGGAGGAGCATTCCGGGACAAATGTTCCAGTGATTCAAAACTGCGGAGAATAAAGGATTAAAAACGGGAAAGCGAACCCCACTTTCCAATGCATCTATGTACAGAGAAAATTCACCCGAAAGGGATGAATCAACCCTCTCATCAGGGTGGGGAGCCCTAACCTGATAAGAGGAAGGAAGGTCAAAATCTTGGACAGCTGAAAGAAGTGTTTCTCCATTGTAAATGGAAGGAACAGAGCCAGGTCCACCATTGGACCCGGAGGTTTGAGGCTGCCTAGAAGAATCGACGATCTTGGAAGATCCAGACTCGACAAGGACAGGGGGAAGTTTCGGTTTTTCTTTCAAAACCTTTTTGAGAAACTTCAGCGAACTCCCCGCCAGAGGACGGTTAGGGTTTTGTTATCACTATCCGACTGCTCGGGAGCAGGAGAAGCAAAAGCATCATCGCTATCACCAGCATGGGGTACTAAAGAAGCCCTATCGTCCGCCATTACTCGTTTCAAGAAACTACAAAAAGAAAAGACCAAGAAACTTACTGATTTAGTGAGACGGAAGCTTGAGAGCAGGAAGGCGCGAAGCAGACAACAAAGGTTCAAATTCTAGACAGGAAGAATGAAACCTACGAGGACAACGAACCGCTTTTAAAACTCCCGCACGAGTGTTCGGGAATCTGAACGATCGAGGTTGATTCAAAATCAACGATCAAGATTGAAAGACGTTTTGAAAGTTTGAACTCACGAATCCGAAATAGGCGTTCGGAAACCGTCGCTTGGATGACGTGAGCCACGACAGATCAACTGCAACGGAGATACGTGGCCTTACACTCACAACGCTCGAGGAAAAGTGACCACCGCATTAAATGTGATATGACATTTAATGAAGCACGCAGAGATCATCACCGACGACGAACCCGAGTTAAAAACCAAGCCCTCGGGATCGGCCGAACGCTTGGTCTGGGGGGCTCGTGATATGGAGAGTTTATGATCAGACCGGGTTCATACCTGGTCCGACCCTCGACCCCGGTCGAGACGGAGAAAACCCAATCGCTCCCGAGCGAACCGGATCCAGAAGATGGCTTGCTGAAGAAGAAAGATTATTCGGCTGCAAGCGTGCCCTAATCTTACTTATGGATTAGGGTAATCACCCTGATGACAGCAGACTCAAACTGACGGCTGCGGATAATCATCATCAAAGGGATAATTATCGCGTAACCTAACGGTTATCTCAGGAGTCCTCTACTAGCCCAAACTAGTAGAAGTCTATCGCTCAACGGATCTCATTCATAAGATCCAACGACTACCCGAAGAAGGCTCGAGTGCATCCAACGAAGGAGATTCAAAGGTACACTCTATATAAACCTCACTACCATACAAGGTGAGGGATGGATCAATCGATCAAAAAGAATACTATCTGAGACTCTGGTTAAGATACATACTGATAGATCAAAACTATCAGCATCCTGCTATCTAGATCACCTTTCCCGTTTCTTCATTCATTAGCTCTGTGCTTCTAGCAGAGCCGTTTGTGATTAAGTTCATCAATTGACTTAGCCTTCGGAGGTGGACTCCCGACCCCAGCGGTCGGGCCACATCTGACGCTTTCGTTTTGCAGGACATCACGTGAAGATCCAAGGGCTGAGCAGATTTTGGACGCATCACTATACAACTCTTCATTATATTTAAATTTATATATCTAGCAACTATATACTAATTTGATTTTATAATACAGGAGTATTATTAGAATCAGAAATTTCAAAGATACATGAGCTTAGAAAGGTTCCTCCATGTAAACATTGTGGAGCAAAGAAATATGAATACGAAACACCTTCTTTTTGTTGCTCTAGTGGAAGTGTTATTTTGGTATCTCCGATAATTCCAAATGAATTACATGATTTATTCATCTCCCAATCATCTGAGGCAATTGAATTTCGGAGATTCATACGAGCTTACAATGGCTATTTTCATTCACATCGTTTGGAGTTCATGTAGATAGAGAACTAGCAAATGGAAAAGATGGTATATACACTTTTAGAGCTCAAGGCCAAGTATATCATGAACTACCTTCCATCATTCCAGAAGAGGATAAGCCATGTTATTTACAACTATATTTTTATGATACGGATAATGAACTTCAAAATAGGATGAAGGTATTAAATGATTCTAAACTCAGAGAACCCATAGTTTTGAAACTGATGAAAATTCTATCGAATAATCTGTATGCATGGTTCTTTAGAAGCCTCAAAGATTTACCTTCGTTGGAGAATAATGAAATAATCATTAAAAGTGATGTACTCCTTGATCAAAGGGTTTATAATGCACCATCAGTAGATCAAGTAGCTGCTATTTGGGTTGTAGGAAATAATCCAAACAAGAAGCAGAGATGTGATATAGTAATTGAAGGGCATTCTGGTACAAGACATCGAGTGAAACATTATTATGGTTGTTATGATGCATTACAATATCCACTTCTGTTTCCAAACGGAGAAGTTGGTTGGCATAGGAATATTAAGAAAAAAGGTCAGCCATGTACAATTATACAAGATATTCAAAGTGAGGAGTCAATACTTAATAGAGAAGAAGATGTTGAAGGTAATGTTACAATTTAAATTTAAATTTTTTTCCAAAATACTCAATACTAAATAATATATATAATATAATAATAATAATGTGCGATATTATTTAATGTAGGATTTGATGAGAGTAAGAAGAACAGAATATCTCCAAGAGCATATTATTGCCAAAAGCTTCAAATAAAAGAAAATGGTTCTTCAATTCTTTTACATGCTGGTCGATTGCTTCATCAATTTGTTGTTGATATGTATATTAAAATTGAAGCAACGAGGCTGGATTTTTTCCGACCAAGGCAGTCTAATATTCGTGCAGAATTATATCAGGGAATAGTTGATAGTGTTGTAGCTGGAGAAACGCGAGGTGACCAAGTTGGAAGAAGATTTGTGTTACCTGCATCTTTATTGGAGGACCAAGAGATATGCGTAGAAGGTATCTTGATGCTATATCTATAGTACAAAAATTTGGAAAACCAGATCTTTTTATCACTATGACATGCAATCCTGAATGGGTGGAGATTAAAGAAGAATTGAAACAAGGTCAGATCCCGCAAGATAGACCAGATCTTACTGCAAGGATATTTCGAGCAAAACTACATGATTTGAAGGATCAGCTGTTCAAAAAGAACATTTTTGGTTTGGTGGCGGCACATGTGCATGTTGTAGAATTTCAAAAACGGTGCCTTCCACATGCACACATCTTGATAGTTTTACATAAAGATTATAAGATAACAAATGCTGATCATTTTGATAGATATGTTTGTGCAGAAATACCTGATCCAAACAAATATCCAACTTTACATGAAAAAGTAGTCAAGCATATGATGCACGGGCCGTGTGGAGATTTAAATAGAAAGAATGCATGTATGAGGGATAGAGTATGTAAGAATCGATATCCACGTTTATATAATCAAGATACCATGCAAGGCAAAGATTCTTATCCTCTTTACAGAAGAAGAAATAACGGAAGACAAGTTAAAGTGCGGAGACATTATTTGGATAATAGGTGGGTTGTTCCCTATAATCCCTACCTTTTAACAAGATATGGTTGTCACATCAATGTTGAGATTTGTTCTGGATTAAAGGCAGTGAATTACCTATATAAGTATGTTTACAAAGGGCATGATCGTGTAGCAGTTGCTTTATCACATGACAATGGAGCATATATGATAGATGAGATTAAGCAATTTCGAGATGCTAGATGGGTATCTGCACAAGAAGCAATGTGGCGAATTTTTGAGTTCAACTTGAACAAAATGTTCCCGTATGTCATAAATTTACAATTGCATCTGCCAGACCAACATATGGTATGGTATTGGGAGAAACAAAACTTGAAGAACGTTATTCATTCTGACAATACACATAAAACAATGCTGACAGAATTCTTTAGAATGAATATTCAATCTATAGATGCTAGAAAATATCTTTATAGAGAATTTCTAGAGCATTACGTATGGCAACAACAAGGGAAATGCTGGACTAAAAGGAAGATTAAAGAATCAATAGGCCGTGTTAATTCAACAAAGCCTTCCAAAGGAGAAAGGTTCTACTTAAGATTGTTGCTGAATCATGTAAGAGGACCCACTTCCTTTGAAGATTTAATGTCTCTGGAAGGTATTCAATACTCTTCTTTCAAAGAGGCTGCTCAACATCGGGGACTTTTCAAAACTGATAATGCAATTTCGGAGTGTTTACAAGAATCGGCTTCTTTTCAAATGCCCATAATAGTTCGTAAACTTTTTGCGATGATGCTTGTTTATTGCGAACCGAGAGATGTTAGAAAATTATGGAATGATCATTATGAAGCCCTGTCAGAAGACATTCAAAGAACTGGTGCAGATTTTGAATATCAAACTACAGAAATAATTAGAAGTATCAATGACTTCTTGCAAAAGGGGGAAAAGTACAAAAGATTATGATTTACCACAAATGAAAGAAAATCCCAATCATTTGCATGAGAAGCATCTAAGAGAAGTTGCAGAAGAGTATGATATCGAAATTCCTTCTGAAGATTTAAATGCAAGTAATAACTTGAATCCACAACAATTGAGTGCGTACAATCTAATTTTGGAACATGTGAAGGATAATTTGTGTAGCATTTTTTTTATTGATGGGCCTGGAGATACAGGAAAAACATATTTATATTGTGCTCTTTTAGCAAAGATAAGATCAAATAATCATATTGCTTTGGCAACGGCAACTTCGGGAGTAGCAACTGCAATAATGCCAGGAGGTCGTACAGCACATTCAAGATTTAAAATCCCAATCAATATCACTGATTCAAGTGTTTGTAATTTCTCAAAGCAAAGTGCAATAGCTAAATTAATAAGAGAAGCAAAACTTATAATATGGGATGAGGCTCCAATGGCAAAAAGACAAGCAATTGAAGCGGTTGATAGAACATTGCAAGATATAATGGGCAACAAAGATTCTTTTGGAGGAAAAATCGTAGTTTTTGGAGGAGATTTTAGACCGGTACTACTAGTGGTTCCTAGAGCTACTAGAAATGAGACTGTGGATGCAAGTTTGGTAATGTCATACTTATGGCCAAAAATGAAAAAGTTGCAATTGCAAACTAACATGAGGGCAATAACTGATTCATATTTTAGTGAATTCCTATTACGGATTGGGAATGGAGAAGAACAAACAGAATCAGGAGATTTTATTCGAATCCCAGATGAAATGGTGATTAAATACATGAATGAAGAAACTTCTGAAGATGAACTAATCAATGCAGTATTTCCTTCATTACAACAATGTGTAGATTCAGCTGAATATGTTACGAATAGAGCAATCCTAGCAACCAAGAATGATATTGTTGACAAGTTAAATAAGAAACTTATTTTGCAATTTCCTGGCGAAGCTGTTACATATTATAGCTTTGATTCAGCAACTGATGATGCAAATACTCAATATCCAGATGAGTTCCTCAACGCATTGGCTCCAAATGGAGTTCCACCACATAAGTTAGTTTTGAAGAAGAATTGTCCAATAATGTTGTTACGAAATTTAAGTCCTTCTCATGGAGAATGCAATGGTACATGTTTGGTATGTCGTCAATTGCAAAAAAATGTTATCTTAGCAGAGATTGCAGTGGGTCAATTTAAAGGTACTCTTGTTCCTATTCCAAGAATACCACTTTCTCCAGCAGAAAATGAAGGGTATCCATTTCATTTAAAGAGAGAGAAATTCCCTATCAGGTTGAGTTTTGCAATGACGATAAATAAGTCCCAAGGACAAACAATACCACATGTTGGAGTGTATCTTCCAGAACCTGTGTTTTCACATGGGCAATTGTACGTAGCATTATCAAGGGGTGTATCAATGAAAACAACGAAGGTTTTAGTAAAGAACGATAATGTTGTTGAAAGAGGTGGTTCTTACACAAAAAATGTGGTCTACAAAGAAGTTCTATTACCAAATAGGTATGATTACAAACTACTGCAACAAAATCATAAGTATATTTAGAACATGTGATAGTTATATATCCAAAATAC
Organism: Hakea prostrata; assembly: GCF_041222555.1. Lineage (NCBI taxonomy): Eukaryota > Viridiplantae > Streptophyta > Magnoliopsida > Proteales > Proteaceae > Hakea > Hakea prostrata. The sequence continues at coordinate 46,211,461 of NC_142600.1, forward strand.
TTTACATTTATATTTGTTGTATAATGTATAATTAATAGATAAATTTGTTTTGCAGAATGTGATTTTGATTTACTGAACAAACAGAACCGTGGTCCTAGAACAACCAATGCCAAAGGAGCTTTGATTCGTGAAGTTTACCTGACTGGATCTTTTGTAGCTGATGGTGAAAGTGATGGTAACTCCACAACTGCTGTAGTCAAGAGGGATGAATACAATCTTCCTGATTTTCCCACCAAATATGATCATGCTTTGTTCTTTGTCATTAAATCTTACAGTGAAGATGACGTTCATAAGAGCATCAAGTATAATGTCTGGGCAAGTACACCAAATGGAAATAAGAGGCTTGATAGTGCTTTTCAAGATGCGCAGGCAATAACCAGAGAAAGGCAGCAAGTGTTCAGTCTTCCTTTTCTTCTTGGTATGCATTATGTTAATGGGATGCAAAAGCTGCTTCTTCCTCCTCTTTTTTGTTTTTTGCCTTTTCTTTTGAACTATTAACTTTTCACATATTTTTCTCCTGTTGGTGTAGGTAAATGCAAGTGGTCTGTTCTGTGGGGTGGTTGGAATGGTTGGGGGGGGGGGCTTTAAAAAAAAAATGGGGGTTGGGGGGGGGGGCAAGGGGGGGGGGTAATTCCCCGGAAGGGGGGCAGAAAAAAAGAGGGGTAAAAAGGGCGGGGCGGGGCAAAAAAATTGGGGAAAAAAGGAAAAAGGGGGGGGGGTAAAGGGGGGGGCCCAGGGGGGGGGGGGAAAAAAAAAAAAATTTGGGGGAGAAAAGGAATGGGGATATGGGGGGGGGTTTTTTTTTTTTATTTTTTTTTTTTTTTGTTTTTTTTTTTTTTTTTTTTTTTTTTTTTTTTTTTTTTTGTTGGTGTGGTGGGGGTGTGTGTGGGAGAAATTATTTTGGTGGTGGGGGGTGGAATTTATTAATTTGATTAATAAATTAAATGCCCAAGGGCAATATTGGAAACTCACTATTAGGGCGGTTACAAAATAGGTTATATATTTTAGTAACCACCGCATTAGTGAGTAAGTAACGGAGTGATTCATTCGCACGAGCGAATCTCTCGAAGCAACGGCGGCTCCATCTCTCTCTCCCTCTCTCTAAGAATCGTGCAGACTTAGATTTTCTTCTTTGCTAGTATTTGATCTTCATTCCATTAATCCACGGCATTTGGGTTGTGGATATTATTCCCTTTCCCTGTGATTGTGGAATCTCGCCGGTAAACCTTTGGTGGTGGAACGAGAACGTGGATCTAGACTTCCATTTGTGAATACTTCAAGTAAGGGAAAGCGAATTCGGGTAAGGAATTTTTCCCCATCAATTAATTGAATTGAATTACTTTTGATGTATTTCCAACATTGGCATCGAGCCATTGGTTCCCACGTTTATTGTTCCTCCCCATTGTTTAATTTTATTGTATGGATCCAATGGGAGGATCAAGGGTTTATCTGAAACCCATGGGAGAATTGATAGGGTTTTTGGAAACCTTTTAATTTTGATTCGGATCGAGTGGGAGATCCTTGTGGATTTCCCTAATGGAGATTTGCATGAATTGATAATCCATGATGAAAATTTTTGTTTAAAATTTATTGTTGGATTTTTTTCATGTGTTTTTTGGATGATTTTTGAGTGAAAAAACGTGTTTTACCGTTTTTTTCCGTTCAAGAAAAATTGAAAAATCGCCGTTTTTTGGTCCTTTGTGGGACCGCGACAGGACGGTCGGCCGTCTATTATCGAGTGGTCACGGTGACCCAGGACGGAATTTCCGTGCGGGAGGCGGTCATCCGTCTGGTCCGAGAATGCCGAGACGGAATTTCCGTGCAGGCGGACCGCGGTCATCCGTCGATCACGAGAATGCCAGACGGAATTTCCGTGCGGCGAGACGGTCATCCGTCCGGGCATAAAAAGCGGACGGATAGGCTAGCGGACGGAATTCCGGCGGGACGGCGATCCGTGCGGGAGATGGATTTTTTTGGATATTGGTCTGTCCGATTCGGAATGTGTTTCTAACTTTTGGACACCAATGGCCCGACGATCTGTGTGATGTTTGGGCATTGAAGGCCTATTGGGGCCTAGTGGGAGCTAATGAGGTAGAAGTGTTACTGTGTGAACCACCTCATAGCTTTAACATGATTGCATGTTTTATTTTAATAAAACTATTTTTTTATTTATGGGTCTATCAATCATGTTTCTTGCCTGAGAATGAAGTTAGTGTATAAGTCTATGTGGGTTTGCATGAGAATTTGATTGAATGTTTTTTTAGCATCTCTTTTGGTTTAAGTGCTTATCCCATAGGTTGACTATGCTAGTGTGATTTGTTGTTGCATGAGTTGTGTTTTATGCTAGATTTATTGAACTCATTCTTGTATGTAATATCTCTAGAAAAATGGCTGCTACCAAGAGCATTGTTCTTGACCTCACTAAAGGAGATAAGCTGAATGAGAGGAATTATGACCTCCGGCACCGAAAGGTGCAATATCTCTGGAAGAGCGGGGATATGCTGGAAACCATAAACCGGACCATGAACCCACCGAGGAAGGTACCTTTGCATGACATCGCGGGGACCTTGATATATACAATGCTTGGAAGAGGAAAGACCGGGTAGCCGGGATTACAATCCACGAGCTCCATGAGGGATGACCTGATGCTTCGTTATGAGAAGCATAGGACTGCAAAGTCTTTGTGGGGAGGCTGTGAAGTTCCGGTATGGAGGGACTTCCACCACAAGAGGCCGCCAGCTCGGACTCACTTTTGGCGGTTATAAGATGCGCCGGGGTCACACCATGAGGCAGCATATAACCATCATGTCTAACATGATTAGTGAGTTGAGCGCATGTGGGCGCGAGAAGGCGATGAGGAGCAAGTCTCCATGGTCATCGGGTCATTGCCAAAGACTTGGGAGCATATGAAGATCTTCTTGACTCATGCTTGATGAGGTCAAGACTTTCGATCAAGCTGCCAAGCACCTTGAGCTTGATGAGGATCGGATGTTGGCCAATACCCCTCAAAGCGATGTATTTCTTCTGCTGAAGCCAGCACTAGTAAGGGTGCGGGCTTCAAGCGCAAGAGAGAGAAAGCTCAACCTCGGCGGTCCAAGCAAAGTAACCGGGGTGGGAACAAAAACAAGAGTGGGCCCAAGCGTTCAAGGGGGACTAGTCTTGGCAAGAAGAAATCAGCTTTGATTTGCTTCAAGTGCCGAAAGCTTTGGTCATTTTGCTCGTGATTGCACTTGAGCAAGAGGTATGTCTTGTGTGTTATACCTCATCTTGTTATGTAACAAGTTCTACTATGCTTGCTGAACTAAATCCTTTGTGGATTGTTGATTCGAGTGCGACAGAACACATAACAAGGGAACGCTCGAGCTTCGTGGAATACCGTCGTATTCCAAGAGGAAGCAAAAGGATAACGATGGGGAACAGCTCAAGCGTGGAGGTTCATGGCATAGGCACATGCAAATTAGTTTTGCGAGGTGGCCGACGTTGTTACTCCATGATGTCTTTGTATGCTCCGGACATTCGGCGAAATCTTGTTTACGTTATTTATCTTTTAAGACATGGTTTTAGAATTGTATTTGAAAACAATTCTTTGGTTTTTATATCTGGGTGATACAGTTTATGGTTATGGTTTTCTTGATAATGGTTTCATTGTATTGGATACAATTGATTATTCATTTAATTCTAGTAATGCTTTTGTTTGCCAAAATCTTGTGTGTATTGATTCTAATTTGTGGCATGCTAGACTAGGACATATTGGCTTAGATAGGATGAACAGGTTGGCAAGAGAAGGTCTCTTAGGCCAAGGTTCACTATCGATTTGCCAACTTTGTGAGTCATGTCTAGCGGGGAAAAGCAACTAGAAAACCATTTAAAAAGGCTTTGAGAGCCTCTCTTCCTTTAGAACTTATCCATTCGGATGTGTGTGGACCCATGAATGTGCATACTAGAAAAGGACAGTCATATTTCATCACATTCATAGATGACTATACAAGGTATGGTCACATTTATCTAATTTCTCATAAGTCGGAAGCTCTGGAATGTTTTAAGAAATTCATGAGCTTGGTTGAGAATCGATTAGATAAAAGGATTAAAACTCTTAGAACGGATAGAGGTAGAGAGTATCTCTCCGATATGTTCAAAGGGTTATGTGATGAAAAGGGGATATCTAGACAACTTACTATTCCGGGGGACTCCACGGACAAAATGGGGTTCTTTGAGAGGAGGAATAGAACCTTGCTAGACATGGTGAGATCCATGATGGCGCAGGCAAATCTACCCATCTCTTATTGGGGAGATGCTTTGCTTGGCTGCGGCCTATATCCTCAACGAGTTCCAACCAAATCGGTTCCTTCCACACCATATGAGTTGTGGACCGGAAGGAAGCAGATTTGAGTTACTTGCGCGCATGGGAATGTGCGGCATATGTTCACTCTACTTCTCGCCAATATGGAAAGCTTGGACCCAGAGGAAGAAAGTGTATCTTTGTGAGATATTCTGAACCCTCAAAGGGCCATGTCTTCATTGGACTAGATGAGAATGAGAGGAGAACGGAACTTGAGTCTAGGGATGCAACATTCTTGGAGAATGATTTTCCATCTCTTTCGGGAGTTAACAGAGAATCATCGGAATTCTTTGAGATACAAGATAGTGGTCTTGTCACTCCAGGGATTCAGATTCTGGATAATGAACCTGGGGTTCATCCAGAAGATCCTAGTGGGAGTGGGAGTGCAGATGTGATAGCTACCTTAGACGGTGAGCAATCTGACATGCACTTGCACCGTAGTAGGCGCGGGCTGGTTCCTCGTCGACGTTTCGACATAGAGGATGAAGCCTACATGGTAACTCTGAAGAGATCGATTGTGAGATGATTTCGGTCGATGAGCATGAACCAAAGAGCGTGCGAGGAAGCTCTTGCGGGGTCAAGCTCAAAGGAATGGTTAAAAGCAATAAAGGAAGAGTTGGAGTCGATGAAAGTTAATCATGTCTGGGACTTGGTTGACTTGCCGCCGAGCCGAAAGGCGATTGGGAACAAGTGGGTTCTCAAGATCAAAAGAAAGGCGGATGGATCTATTGAGAGATTCAAGGCTCGTTTAGTGGCTAAGGGCTACACCCAACGAGAGGGCGTTGATTATGAGGAAACTTTTTCCCCTGTGGTTAGGTTTGCCTCAATTCGCCTCATACTAGCCATTGTTGCTCGGTTGGACTTGGAGCTTTATCGGATGGATGTAAAAACTGCTTTTCTCAATGGAGAACTTGAGGAAGAGATCTATATGGATCAACCTCAAGGCTTTGAAGCACATGGACTTGAGCGCAAAGTGTGCAAGCTTAAGAAGTCCATATATGGCTTAAAGCAAGCATCTAGACGAGTGGAATGTGCGCTTCCACCAAGCTATGATGGAAAATGGTTTTTCCATGCTTGAGGAAGACCATTGTGTTTACACCAAGAGATACGATAATAATTATGTCATTACGACACTGTACGTAGATGACATACTTATGGCTAGCAATAGCAAGGAGCTATTGGAAACCATTAAGAAATGGTTGTCCTCCGTATTTGATATGAAGGACATGGGTGAAGCAAGCTATGTGCTTGGTGTCAAGATTGTCGAGAAATAGGCAAAAGAGATTCTTTGGGTTTATCTCAAGAGACCTATATTGACAATGTCTTGACGAGATACCAGATGCACTGCTGCAAACCAATTGATACTCCAGTGGAGAAGGGTTTGCATTTGAGCCTTGATATGGGTCCTAAGACTCCGGAGGAGAAAACCAAGATAGAAAGAGTTCCATATTCCGGTGCGGTGGGTAGCCTTATGTACGCTATGATGTGTACTAGGCCGGATATTTGTTATGCGGTGGGTTTGGTTAGTCGGTACCAATCAAACCCGGGCATAGAGAACCTTTGAAAGCGATCAAGAGGATATTGAGATATCTCGGAGGAACGAGTAACTACATGTTGTGTTACCAAGGATCGGATTTGCGGTTAGTTGGCTATAGTGATGCCGACTAGGCTGGAGACATCGATGAGCGCAAATCAACCTCTGGATATGCTTTCTTGCTGAATGGCGGGGCCATTTCGTGGTGTAGCAAGAAGCGAGGCTTGTATATCCCTCTCGACCATGGAAGCGAGTATGTGGCATGCTCAGCTGCGGTTCAAGAGGCTGTTTGGTTGAGAAGATTCCTTCGACATCTTTGGGATTGTGATGACATCCAAAGAGGCTGCCCTTGTCTCTTTGTGATAGTACGGCAGCTCTTAGCTATGTCAAGGACCCCAAGTATCATGGGAAAACCAAACATATACAGTTGAGATATCACTTTGTTAGAGACATTACATCAAGAAAGAAAGTTGTACTTAAGCACATATCTACTAGTTATCTACTAGTTTGATGGTAGCTGACCCTCTTACCAAACCTATAGCCAAGGATGTTTTTATTTCTCATGTAAAATCCTTGGGCTTGCGTAGATTGTGACTTATTTTTGTACTGAGACTTTCTTATTAATGAATAATATGAGTTCATTCCAGCATTTTTTGATTCACTTTCTGTGTGATTGTGTTTCTTCTAGCATAAAACATCATATGTCAATAGGCAAGAGAATGGCTCACTCACATGAGCATTCGCCTCTGGCGCCTTGGAGGCGAGCGAGAGATGAGACGGATTGTGAATGACTTTGTGTAGGTCAATTCATAATCATGATGTCGCCTTGATTTGGAATCAAGATGAGTTTCTCTATTGTGAAGAGAATCGACATGAATGTTCCCACTATTCATGTTGCCTATAGGAGCTAGGTGCGAGTACTTTATGTGGCGCTAGGGTGGCGACAATAAAGTAACTCGGGTTAGGCGCAAGGGGTTGCGACTGGACTAAGACCTGTATGGTGTTGAGATGGACATACGTTCTATTGTATATAGAATGCTCCACCATAGCACATATATCATACTATGTGTGCTTAGCGATCATTGGAAATGAGAGGATGGATCCCTGCTCCTCTCATTGTGTGAGTCCTGGACCTTATGGTCCATTAGTGTTCTTAGTGACTTTCGACGACATCATGAAACGAAGGGTTGATGTGGCTACTTTGGGGTGTTACCTATGGTCATGATAGATTCGACCTAAAGGGGCACTACCGGGAAAGGAGTCAATCCTAAGTGTAGTGATGGTGCTGAGGCGAAAGGAAAGGTTTGATTCAACTGCACCCTAAAAAGTGTTTGTTGGCGCCAAGCTTGTATGTGTTACGGTAGTGAACATTTTAAGGACAAGAAGGTGATCTCTCGGAGGGATCGAGATACCTTTAGTCTGGTGAGTTTGAATAAACCTAGGACATTGTGTTATACTAATGCTTATTTGATTTGTTTCTATGAGTGATGTGCCATTTTGGCCTTCTGGGAAGGTTTCTAGTTTGGGGCTCACGCGTGCAGGTATATCACCGGTCGCACAACCCATTTTGCCAGTATGACTTGTGGATATTAGTGTGCGGGACACGGGTGGTCTATGTATCCGGGATACATAGTGAAGAGATCAATATATATGTATATCTCGGGATATGCATGTGTGTGCGGGACACAAGAGGTCTATGTATCGGGATACATAGCGGAGAGATTGAATGTGTATATCTGGGATATACAAGTGTGTCTGGGACACATTGAAAGATTAACACTTGCCCTTGTGCAAGTGGGAGCTGTTGGAATTTATTAATTTGATTAATAAATTAAATGCCCAAGGGCAATATTGGAAACTCACTATTAGGGCGGTTACAAAATAGGTTATATATTTTAGTAACCACCGCATTAGTGAGTAAGTAACGGAGTGATTCATTCGCACGAGCGAATCTCTGAGAAACGGCGGCTCCATCTCTCTCTCCCTCTCTCTAAGAATCGCAGACTTAGATTTTCTTCTTTGCTAGTATTTGATCTTCATTCCATTAATCCACGGCATTTGGGTTGTGGATATTATTCCCTTTCCCTGTGATTGTGGAATCTCGCCGGTAAACCTTTGGTGGTGGAACAAGAACGTGGATCTAGACTTCCGCTGTGAATACTTCAAGTAAGGGAAAGCGAATTCAGGTAAGGAATTTTTTCCCCATCAATTAATTGAATTGAATTACTTTTGATGTATTTCCAACAGATGATGTCAAAATTGGATGACTTTGGTTTTTATGAGAGTCGCTAGAAAGCATTGCAAGACAAGAGGGCTAGGTCACCTACTCCACGTTGGAATCACGTGCAGGTAATCTCCGCTTTCAAAAGTTAAGTTTTGTTGATAGGCCAGTTTGACTTGGGTTCTACCCACTAATTATATGATAGAATCAATCAAAATAGCAGTACCATTAGTTATCCTCTGGTGGTTTCGCAATGGCTGATTTTTAGTGATGGCTTTGTTACTGTATAAGCCTGAGGAAGTATTAATGCAAGTGTCCAGTATTCAAGTGGATGAGCTTATGATGAAAAAGTAGTCTGGGAAGACAACAAAGTGAAGGGATGAAAAAGGAGGCTAATGATGAGTGGAAGCATATGGGAACAATGCTGAATGATATTTCAGGCCCCAAGGATGATGATGCCATGCCCTCCAGGCGGCAGGAGAAAGGCAAAAAAGGAAAGGGTGAGAATCGGTGGTAGAAATGTTTGTTATAGGCGCTAGCTTGCAGCTACCAATAATGTGGAATCTATTTTAATGGAAATGAAATCTGGAATCACTATGGTCTGTAAATCTCATGATAGATTTCATGTTTTTCATCCTGGAACATCGTTGATGTCCTTTGTACTAGCACATGATTTGAACTCAGGGTCTTTAGTTCATAGTTCCAAAAGTAAGCAATTAGACCAGCGAATCGTCCTCTCAATTCCAGTCAATCCAACATTGACTTGAGCATTCTTTGGTGGGGAGATCATAGCAGCTCCTTCACACATCCATTAGACCACCGAGAATGTTCACATAAGCATCTCCCGGTAGGGATCTCAACCCTTATTTTGCACCTCAATTTTGTCTAGACAAAGAGTGAACTTTCTTAAATATTCAATTACAAAAGGGCTGTTGACCAAAAAAAACATAAAAATTACAAACGGTAATTGTCACATTACATGACGTTCTCTATGTAAAAACTCACCCTCCATCAATCTCTTCTGGCTCTCTTTATTAAAAAATGTTGTTTCGTAAATTGACATGTAAATAGGAATTCATATAAGAGCAACTGTTTGAGCATTCATGCGGCGTGTGTCCAGCTTCTCTTGGTCTGGTTTGATTGCCACTTGAGAACCTCCATAGAAACTGTTTGTCCAAATCACATCATGACCGGCTGCCTCTTTTATTATCTTCTTGTGGGTCCATTTTTCACGTGGCCCAATCCGGCTTTTCAATGGGTGGTCATCAACTGTGATAGTTCTCTTTAAGAAGAAATGGGTGGACAAGGAATTATTTGTTGTGATTTTTATGGAGAATCAGTCTCCATCATGTACTTGTACAAAACATTCAAAATATTTTACCCTCAGAACCACAGCTTAAAACCTATGTTGTTCATGTTGACTCGGATCCAATTAGTTAGAAGTCCATTCATGGCATACTCATAAACAAAATACCAATGCCTCTCCCTGAAACACACACCCGAAAGCTTGATAATATTGATATGGTTGATCTTGGAGAGTAAATTGATTTCTTTAGAGACATCTCCATTGATCTTTTTAATAGTAGCTAGATCTCCATTAATGGTTCCATGATAGACGATCCTAAAAGAATTCTAATCGTTTGATTATAATAATTTTTTCACATGATGCCACATGAGACTATACTGCAGACAATATAAATCAATTTTATATGAAATTAATATTTTGAAGTGGAGGAAAATAAACTGGCGCTATGAGAAAGTGTATTGTGAACCACCATTAATTTCCTTGTGTTTAAGTTAACATAGAAATGAAAACATATTAAAAATAAAACCCTGCCTTAATGTCTTGGATAGGCATGTTGGTGCTTAACTTATGGATAACGATGTCCTTTGATAAATAATAAACTACTGATAAGGTAACAAAATTTTGCAATTTTAAGTTCCAACCTAAATTGAGCTTTTGAACCACTGGAGTACAACATCGGTATATACCTTAATTTCCAATATTCAATACTAATAAGTAAAATATTTTTTATTTTTTAATTAAAAACATGTAAATATCTATAATGGAGAGAAACAGATTCTTCTTAATCCTGGCCTACAAGAATATCTTGAAAAAAAAAAAAAAAAACAAAGTCTAATAAATAAACACAATGGGTTGAGGATTTCTAATATGAACACAACTCATAATAGAACTTAGCTTAAAGGAATCCTAATATGAACAAAATTCGAACAAAACTCATAAGACAACTCAAACAGTAGTATTATATAAGAAAAAAAAATAGAGTCTAATAAAGAAAAAAAAAACAAGTCTAATAAATAAACACAATGGGTTGAGGATTTCTAATATGAACACAACTCATAATAGAACTTGGCTTAAGAATCCTAATATGAACAAAACTCGAACAAAACTCATAATACAACTCAAACAGTAATATTATATAAGAAAAAAAAACAGAGTTTTAAAAAAAAAAAAAAAAACAAAAAAACAAAAAAAAAAAAAAAAAAAAAAAAAAAAAAAACAAAACAAAACAAAACAAAACAAAGTCTAATAAATAAACACAATGGGTTGAGGATTTCTAATATGAATACAAGTCATAATAGAACTTGGCTTAAGGAATCCTAATATGAACAAAACTCATATACAACTCAAACAGTACTATTATATAAGAAAAAATAGTATTATATAAGAAAAAATAAACAGAGTCTAATAAAGAACACAACGGGTTGAGGATTCCAAATATGAACACAACTCATAATAGAACTTGGGTTGAGGATTCCTAATATGAACACAACTCATAGTAAAACTCAAACAATAGTATTATATAAGAAAGCTATGACCATGTAAGAAGAACAGTATTTTATTTCTAGAGTAGAGTTTAAGCTCTGACAAATTTGAAGACGGAAATTTAAAGACCAAAGGGATTTTCGGATTAAGGTATGAATCCATTCGTTCCACCTTAAGCATTCGTACAATTTGCAATTCTCATGTTGAAATTTAGTTAATCTTACTTGGTCGTCATTGTTATATTCTTTAAAAGTTATTTTGTTTTATTTACTTTTACTATGTCTAATCACTCCATTGAACTGAGATTACTTTTAAGAAAACACGGAGATAGAAAGAGGGAAAAGAACAGAAAGAGGGAAAAGAACCGGATTGTACAAACCCAATATCTTCAACTGTATGAACTATGCTTCCAGGACTTGTCCCTCCGCTCTCTGTCTCTCGGTTACTTCCTGTAGCACACCGATAGATCTTCTTTCTTCCAAGAGATTGGATTTGTTTCTGCTCTCTGTCTCGATTACTTCTTGTAGCACACAAACCCAATCTCTTGGAAGAAAGAAGAGAGAATGTAGAAACAAATCGAGCCACCATTACCATTAAGAAAGACGAGAGAGAGAGAGAGAGGTCCTGAGAGAGATTGCAGCACTAACAACGCTCCTTCGTCTTTCTCATGGTAGCCGAATCTACTTAAGAAAGGAGAGAGGGGGAGAGAGAGAGGCCCTAAGAAATTGCATCTCTAACCGACTCAAATGGAAGTAAATCGTGGATATTTCTCAACCACGATCCAGCTTTGTTTTTCAAGGAAGTCCCATTTTTCTCTCACCGGTCCAAACATTTATTCTTTTTTATAAATGATGATTCGAAATTCAATTTTAATTTTATTCTCTTCTATTTCTATAAACGTATAAATGTGGGTTAAAGGAAAATTGTTTTAAAAAAAATCTTATTAGTTTTCAAAATGGTATTTCTAATTAGAAACTAACTCATCAATCCCTATTTATTTTCTCATCTTTTTCCTTTCTCCTATTTTCTTCCTATTTATTCTCTTTCGTTTCTATAATTGTGGGTTAAGGAAAAATTGAAAAAAAAAAAAAAATCTAGAATACATTAGGTAATCTTTTTCTTTTTCAATTTATTTATCGTTTATCTTTTTTGCATTTTATTATTATATTTTTATTTGATTTTATATTATCTATTTCTTTATTTCTTCTACAAGTTTTGTTATTTGATTTTATAATGTGAATAAAATGTTAGATCTATGATTTTTTCATAATGTGAATAAAATCTTATAAGGGCCCACATACTATACGTAGCAAAAAAACATTAGTGCTTCTCCAACAATAAGGGTATTCTGGACTTTTATTCTTCCTCACCCCAATGTTGGATCCTTGGTCTACCCCTGGAGGGATCACTTATAGCCAACTGGTGAATGGTTAGGATCGAATTGCTTAAATAAAATATGTAATTAACTTTATTTTATTTTTGTTACTTTTTTATTAGATTTTGTCTTCTATGAAGTTGATCTCCCTCTCATCTTTTCAATTACTAACATTTCATCATACTTCATACAGTTGAAGATATTTTAAGGCTAACAAATTAGCTAAAACAAATCCAACTAGAATAGAGTCTAGAAAGTTTCAAAATAATCCAAATATATATTAATCTTCATCAAAATTATTTTCTTATTTATAGGTGATATATCCTGAGCTCTTGTTCATATTTGTTTTCCATGTAATGATTTATTTGCTTTTTAATTAAAAGAATAATAATTTTAATTACTATTTTCTTTTGTAGGATATATGGCGGACATTGTTAAAATAAATAATTTGACACGTTATGAGACTGACTGGAAAATAAAGATTGTATTATTGCAAAAAAGTCCTGCTAAACATTATGAAAACAGAAGAGGGACTGGAAAAGTACAAAAGCTGGTTTTGATCGATGATGAGGTATGTAATAGTTAAAAGGCAAAATTATTTTTTATGATAAAATGTTTACTCAAATAATTGATTTTTTTTTCTTCAGGGTACCAAAATTCAAGCAGTAATGTTTAATGACATTGTTGATAAGTTTGATGAAAAACTTATTCCTGGAAAATCATATTGTATAAGTTCTGGAATGGTAAAACCGATAAATCCAGCTTTCAGTATTGTCAATAAACTCTATGAAATCCTGTTAAACAATACTTCGGTTATACAAGAAGTTCAGGAACAAGATGAAGAAACCAGGATAAATATTTACAACTTCATTGATCTTGCTGATTTAAAGACCACAATTGATATCAAAGAGAAACAAGTGTTTGGTAAATACTTATACCTTATCTTTAATTTTAAATATTTTTTAGTATTCAACTATTAAATAAATTCACTAACAATTGTCATTTATTTTTCTTTTAATTTTTCAGACGTCATTGGTATTGTAGTCGATGTTAAACCTTTGGCTACAATAATCACAACACAAACAATGCAGAAAAGAAAAAAAAGAGAAATTCAAATTATGAGCATGAAGTAAGTTTTTCTTCATTATATTAATTATTTTATACAATTATTTATAATAATTAATAATAACCTTATTTATTGTTATTGTTTATTAATAGGTCTGAATCTATAATGTTAACATTGTGGGGGTGAATATGCTACAAAAGAAGGAAGTGAACTACTAGAGACCACATCGGAATTTCCAATTGTGACTTTCTCCTTTGTAATAGTATCTTCTTATAAAGGTAAAATAATTTATGACATTTTAAATTTTTTTATTGAAAACTTAGAATATATATATATATATATATATATATTTTTTTTTTTTTCTTTCAGGATTTTCATTAAGTACAATGGCATCTACAATGATAAATATCAATCCAAAAATCCATGAAGTTGAAAAACTAAGAAAATGGTAAGTATTTTAATTATATTTTAACTTGTTTAATAACATTTCTAACATATTAATAACATTTCTTACAAAACTTTTATGTTACAGGTTACAATCAGGATCTGGTCTAACGAAAGTTTACAATGACAAACCAACTGAACAAACATATAAGGATGCAAAATATATAACAGTGGAAAATGCATTTGGAGACTCAATAGATTCTTTTAAGGTAAATTTATAGATATCAAATTTATTTTTTCAATTTATTTAGTCGTAAAATTTATTATAATATTATATTATAATTTACATATTTATATTTTTTTAATACCACTAAAATATGTACTTTTACAGGAGGGATGTTATTTGTATATTAAAGGTACAATACAAACAATCGAAAACCCAGAACCATGGTACCATGCCTGCAACTCTTGCAAAAAAAAATATACATTTTAAAGAAAAAGAAGCAACTTGTGAAAAATGTGGAAACAACAATGCGGAATACACACCACAGTGAGATTCTAAACTTTAATTTCTACTAATAAAAAATTATATTGTGATTTACTAATTAATAGTAAATTGTTCATCTGCAGGTTTATGGAAAGATTTAAAGTGACAGATTCTACCGGAATAATAACAATTACAGTATTTGATGCAATCAAAAGTATTGTTGATTGTTCAGCAACTGAATATGCAGCATCACCAGAAAAGGTAAATATAATTTCTATTTCTATTTAATTAGTTTTATAAAATTATATATTTATAATATTAATTTAGATGACTCAATTATAAGTTTAATATTATTGTTTTTGAATTTTACAGCATAAATGCAAATTGATTCATCGTGAAGGACGGACACATTCATTCTATTTCAAATGCGATAGCAGAAACAGATACAATTTAAGATCAAAAAAGGGTATCGTTGCAGATGCCATAGAAAATGAAGAAGATAAGCTGAAGGAAGTAGTTGATTTAGACAAATATGAAAATGTTAAATGTAAAAAAATCAAAATAGAGAAATGTTAGATATGAGAAGTTTAATTTGTTTCATATGTATTAAATACTAAGATTTACTTTCATTTTCTTCCAATGTAAATCTTTATTTTAATACACTATTTTAATCAAAATTTTTTATTTCATTCTTATAAAATTGTCTGTTTAGCATAAATAATTTTTTATTTATCTTTTGGTTATTGGTTAAAAAGGGCAATATAAGTTGGTGGAAAAAACCATTCAAATAGGTTGAGCTTCTGTAGGCAGACAAGTTCGCAAATCCCATTGGGGCAATTCAACAAGCTTATTGCAATAGTTGATCTTAATCTCCCCAAAATTAGGCAATATGTATGGAAAATTGAGATGCAACTTTTTCTTTCTAAAGGGGAGAACATTATATACAGCAGAGAGAAACCAAGTTCATTACTGAGCAGAAAGATGTCATTGTTTCTCTTTAACAAATTCAATGGAGATCTACACGTAGAAGAGCACCACAGAGCTTGCTTGTTTATTTCACTGATTATTCCCTCACCCCAAAACTTGATTGTTTATTTCAATTGTCTTCTTTCTTAATATAAAAATTTTCTCTCTGTTTTTTTTGACTCGATATCGTTTCTCTCTCATATGGCCACGTGTATTTGCACGTGTCTTACAAGTATGGAAGCTCGAGATATAATCGACCATACATGATCGAGAGAAAGGAGTTCTACATACAAGCAAAAGTTCTTTGCTGGATAAAGCATAACAACTCAACAAAGACTTGACCTATCATGCTCAGGGGGAGTAAAGAAAAATATAAACATCTCATATCTCGACCTCCTTGTACACAAATCATAAAATGTTTAAAAAGTGATAAGTAGCCATGCTCGATGAAAGAGGTCTAGATATACAAATCTAAATAGACCCATTAAAGTCTTCGGGCTTCTTGAATAAGACCTATGAAATTAAGCATAAAAAAGAAAAGACCTAAAAATATGTATACAACACATTAAGTGACGTGCATTTGCACGTGCACACTTTTACTAGTATATATATATATATATATATATATATATATATATATATATATATATATATATATATATATATATATATATATATATATATATATATATATATATATATATATATATATATATATATATTATTTTAAAACATCTCCCACATCTAAAACTTCGATCGGATGGCCCACAGGTGCCGCCAATTCGAGGCCCGGGTCTTCGAACTTCAGTCAATCAGGGTTTCCGGGTCAAGGTTAGGGTTAGGCTAGGGTTGGATGTCACAGTAGCAATGTGGATTTGTGGGCACTCGAGACCGGTGTGTTATATCCATGAGAGGTCATATATCACATTGTGGATACTCGTGAGAGGCCATTTATTGGTAGGAGTTGCAAATAGTAGACTTGGGCTCACGGACGCTCGAGACCGGTGAGTTATATCTGTGAGAGGACGTGAGAGCTTCCCGTCTATTATTTGTGGATGACCAATTGGGTTGATGAGTTCGTAGTCCGAGTTGGTTGTAGCCATAGGATACGCTGACTCTAGTGTGAAGGATACTGAACCAAGTTGGTTGGTGCCATAGGGGAAGTATCTGGATCTGACTTGATATGACTGAGTAGATGACTTGCATTGGGCTAGGCTTTACCTTGACATACGCCAATACTTATACCAAACGGTGATGTGAGAGAGCGGTGACCTAAACCCCAACTATGGATTGTCCGAGAGGGATGCAGGACCCATTACCAACTGATGTTGAGTGATTGGACTTTTCCCAAAGAAGTATGGTGCTATGACTTAAAGCATGTCTGCCTATAGAGACCAACATACATAGAATTAGATTCATACAGGCATTGTCTGTTTCATATCATATTGCATCATGCTATGTTTTGTATCATGTTATTTATGTTATTGTCGAATAACTACCTTGCTGAGTTCTTTTGAACTCACTTCTTTTGTGCAAATGCTTTGTTAGACTACCCTACGGGAACAGAAGAACATGATGGCCCATACTATGAGATACTCGTTGATGATGCATACTACCATCAAGGTGCTTGCGATCACGAAGATTACTTTGAAGATCCCTCGATGGATTATGTTGCATACCAGGATTAGTCCCACCTTGGAGCGGAGTTGTCCATGTCTTGTTTCATTTGTTTATGAGGACATACTGTATAAGACCGAAGAGACATTAGTCTAGATGTTTATCCCTTTCTTTCCTTCTTTGAGAACTGGATTGTAAACTTAATTGTACTTGATCTACTTTTCCACTACGATTTGGGGAGTGATTTCTCCACATACTCTTTACTGGTGATTTTTCATATATTGGTATCATTTAATTCCGCACTCTGATTATATTGTCTCTCTTATTTTTATCTTGGTCTCATTGTTTACATGATATTATATTGATTTGTGATCTTGTTCATGATTATGTTATTGTATATGTGGGAGGTTGGTTCCTCGATACGTGATCTTTAGGGCTGTGGATCACACACTTGGGTATGCCAGGTAGGGTACCGGTTGGGTGGATGTGACACACAGTCTTCCCCTATACATCAAGGCACCGTCGGTAGACATACAAAAATCAGGTTTTGCTTTAGGATTTGAAGAAATATTCTCCTTCAATTCATGATCTGAGACTTGAAGAGCAACAATTCGATCTCTTAAAGTGGATTTTGCTATCATGGATGCAAGAACTACTTTGGATCCTTATGGAACAATTTCCAGACCAAGTTCCAAAATCGAAAATAGAAGCGGTTTACTCGAAGCATTTAAATCAAACTATTTTCGCTTACTTTTCCTACTAAGAGCATCAACAACCACATTAACTTTACCAGGGTGATATTGGATATCACAGTCATAGTCCTTTCCAATTCCAACCATCTTTTTTGTCGCATTTTCAATTCCTTCTGGGTAAAGAAGTACTTCAAACTTTTGTGATCAATGAAGATGGCAATTCTTTCTCCAAACAAATAATGATGCCAAATTTTCAAGGCAAAAACTACAGCTGCTAGCTCTAAATCATGAGTAGGGTAGTTTCACTCATAATCCTACACTTGAAGCATACGCCACTACCTTTCGATGTTGCATCAGAACATAACCCAAACCAATCTTTGATACATCGGTATAAACTGTCAAACCAACGGAGTCATCAAGTATAGTCAACAGTGGGGCACTTGTTAGTCTATCCTTCAACTCTTGAAAGTTCTTCTCACAGGCATCAATCCAAACAAACTTCTCATATTTTCTAGTTAGCTTGGTCATAGGAGCAGCCAACCTAGAAAAATTCTCAATAAATCTTTGGTAGTAACCAGCGATTCCAAGAAAACTTCTTATTTCTATTACAGTCTTCGGTCTGTCCCAATCTGCAAATGCTTTAACTTTCTCAGGATCAACATGAATACCTTCTACTGAAACCACATGGCCTAAGAATACTACACTTGACAACCAAAAGTCACACTTGCTAAACTTGCAAAGAGTTGCTTCTCTCTCAATCTTTGCAAGGTGATACGAAGATGTTTCACATGCTCTTCTTCATTCTTTGAGTAAATCAAGATATCGTCTATGAATACAATCACAAATTTATCAAGAACATCATGAAATACTCGGTTCATTAAATCCATAAACACTGCGGGGGCATTTGTCAAACTGAAGGGCATGACCTTAAACTCATAATGACCGTACCGTGTTCTGAAAGCTGTCTTGCATATATCACCAGACTTCACTCTAAGCTGGTGATATCCATACCTTAAATCAATTTTCGAGAAAAATGCTGCACCTTTCAACTAATCAAAGAGACCATCAATTCTGGGCAGTGGATATCTATTCTTGATGGTCAACTTATTCAACTCTTGGTAATCAATGCATAGACGCATGCTACCGTCTTTCTTCTTCACAAAAAGGACTGGAGCTCCCCAAGGTGATACACTAGGCTATATAAAACCTTTATCTAAGAGCTCGTTCAGCGGGTTTTGTAGTTTGATAGGTGTCATTCTATATGGAGCTTTTAATATCAGAGCGGCTCTTGGAATTAACTCAATTGAAAACTCCAGTTCTCTAGCAAGAGGCATAGCTATCAAATCTTCTGGAAAGACGTCCTCGAAGTCATTAACTACCTTGACTTCCTCAAGCTTCTTCTCTTTCTTGATCTTGCTTCCAAATGAAGCACTTTCCACCAATGCACTCACTTGCATCATTGCAGTCATAGTCTTCTTGCTAACTCTTCCTTGATCTCCTTGAAATTCAAAGGATGAATTTCCTTTAGTCTGAAACTGTACTCTTCTCAAAGAACAAAGAATTACTGCTTTATGGGCAGTCAACCAATCTATTCCCAAAATAACATTGAAGTCCCTCATATCCAAAAGCACTAAATCAGCTTTCAGATTTCTTCCACAGATAGAAACAAGGCAAACTTCTATCACTTGATCTAGCTATACTACTGATCTAGTAGGTGTACTAATCATCGAACATCTAGATAAGTTTTTGGGTGTCATGACAGTATTTCTCACAAACGAAGATGATATGAAAGAATGAGATGCACCTATATCGAACAAGACCAAAGCAGGTAAAGAAGCGACGAGTAACGTACCTGTCACCACATCATGGTTCACATCTTGCTCAATTTCAAATATACTGAACATCTTTCCTGCCAAAGGGGCTGGTGCAGTCTTTGCTACAGCTACTAGCGGCTGACTATTCTTTTGAGGGCAAGAACGTGCAAAATGTCCAGTCTGTTTGCAGAAGAAATAGATAGGTTCTCTTGGTGTTACTGAAGGCACTACCATCGGAGGTCTTTGGCTCACAGGTCTGGGGTTTGCATAAACTAGCCTGGCGGCTTAAACATTCCCAACCGGTTTGTTCCCACTAAACTGACTTTGTTGTCCGGTCTGAGCATTCCCAACACTTTGTCCTACACTCTTGGGCTGAAATGTCGGCATAGGGTAAGGTGTAGGTCTAGTGAACATCTTGTCAGTCCTGTCAACAAAACCAGAATTTCTATTCGGCCAAGGTCTTGGAGACGGGAACTTTCTTTCTCTGACACTTCAATCTTCTTTGAATTTTAAACTATCTGGGCATAACTCTCAATCGGGAGGATAGTGAGATATGTCTTGATAGTAGGTCTCAAACCTTTGAAAAACTTCTTTGCTTTAGCATGATCAACTCTTAAAGACTCAAGAGCAAAAAAGAATAGTTCTTCAAACTTTTGCTGGTATTCCAGCACAAATAGAGGTCTTTGCACAATGACCATAAACTTAGATTCCTTCGCATCTTTCACAGCTTCTAGGTTTTACAGAAAGCATCTTTAAATATTTCCCAAGTAACTCCATTTGCATGCAAATCTTCTAGAATAGGGCGCGTAGAACTCCACCAAGCATTTGCTTCATGCTTGAGCTTCTACTCGGTGAACAATATTTTCTATGCTTCAGTACACTACAAGTTCCTAAAGGCTTTCTCTGACTCCCTCAGCCATTTATTAGGGAAAAGAGTATCCTTCATTACTCCAATAAAGGTCAGCACTTGAAGCTTCAGAGAACTCTCCATTAGTTTGGTATGAGGAGTACTTGCATTTCAGTCAACAAAAGGCACAATAGCAGGGTTAGGGTTCATTTGAGTAGCAGCACGAGTCTCATAATGCATAGCCATGATTCCTGTCATCATTTGATTAAACTGCACACTTTGTTGTTGCATGATATTCCCCATAGTGTTAGCAATATCTTGAAAGTTTGCTACCGGCGGAGCACCAGGGGGATTACCAGCAGTTTGACCATTTACAGGCACTTGGTCACCAGAATCAGTAGTAGGTACTGTTCCATTATGCACCCTTCTGTTCACATTTCAACTAGAAGAAGCAACGCGAGCTCTTGTGTCAACCATTTTGTCAATCCAACACGAAAACAAAAAAAAAATCCAAGAAAATCATTAAGAACTTATTCCCATGCTTTAATCATGCAAAACAGGCTTAACTTCATCAAATTAGTCATTACACTACCAATAATGTGCAAGAACTTAAAAAATCTTCAAAACTGGCAAAAACTTGACCTCATTGTGATTGTTGGTCACTTGGATGGTTGGTCCCTTTAAGCGACCAAAGGTGCCAAACACAAAAAACTCATTAAAAGGGCCCACGTCTCTCATTCCAAATCACTTCCAACCATTCCAAATTCGCGAGAGAGCTCTAGAGAAAGGCTTCTTGAAGCATTCAAAGGATTTCTAGGGCATCACTAAGACTGAAGAGACATTAGTTTAGATGTTTATCCCTTTCCTTCTTTTCTTTTGAGAATTGGATTGTACTTAATTGTATTCGAACTACTTTTCCGTTGCGATTTGGGGAGTGATTTCTCCACACACTCTATTCTTGTGATTTTTCATATACTGGTATCCTTTATTTCCGCACTCTGATTATATTGTCTCTCTTCTTCTTATCTTGATCTCATTGTTTATATGATATTATATTGATTTTGTCACATCCACCCAACCGGTACCCTATCTGGCATACCCGAGTGTGTGATCCACAGTCCACAAGATCCAGTAGTTAGTGAAATCATCCTCCCACATTCACAACAATATAATCAAGAACAAGACTAAATCAATGTTAACAATATTATTCAAATGAATCATAGATAAGTAACGAGATTATCATCAGAGTGCGGAAAAGATACCAATAGATATACAAATCAAAAGTAGAGTGAGGCGGAATCTCACTCCACGAGTACAGCGGAATGTAGTTCGAAAATCAAATGGGATTACAACCGATTCTAAGACAAGAAAGAAAGATATAATCTAACTAATCTAGAGTCTTTTCTACTTTATAAAGGATGTCCTCATAAACGTAGACTTCATCGATGATGCTCAGACGCTCCCACTCCACAGTAGGGCTAATCCTGGAAATAAGAGAGACCACTCGAGGGATCCTCACAGTAATCTTCGTAATCGCCAACACTTTGCGTATGGTACGCTTCTTCATCTTGCGCTTCCTCATATTGCACTTCATAGCCATCAAAACCTGTAGAATAGTCGAACAAAATATATTGCACAAAAAGGAGTGAGCTTCAAAAGAAACTCAGCAAGGCAAGTTATTCCATAATAGCATAAATAATATAGTATCACAACAAAGCAATAAGTGATATGATATGAGACAACAATGCATGTATGAGTCTAACTCTATGTATGTTGGTCTCTATAAGCAGACATGCTTTAAGTCATAGCACCATACTTCTTTGGGTAGGTCTCATCACACAATGCCGGTTGGTAGTGGGTCCTTCATCCATCTTGGACAATCCATGGTTAGGGGTTAAGTCACCTCTCTCTCACATCACCGTTTGGTCTAAGTATTGGCGCATGTCAAGGTAAAGCCTAGCCCAATGCAAGTCTTCTACTTAGTTACATCAACTCAGATCCAGATACGTCCATTCCTCGCCCCTGGCGATCCTTTCCGGTATCCTTCACACTAGAGTCAGCGTATCCGACTCTCTCAAATAAGGACTCATCAACCCTATAGGTCATCCACATATAGTAAACGGGAAGCTCTCATGTCTTCTCACGGGTTGGTTAATGGTCTTGAGCGCCCATGAGCCCAAGTCTATCCATATGCAACTCTACCCACAAATGGTCCCCACAATGTGATTCATGTCCCCTCACGGATATAACCCACCGGTCTTGAGCACCCATGATTCCCCATTGCTACCACGGGCCGTTCGGTCTCAATACCCTTTCGATTCGGGTCTGATATAACAAGGGTAATAACCTAGCCAAACACTGCTAGACAAGTCCTAGGTATGAAAACCAATAATTCGGGAAAGCGTCAAAGGGCAACATTGGAAATATCCCATACTACTCCCAATGAGGTCCAAGGACAGAAATGTCAAAAGGACATTCCCCAATCCCAAATCATACCTAAGCAATCACAATCATAATTCAGTCATATCATCCACGACAAATATCTCATCATGTGAAAGAGTATAATAAGATTCTAATGTACTTGCAGCATTCATATCATAATAGAAACTAACATAACAGTAGCAAATCTAATTAGTTCCTAAATTAGAAACTAAATCTATGCAAATCTATGTTAATATGGTAACAACTTTCCTTACCTTAAATAGATCCGAAAATATTCCGGACGGACAAGAGGATTAATCCAAAGTTAGCAAATAAACCCTAGAATAGCATCACACAATCATTAGGAAGTAGTCCTAAAAGAATAAGCATGAATCGAATCAAATCGGACGAAGAAAACAGATTTTGCTGTTGGGGGTTGATTGGCTGGGTAGCATTGGCCAGTCGACCAGCAGTCTGCCCAAGAGCAAATCCGAAAATAAAAATAGAATCTTGATCGGAAACCTATGCTACACAAACCGGAATGCGACGAAACTTGGAGGGATTGTCTAACACAGTAGTCTAAGACCAAAAAGCATAATTTAGACATCAAACCACCATTAAAACATTACTTACTAATTTAGAACCATAGTTTCTATTTTGGTAAAAATCATAGTTTTCATTGGAAACATGCTATGAATGAAAGAGACGAACTAGAGATGATTAGATCTCATTCTAGTACAAGAACACAGTAGATTAGAGGTATGAATAATCATAGAGAAGCATCTATAATGCTAGAATGAATCAAAATAGGAAATATTATCATAGCTTAAGAAGAAATCATAAGAATCATGTCAAGAATGAAAGAGATGATCTTAGTACAAGAGCATGAAAAGAGATTGTAAAGATATGACTACAAGGTTGCAGCATCTTCATCATAATCTCAGTTCAGAGATGCGAGTGATCATGGAAAGAATAAATCATTAACACAAACGATAGATTACTAACCTTTAATTGAAGAACAAGAGAGAGAGTTTGCAAGATTGCAAGATTAGGTCTTCTTCTTCACTCTTGGAGGCTTGGAGATGGTTTCCCTTTGTTCTCTAAGTGTTATGGAGGCTAGGGATACTAAAATCACGAAGTCATGGGGTATATATAGCAAGATTCTCCAACAGAAGATTCTGTTCAAGTTCAGCAACTCTGGGTCGATTGGCTGGGTAGCATTGGCCAGTCGACCCAAGCACTCGACCCAGGCTGACAGCAAAGCCAAAAATAGGGATTTGAGGGTCTTCCACTACTCAGAATCAAACGAAACTTTAAACACATATTCTAACATACCTAGCATGGAAAAATGGCTTTAAAACATATCCAACCAAGCTCTAAGGTCATCAACTAATCTTCTATTCATCAAGGTGCAGTCTCTTCTCTATATCCAACACTGACTTCAAGTATGGGGCATCATCTTCAATCTCCATAGGTTCGGAGTCGAACACTATATCTTCTACCAATATGGCCCATAGTTGACTTTCACTTCTACTTCGGGTCTTCGGACCTACAATCAAAGAGTATCTGGGTTTAGGTTAGTGTGAAACCCAGCCCTAACCTAACCCTGACCTTGACCCGGTAACCCGGTTGTTTTTAGGTCCGAAGACCCGGAGTAAAGAAAGAAGCCAACTATGGGCCATTTCAGTAGAAGACATGGTGTTTGACTCTGAACCCATGGATGTTGTTGATGGAGTTCCATACTTGGATGTCTGTGTAGCTTTGGAAAGGAAGCTGCAGTTGTCTGAAGATGAGATTAGTTGAAGGACTTGGAGTATTATCTGACTTGGTTTGAAGGTATTTCTTCACACTTGACTTGTTACTTGATGCGTATGCAAAAGCCCACAAGGTTTAAAGCCCATTTGATCCTCCAAATCCCTGATTATTCCTTACTGTCTGCCTTGGTCGACTGACTGGTCGAGTGGGCCACTCGACCAAGCACTCGACCAAAGGAAGGTGAAATCCGAGAAATTGTAATTTTAGGGTTTTTCACTCTTATTTAAACCCTACTTCGTATTTCTTTGTTACGGTTGCCTCCTAAACACTTTGTGAACGTGAGAACACCTCTCCGAAACTCTCTCTGGTGATTTCGAAGATTCCTCTACAGATCTGAAACCTCTCTTCTCTGTTCTTACAATTCAAGGTTAGTATCTCTTCTGAATTATTAATTCTCTTTTCTTGATCTTGTTCTTGATTGAGATCAGGAAGTTGATGCTGCATCCTTGCAACCATCCCTTCGTGATCTCCTTCGTTTCTTTGAGATCTATGATCATCATCATGATCTCAACCCTAGCCGAAGATTTTCTTGAAACCCTAACCCTTGCTTGAGTTCTGGAAACTCTTGTTAACCTCCCATGCGAGGGAAACCTCATGGGTAGTATTTCTAGTAACCTAAATTAGTTTTCCTATGATTTTCTTATTGCCTTTGGCCAATTATTTAATTTTCTTTCATTCTGTGATCTCAACCTTTTTATGGGAACCATAAGGTTGAAACCCTAAATTCTTGGGTTAAATCAAGAACCCAAATTTTCCCCATGACTTGATGTTTTTATCTTACTATATGATCCTAATATACCTTAGGAAGTTTCCCTTCAAATTTCGGATCATTCCGACTTCAAACGAAGAAGTTATGGCCAAAGCAGTCTGTACAATTCCGTACTGACTTGCTTGGTCGACTGCTTGGTCGACTGGGCCAGTCTACCAAGCACTCGACCAAAGGAGTCAGTAGCTTCGTTTTTCGCCCGAATTGATTCATTTGTTCTCTGATCTTTTAGGCATCTTTCCTAATGTTGTATCTATGATTGTTAGGAGTCTATGTGCTAAGTTTGGAGTTGCTCTCTTTGATATTTGGATCATCTTCTTCAATAATCAAGTAAGGACAGTTAATTCCTTAACTACATAGATTACTTGTTCTCTGGTTTCTACCTTATGAAACTATGAGATTACTTACTGTTATTATAATTTAATTCTGATCTCTTACTGTGAGATCAGTAGCACTTGTTTATATTATCTTTTTCATTTTTCATGTTATATGAATTACCTATTATTGCCTAATCTAATTTTGCTTTTACATTCTCTTGTATATGATGAACTGTTGGTTGTATATGTTATGACTGATCTGAGAATGTGTTTGCTTAAGTTTGGTTTGGGATTGGGAAGTTGTCCTTTTGACACTTCTGTCCTTGGACATCGGAGGGAATAGTATGGGATGTTCTCCAAAGATGCCCATCGACGCTTTCCCGAATCAATGGATGTCATACCTAGGGCTGTCTAGTAGTGTTTGGCTAGGATATACCCCTGTTATATCAGACCCGAATCGGAAGGGTATTGAGACCGAACGACCCGTGGTAGCAATGGGGATTCGTGGGCTCTCAAGACCGGTGAAAAGATCCGTGAGAGGACATGGATCACATTGTGGATACTCGAAAGAGGCCATTTATTGGAGGGTTGCATATGGCTAGACTTGGGCTCATGGGCGCTCAAGACCGGTGAAATGATCCGTGAGGGGACATGAGAGCTTCCCGTTTACCATATGTGGATAACCAATAGGGTTGATGAGTTCGTAGTCAGGGACTATTAGGACTCTAGTGGAAAGGATACCGGAAAGGATCGTCAGGGACGAGGAATGGAAGTATCTGGACTTGAGTTGATGTAACTGAGTAGATGACTTGCATTGGGCTAGGCTTTTCCCTGACATGCGCCAGTACTTATGCCAAATGGTTGTGAGAGAGTGTGTTGACTTAACCCCCTGCCATGGTTTGTCTTGAGGGATGAAGGACCCATTACCAACCGGCTGCTCAAGACCGGTGAAATGATCCGTGAGAGAATCCAAGATATCTTAAATGGTTGAGGATGTGAGCGGACCTTCCCAAAGAAGTACGGTGTTGTGACTTAAAGCATGTCTACCATAGAGACCAGCATACATAGAGTTAGATGCATACATTCATTACTTGTTTCATACTGCATTGCATCATGTTATGTTTTGCCACATGTTATATATGATGTTATGGATTAACTTGCCTTACTGAGTTTCTTCGAAACTCATTCCTTTTTGTACATTTTCTTGTTAGATTATCCTGCAGGTACAGAGTATTATGACGAGCAGTACAGCGAAGCACAAGCTGATGAAGCGTATTACACGCAAGGTGCTGGCAACGATCAAGCTTACTCTGATGATCCCTCGGCGGATCAAGCTGCGTACTACTTTTGAGAACGGCATAGAGTTAGAACGGATTCATTGTATTGATGAAGTCCATACTTATGAAGACGTTATCTATAAACTTGAAGAGGCTTGATCTTAGTTTATTTCTTAGTACATTTGTTTCAGTTGTAATCCCTTTTGATTTTCATACTACGTTCCGCTATTTTTGGTAAAGTGAGTTTCCGCCTCACTTTACTCCTTTTTGATATCATTGGATATCCGGTATCTTTCAGCACTCTGATTATACCGATTGTTCATTTCTTGTTTTGAACCTTGTTTATAATATTAAAACTTGATTTATTTCCTGTTTATGATTATGTTATTGTATATGTGGGAGGATGATTTCCTCGATACTTGATCTTCAGGGCTGTGGATCACACTCCCGGGTATGCCAGTTAGGGTACCGGCTGGGGGGATGTGACAGTTAGGGTCGGGTTTCACAGATTTCATCTTGTTCATGATTATGTTATTGTATATATGAGAGGTTGGTTTCCTCGATACTTGATCTTCTGAGCTGTGGATCACACACCCGGGTATGCCAGGTAGGGTACTGGCTGGGTGGATGTGACAATAGGTCTCTAGCCTTTGCCGACAAATTCCCTGATCTTATCCTTGATAAAACCCAATTGCAAGGTTCTTAGGTGCCCTGAACTATGTCAGGGATTTCATCCCACAAATTGGATCCCATTGCGAGCCGCTTTATTCTCGGCTCAAGAAAAATCCCACACCTTGGTCACTTTACCACACCAAGGCTGTCCAAACAATCAAACACCTTGTAAAGACTATACATTAGCCTTGCCAATCTTGACCTTCCCAAAATTGTTGAAACCGATGCTTCTGAGGTCGGTTATCGAGGCATCCTCAAACAAATTGATCAAGGGAAAGAAGCACTTGTCCAATACACCTCTAGAGTCTGGAATGCGGCCCAGAAGAATTACAGTACTATCAAAAAAGAAATTTGTTTTATGCATTCAATAATTTGAATTGGATTTACTTAATCAGAAGTTTTTAGTACGTGTTGATTGTAGCGCTGCAAAACAAGTATTGAAAAAAGATGGTCAAAACATTGCTTCAAAATAGATTTTTGCTCGTTGGCAAGCACTATTGTCTAGTTTTAATTTTGACATTGAGCATATCAAAGATGAATCCAATTCCATTCCATTCCTGACTTCCTAACTTGCGAATTCTTACAAGGTTGCAAGTCTACCAATACTCCATGATGAGCACATTTATGTGTGAAATCTTAGGGCATAAAGCATGCATTTTATACACTGAGAGTGGACCTTGGGTTTTATGTTGTTTTTGCAGATTTTAGGACTTTTCAAGATTTAAGCAGATATTTGGACTTTTGGGCTTGAATCATGCTATTTTACACGTCAAGAAGTCCATTCAAATTCTCAAATGTGAAAATGGGTCTGATTTGGAGCATGATGGGCTAGAAATGTGTGATTATGGGCCAACTCCGAAATATTGAAGAGATAAAGAAGGCAAATTTGATCTACGGTTGAGATTTTAAATCAAATCTACAGAGATATTATTGAGAGAGTCCAAATGGAAAAGAGTCATTGCATACCTCAATATCTTATTTCCTATCTTGGATTTAATTAAAGAAAGAAAAAGAGGAAAAATAATTATATTTAGAGAAGGAAGAGGCAAAAGTCCCGTTTTTGCATGTCT
The DNA here is from genome assembly GCF_041222555.1 of Hakea prostrata. Lineage (NCBI taxonomy): Eukaryota > Viridiplantae > Streptophyta > Magnoliopsida > Proteales > Proteaceae > Hakea > Hakea prostrata. The sequence continues at coordinate 46,239,929 of NC_142600.1, forward strand.
CTGTCCAGTTTCGATCAAGCCCTTCATCGAACGGTCATCCAATGTCCGATCGTACTGATTTTTGGAGGAGAGCTTCATGACTACTTAAACCTCAAATCCAACGGTGGAATCATGCATCTGATCTCTCTAAGTTGGTGCGATTAGTACGTCAAAACCCTAATTGGCTGAGTCAGATAGGAACCCTGAGTTTTATTCAAATTCAGCCGTGCCTCATATCTCATGTAAACTCTATAAAAGGAGAGCATACTCCATCAAAGGAGAACGTATTCTAGAGCTAGTAGAAACATTCTTTCTTCTCTCTTCAGTTTATATAGGCTTTCTTTAGTTTTCTTTGCTTGCATTTGTGAGATTTAAATTTCTAGATTCAATGTTTAGGTTTAATTTTTTTATGTAATGCGATTCAAGTTCAAGTTTCAAGTTTTTAGATTCGTTTTTCTCTGGATCTAGCAATTGCAGATTTAGATCATTCTAGATCTAGATCTGGTTGTTAAGGTTGGTTGAGATTCGGATCGTTTGTTCAATTCGCAAGTAAGAAACCTTCTTTATTAATCTTCTCTCCTCCCTCCATTTCCGCTTCTATCTACCCCCTTCATATTCTTAATTTAGGATTTACTTTCAGCATTATTTATTGTTCTCTCTTCCCCTGGATCATTGATCAGAGATGCCTACAATCGTGCCTCTCTTTGGTTAAGGTTTCCATTTTACTTTCCGCAATTTATTTTCAGCACTGTTTATATTTCTCCCTTCCCCTAGATCCTTGATCAGAGATGCCTACAGTCGTGCCTCTCTTTGGTTAAGGCTTCCTTTTCCTTTTAACGCTTTGTTTATTGCTTTGTTATTTACTTTATGTTATTTACTTTCTGCACTGTTTTTTTCCTTTAATATCCATTCCCTCAATCGTTTAGTTTAGTTAATTAGTTAACAAAAATTTAATCATTCCACTCTCACATTACTATTAAGAAGTTGAATTATAAGTGGCATATCTCCTTGAGATCGACCCATTAGCTACACGATACCGTGCGCTTGCGGTTACTTTTAAATTTCACAAACACTCCACATTTCCATACTAGCCAACCATACCAATAAATCCCCTCCCATACCTTGGGTATCTAACAATATCCAAATACCCCCCATCCTTGAGGAATGTTAGCCATCAGACTTCTTCGCAAAACGGTTAGCTTCTATGAAAACCGTATAGACGAGACCTTCCAGGATATCTAGCAGGTCCTCGCAAGAACTGAATGGTCCAGTTTAGATCATGGTAACTATCAAGATCTAGTTTCTAACTTCATCCAATTCCGATGACTACTTTGCCAAACACGGTACCCGATTGAGGATTATATTGCTTAACTCTTCGTCATTCATTTCTACGATCATGAAGTGCTTCATGATTCCCATAAGATAGATGGAGGCTTGCAATGCACGAAGAATCTGGTATGTAATAAGACTATCAGCAATTTCATCAATAAAAGGATATGGAGGAAGGCGATACAAAATGTTCGGTTACTCTTTCAATTAACCTTGAATCATACATAAGAATATTCAAGGTCAAAAAATGCCAAATTATCACCTTTAACAACTGCTTTCAGTTCCCAGGATGTGAAGTTGGGAAACTGTTAGCCAAGCCAATATCCTGTTACATCCTCCCAGCCGGTACCCTAACTGGCATACCCAAGAGTGTGATCCACAGCCCCGAAGATCAAGTATCGAGGAAATCATCCTCCCACATATACAATAACATAATCATAAACAGGAAATAATCAAGGTTTAATATTATAAATAAGATTCAAAGCAAGAAGTGAATAAACAATATAATCAGAGTGCAGAAAATGATACCAGATATCCAAAGATATCAAAAGAAGTAGAGAGAGGCGGAAACTCACTCCACAAAATACAACGGAATGCAGTATGTAAGTCTAAAAGAAATAACAACTAAATCAAAGGAACTAAGAAAGATAATTAAACATAAGAGTTTTCTATCCTATAGATGACATCTTCAAAATAGTGGACTTCATCAATCCATTTGAGACGTTCCAATTACACGTTGTCTTTAATCGTGGTACGCAACTTGATCAACTGAGGGATCATCAGAGTAATCTTGATTGTCGCCAACACCTTGCGTGTAGTACGCTTCATCGGCTTGCGCTTCAATGTATGGTTCTTCATAGTAGTCAGTACCTGTAGAATAGTCTAACAAAACAATGTACAAAAAGGAATGAGTTTCGAAGAAACTTAGTAAGGTAGTTAATCCATAAATAACATGTGGCAAAACATAGCAAAATGCAATGCAGTATGAAAAAGATAATGTATGTATGCACCTGTACTCTATGTATGCTGGTCTCTATTGGAAGACATGCTTTAAGTCATAGCACCATACTTCTTTGGGTAGGTCATGCATACGGCTCCGTTTGGTAGTGGGTCCGGCATCCCTCTCGGACATTCCATGGCTGGGGGTTAAGTCATCTCTCTCTCACATCACCATTTGGTCTAAGTACTGGTGCATGTCAGGGTAAAACCTAGCCCAATGCAAGTCATCTACTCAGTTACATCAACTTAGGTCCAGATACTTCCATTCCTCCGCTCTCGGGATCCTTTCCGGTATCCTTTCCACTAGAGTCAGCGTATTTGACTCTCTCAAATACGGACTCATCAACCCTATTGGTTATCCACATATGGTAAACGGGAAGCTCTCATGTCCTCTTACGGATATAACTCACCGGTCTCGAGCGCCCATGAGCCCAAGTCTAACCATATGCAACCCTCCAATACATGGCCCCCACAATGTGATTCCCGTCCTCTCATGGGTTGGTTACCGGTCTTGAGCGCCCGTGAATCCCCATTGCTGCCACAAGTTGTTCGGTCTCAATACGCTTCCGATTTGGGTCTGATATAACGGGGACGTCCTAGCCAAACATTGCTAGACAGCCCTAGGTATGACAATCAATAATTCGGGAAAGCGTCGATGGACAACCCCGGAAACATCCCATACTATTTCTGATAATGTCCAAGGACATAAGTGTCAAAAGGACACCTCACAATCCCAAATCATACCTAATCAGATACAATCCCAGATCAGTCATGACATACACAGTCAACACATCATCATATAAACGAGAGTATACAATCATGATCTAATCATTAGACAATATAGTAATAAGCAATTCTTATAAGCTTGAATAATGAAAAAGAAAACATAAGTAAAGTACTACTGTACTTACAGTAGTATAACAGAAGTACAAAGTACAAGAACAGTAGTTAAACTCAGAGTTCCATAAAGTATAAACTCAAGAGTATGCAATCTATGTAATTACAGAATAACAGTCCTTACCTTATAACTTGTAAAGGAACTTAGGGAAATCAAGTAAGACCTTGACTAAACCTGAGAAGAAAGTCCTAAAGAAGTGTATACAACATGTTAGGAAACATACATAGAAGGAAAGATCAAAAATCAATCAAAACAGACCAAGAATGAGGTTGCTGTACTCATTGGTCGACTGATTGGTCTCTGCCGCAGTCGACCAATGAGTCGACCAATAGAGATAGTAGCCTTCAAGAATCAGAATTTTTAGATTAAGAAACCGAATTTGGTGGTTCGAAAGGGTACAAAATAAGAGGGAAACTATAATGGTAGTATCCTAGTATATAGAGGACATCAAACCACCAACCAAATCAAGTTTCCAAGTTACAACCTAGGAACAAAAAGGTTAACCTAATTAGGTTAAATCATGGATCATGAAGAAAACACAGTATGATCAAGGGTAAATAATTAAAGGATGATAGGATACAATTCTTGTAAGGAAAACACATTGATTGGCTATTAACAAGGTCAATTAACATATATCCAAGAATTAGGGTTTCACCCTTTTTGGCTCCCATGAAAAAGGTTGAGATCACAGGAGGGAGGGAATTAATGATTTGCCAATAACAACAAGAAGAACTATAGAATATTAAATTTAGAACAACCTAAATATTACCCATGAGGTTTCCCTCACATGGGAGGTTACTGAAAGGTTTCCAGAATGATCATACAAGGGTTAGGGTTTCAAGAAATAATTGGCTAGGGTTTCAAGAATCTAACTGGTTAAGTTTGAGATCATGACGGTGATTATAGATCTCAAGGAATCAAATGAGATCATGGAATAGATGGTTGCAAGAATGCAGCATCTCCTTCCTGATTTCAATCAAGAACAAGGTTGAAGAAAAGAAAACCAAAGATAAAAAGAAAAGAGATCATAAACATACCTTTGATGCAGGAGGATAAAGATCACTTGAGTTCTTGCGAGATATCAACCAAGGATGCAAGGGAATTGATTAGAAAGGAGTTCTAACTCGTTCCAGAGGCTTAGGAGGTAGGTAGATGAGGCGGAGTATTCCTGAGACTAAACTTAAATAGAGTAGCCACGACCTAATTTTCAAAAACAGAATCAATTGGTCGATTGATTGGTTGACTGGTCCAGTCGACCAATGAGTCGACCAATCAAAACAGCAACTTCAAAACAGGGAATTGAAGGCTCAGATCAAGTCCAAACATCAAGGGGTTTTGCACACACCTAAAGTGACATACCTAGTAGGTAGAAATGCCTTCAAACCAATATAGAGAGCACTGCAAGTCCATCAACTAATCCGATCTTCATCAGGGTGCAGTTTCCATAGATGGAACACTGACATCAACACTCATGGATTTCACTCCAGCCATCAAGTCTTCTACTGGAATGGCCCAAAGCTAACTTCTTGCCTTACTTCGGGTTGCTGGACCTACAAACAATAGGGTTTTCGGGTCAAGGTTAGGGCTGGGTTTCACATATCCGGCTTGGTCAAATAGGATAAACAAATCCAGCCAAAACCCGGCTCAGCCAAATTGGGTTAATCACTTTGAACCGGACCGATAGGAAAAACGAGTGTCTGTGACACATAGAATGGTTTATCATCAATCAATTCTGCATCCAATGGTGCAAAACAAAATCTGCATCCAATGATGCAAAACAAATATCTGCATCCAACAGTGCAAAGCAAATACTACCTCAAATGCAATATCAAGGGTCAAGATTCAAGTTTCCAATCTGACAGACGAGATTAAAGGTTCCTAAGAAGATACTATTCATAAATAGTAATCTTATCCCAACCTTACCTTATCCTTATCTTATCCATGAAGATTATAAGGAAATCTCAATAGGATAATCTGGACCGTCAATCAAGATTACAAGGAATCCAACGGACATCCTTCATCAGCAAGAATTCTCCTTCCTCTATAAATGAGAGTGCTCTCATGAGTGAGAGAGGAGTTGGTTTTTTGTAAGATTAGAGAGCTTAGAGGAGTGCTTCTCTAGGAATAGGTTGGTTTCATCCCTTCTCCCTTCTCTGTATCATCTTCTTCTATGTTTGTAACAATGTCTTGTATCATCTCCGATGATTTGTAACAATGTAACACCATAAAAAATCCTTTAAACCTCATTGCATCATCAACAAATTTTCAAACAATGCATCATTGCATTCCTGACCTATTTAAACCTCCATTTTCTAGGAATTTGCATCCTCCCAGCATAGCTCCTCCCAAAACCACCTCTTCCAGTACAACCATCAAACAAAAGACCTCTTATGGCAACAAGTTTGCTCAAGCCTGCTCTTCTGAAGCCAAGAACAACACACAGGCCATCGTTGCCTCAAACAAACCCTACTCACACATTGTTGTTGGTGCCAACTCCAAACCCACAGGTACACCCTCTATTGTCCCTGAAACAACGCAATTAAAAATGACTACCCAGTCTCAAACCAACACCACCAACACCTCTGGAAGAAGTCAGTATGTTACTCAACCTTTCATACCAACGCTCTTTACCATTGAACCCTTTTGGGCCTAGAACAATGATCGCCTAACCATTGTCCGAAAGCTCTTTTGGCAATGTTGGGAATTTTATTCCACCAACTAGGGAAAATCCCAAGAATATTATGAATACATCCTAGTTAACACTGAGTTTGTCATCTGGAAGCAAACAATGGATAGAAATGTCCTACTCTGGTGACTCACACCACTGTTATCATTCTAAAGGTTATAACACCTGAAGAATGGGGTACAACACCACTTCGGTGTCGGACTTTCTCCAACCCCAAATATCAACCCAACCAATACCATTATTTTGATTATATTGATGCATGGATGCATGCATTCTTCTATCAAAATAAAGCAAATCACCATTCTTGGTTCCTTTGCTTTTCACACAAACTCCCTATCAACACAACATTTCCATACTGGTTCAAACAATGGTGGGCAACTATGGGACCCCTTGACGCATTTCTACCAAGCTCTGTGGCAGAAGCGTTCACTATCTTTTGCGAGCATACAATGTCTGTGAAACCCGACCCTAACCTTAACCCGGATACTCTTTAATTGTAGGTCCGAAGACCCGAAGTAGAAGTGAAAGTCAACTATGGGCCATATTGGTAGAAGATATAGTGTTCGACTCCGAACCTATGGAGATTGAAGATGATGCCCCATACTTGAAGACAAGATTAGATATAGAGAAGAGACTACACCTTGATGAATAGAAGATTAGTTGATGACCTTAGAGGTTGGTGGGATATGATTTAAAGCCATTTTTCCATGCTAGGTATGTTATAGAATATGTGTTTAAAGTTTCGTTTGATTCTGAGTAGTGGAAGACCCTCAAATCCCTATTTTTGGCTTAGTTGTCAGCCTGGGTCGAGTGCTTGGGTCGACTGGCCAATGCAACCCAGCCAATCGACCCAGAGTTGCTGAACTTGAACAGAATCTTCTGTTTTGAGAATCTTGCTATATATACCCCATGACTTCGTGATTTTAGTATCCCTAGTGGGAAATCCCGCCTAATCCTAACCTTGCTACTGTGCCAAATCCATACCTATCATATACATTGTTCGATTTATTCTCTGTCGTATGAGTTGCCTAGTTTCATTTGGTTGAAGTTTACCCCGAAGCTGATTTATTTTCCCTACGATTTCTTCTTGTGCCTTCTATTCCCTTTGATAGGAGGGTGGTCCTAAGTCATTCCCATGACTGATCCTTCTATCCCTGCTGTTCTAAAGAGGACCTCCATACACCCTATAACCTTGTGAACTCTCCACATGATGATTTCGAAGAAAAATCAAGTGTGATCTTCATGATTTTTTATTCCCTCAAATTGTTTCAAGACTTTAAACTTTTCATCTCCTGTTCCTCGATCAAAGGTTAATAATCTCTCTTGTATTGTATTGATCTACTCTTACTATGTTTTATTCTTTGTGATTGATATTTAGAAGAAGATGCCGCATTCTTGCAACCATCTGTTCTACAATCTCCTATCATTCTTATGGTTTTATGATCTTCATATTGATCTTCGCCATGATCCTTGTGAAGTCGTCATGAAACCATGATCATTCTTTTGATTTGATTTCAAAGCATTTTAGATTTATTCCTTGTTTCTGATAAAAGACTTATTGTTAATTGTTTTCCGAAGATTTTGGGAGAAGAAAGGTGAAGATAAAAGCAATGTCCTCCATCTCTTTAGAAGCCTAGTACTCTCCCAATTTCGAGGACAAAATTATTTTAAGGGGAGGAGAATGTAACATCCATCCCAAACCTAGTCCGGACACCCTATTTATTTTCGGATAAAGAAAGACTGGTTCAATGTTAGACCTTAAAAGTTAGACTTTAATTTCAATTTTATTATCTTTGAAAACCTTAGGAAGCCATGTCAAACCTTTCCCATAGGGTAGATCTGTAATGTCTGGCCTTATCCTAACCTTGACCCGGCCCGGGACCTGTTATGTTTGTAGTTCCGAAGATCAGTGGGGGTAAAAGATACTTGTGGACCCTTTTGGTTGATGATTTCGGAACCCAAGCCCGTGGACATTGACGATGATGCCCCTCACTTGAGAGCATTGTCAGTAATAGTTTTGAATCTGCGCACCAAAGATGGGTGAATTAGTTGAAATACCAAATGAACTCCTGTGCCCAATACAATTATATTTCCCGAAACTAGACTTCTTGATGGACTTTTAGGAGAAAACCCCACTCAATTTGACTCCATATTGCCCTCCAAATCCCTGTCTGAAGTTGCTGAACTATGTCTGGCAAATCCTGCTTGCGCATCGAAGAAGATGATCTTAGTTGGTGGACCTAATGACCTCACATGCCCCTGGACATTGACGATGATGCCCCTCACTTGAGAGCATTGTCAGTAATAGTTTTGAATCTGCGCACCAAAGATGGGTGAATTAGTTGAAATACCAAATGAACTCCTGTGCCCAATACAATTATATTTCCCGAAACTAGACTTCTTGATGGACTTTTAGGAGAAAACCCCACTCAATTTGACTCCATATTGCCCTCCAAATCCCTGTCTGAAGTTGCTGAACTATGTCTGGCAAATCCTGCTTGCGCATCGAAGAAGATGATCTTAGTTGGTGGACCTAATGACCTCACATGCTTGATCCAAAGGTATTTCTGGAAACTAGACTTCTTGATTGACTTGTAGGAGAAAGCCTCACTCAATTTGACCTTGTATAGCCCTCCGAATCCCTGTTCGGAGTTGCTGAACTATTTCTGGATTTTCTGCTGAAACCTATTACCAGTTTTGGTCGATCCTTTTGGTCGATGCCATCAACCAAAACCAACGACCAAAGTTACCCATAATCGAAAAAAATATGCTTTTTGGATATTCCTTCATCTATTTAAGTGAAACCTTGAACCTAGAACGATATTTTACTCATTTCAACACCTGAGAACGTGGGAAGGCTCCTTTTAGGCTCCTCTTTGGCTTGGGTGATGATCTTCTACAATAATCATTGTCTCTTTTCTCCAACTATCATCTTCCAAGGTATGATTCTCTCTCTTGCTCTCTATTCTACTCACTTCCTTTCTTCTTTTACTGATGAGACCATGGCCAAGGTGCTGCAACCTTGCAAACACCTTGCCATGAACGTCTCTTCCCATTTATACTTGTTTTTCCTTCATTCTTGCTATGCGTCACTTGCATCTTGATCCTTACATATACATTACCATGATTCCTTGCTTAACAACTTGATTTCTTATACTAAACTGAGATGTGGAGTATGATTAGTCTAATCTTTGGCTTGCAAATGATTGTAATCATGTTTCTAACCTATTCCCCAACTAATTCTCTAGCTTCCCTTTCAATTACATCAATTTCTCATGAATGCTAGGATTCTTGTCTTTAGAACATAGGACCTCAATTTGGGGGTTTTATTTTGGACCATTGGATTGTGATAATACTTGCTAGGTAGTGTTCTTACATTTTTATTAATCATCCCTCCAAGTTTCGGATCGATCCGAACCCCGGAAGACCCATTTCGGACCAAAATCCCTAAAATCCACTATTCTGTCCCGAAGAGATATTTGGTCGATCCTTTTGGTCGATACCATCGCCCAAACTTCTTGCTGACAGCAACCTTGGCTAGTTTTGATCCAATTGAAATCCGATCTTCCCGACTTCTTCTCTAACTTATTTTGATGTTTGTTTAGGGTCTTAACAATTCTTTTGGACTATTTCTTGGTATTCTCAATTCATCATCAACTCAACCTAAGGTAATGATGGTAATCTCCATAAACATATAGATCATCAACTTATGATTCATGTTCTTATTTATGAAAAGAATCTCTTGATTACTTTTAATCTTTCTAAGACTGTTATACATGTGTTAGAACAATGGTATTGAAATCTTTATACTCTTGTCATAGTACATTACTATTCTTGTTTACTTATGTCTATGATGATTCATTTCAATATCATGATTTAACTTGTATTATGAAGATGTATTGGATGCATGAGAAGTGATGAATTTGGATATGTGATTGCCAACGTATAACTTGGGATTGGGGAGTGTCCTATTGACGCTTCTATCCTTGGGCACCTGAGGGAATAGTATGGGATGTTCTTCGAAGGTGCCTATCGACTCTTTCCCGGGTTATTGGATGACATACATAGGACTGTCTAGTGGTTTGGCTAGGATGTCCCTGTCGTATCAGACCCGAATCGGAAGGGCATTGAGACCGAACAACCCATGGTAGCAGTGGGGATTTGTGGGCACTCAAGACCGGTAACCATCCCGTGAGAGGTCATAAATCTCATTGTGGGAGCCATTTATTGGTAGGGTTGCAAATGGATAGGCTTGGGCACACGGGCGCTTAAGACCGGTAACCAACCCGTGAGAGGACGTGAGAGCTTCCCGTTTACTATTTGTGGATGACCAATAGGGTTGATAAGTCCGTAATCCGGGATTACGCTGACTCTAGTGTGAAGGATACCTGAAAGGATCGCCGGGGGCGAGGAATGGACGTATCTGGATCTGAGATGATATGACTGAGTAGATGACTTGCACTGGGCTAGGCTTTACTGTGACATGCGCCAGTACTTATACCAAATGGTGATGTGAGAGAGTGGTGACCGATCCCCTTACCATGGTTTTTGAGATGACTTTACCGATATTCCCCTGGCATTCCCAAGATATGGAATGGGAGAGTGACAGACGACCCAAAGAAGTATGGTGCTATGACTTAAAGCATGTCTACCTTAGAGACCAGCATTCATAGAGTTAGAACCATACTTGCATCATGTGTTCCATATCATATTGCATCATATTATGGCTTGTATCATATGGTTTATATTTTTATGGAATGACTACCTTGCTAAGTTCTTTTGAACTCACTCTTTTTTGCAACATATTTTGTTAGACTTTTCTACAGATACTACCACTGTTGACTGTGGCAGTCAACCCTCTGGAGGCCGAGGTTAAGACTTGTATCATACTGGTGGCGATAAACCAGTTGATAAAGACGAGTAGACCGAGATCGGGACTTGTTTGTAGCAGTTCAGTTTTATATTTGTGTGTTAGGGATGGGATGTCGCCTCATTCCCTTTTTAACCTTTGTTTTTGAATTATAGGGACTATAGCTTAGTTGTTTCACTTGTTATTCGGTGAATCGGTTGTAACCTTTACTTTTAGTCGTTTCATCTTCTGCTAATATTATAGGACGGGTTTCCTCCCTCCTTTTCACACTTGATTGTTTATTCTAATGAAATCCTTTCCGCACTTTGATGTTATTTGTGAATCCTTTTGAGGTACTTTCTCGACTTTTTTTATTAAATTAATTTGATACAAGGTACTGTTCTTGCTTTTGATTATATTATTGTGCTAAGTGACTATGATTGTTCCTAAACTTGATCGGCTGGACTGTAATTCACACCCCAGGTAATCCAGATAGGGTATCCCTTTGGTGGATTTAGGGCGGGATGTGACAGATGGTCAATCATGATGGGGTTCCAGTTCAGGATGAGGATGTTATTGATGGAATAACAAATCACGAAGATTGACCATCTGTCACATCCCGCCCTAAATCCACCAAGGGGATACCCTATTTGGATTACCCGGGGAGTGAATTACAGTCCCGCCGATTAAGTTTAGGAACAATCATAGTCACTTAGCACAATAATATAATCAAAAGCAAGAACAATACCTTGTATCCAAATAATTTAATAATAAAAGTCGAGAAAGTACCTCAGAAGGATTCACAAATAACATCAAAGTGCGGAAAGGATTTCATTAGAATAAACAATCAAGTGTGAAAAGGAGGGAGGAAACCCGTCCTATAATATTAGCGGAAGATGAAACGACTAAAAGTAAAGGTTACAACCGATTCACCGAATAACAAGTGAAACAACTAAGCTATAGTCCCGACAATTCAAAAATAAAGGTTAAAAAGGGAATGAGGCGACATCCCATCCCTAACACACAAATATAAAACTGAACTGCAACAAACAAGTCCTGATCTCGGTCTACTCGTCTTTATCAACTGGTTCATTGCCACTAGTATGATACAAGTCTTCAACTCGGCCTCCAGAGGGTTGACTGCCATAGTCAACAGTGGTAGTACCTGTAGAAAAGTCTAACAAAATATGTTGCAAAAAGGAGTGAGTTCAAAACAACTCAGCAAGGTAGTCATTCCATAAAAATATAAACCATATGATACAAGCCATAATATGATGCAATATGATATGGAACACATGATGCAAGTATGGTTCTAACTCTATGAATGCTGGTCTCTAAGGTAGACATGCTTTAAGTCATAGCACCATACTTCTTTGGGTTGTCTGTCACTCTCCCATTCCATATCTTGGGAATGCCAGGGGAATATCGGTAAAGTCATCTCAAAAACCATGGTAAGGGGATCGGTCACCGCTCTCTCACATCACCATTTGGTATAAGTACTAGCGCATGTCACAGTAAAGCCTAGCCCAGTGCAAGTCATCTACTCAGTCATATCATCTCAGATCCAGATACGTCCATTCCTCGCCCCCGGTGATCCTTTCCGGTATCCTTCACACTAGAGTCAGCGTAATCCCGGATTACGGACTCATCAACCCTATTGGTCATCCACAAATAGTAAACGGGAAGCTCTCACGTCCTCTCATGGGTTGGTTACCGGTCTTAAGCGCCCGTGAGCCCAAGTCTATCCATTTGCAACCCTACCAATAAATGGCTCCCACAATGAGATTTATGACCTCTCACGGGTTGGTTACCGGTCTTGAGTGCCCACATATCCCCACTGCTACCACGGGTCGTTTGGTCTCAATGCCCTTCCAATTCGGGTTTGATACGACAGGGACATCCTAGCCAAACCACTAGACAGTCCTATGTATGTCATCCAATAACCCGGGAAAGAGTCCATAGGCACCTTCGGAGAACATCCCATACTATTCCCTCCGGTTCCCAAGGACAGAAGCGTCAATAGGACACTCCCCAATCCCAAGTTATACGTAGGCAATCACATATCCAAGTTCATCACTTCTCATGCATCCAATACATCTTCATAATACAAGTTAAATCATGATATTGAAATGAATCATCATAGACATAAGTAAACAATAATAGTAATGTACCATGACAAGAGTATAAAGATTTCAATACCACTGTTCTAACACATATATAATAGTCTTATAAAGATTAAAAGTAATAAAGAGATTCTTTTCATAAATAAGAACATGAATCATAAGTTGATGATCTATATGTCTATGGAGATAACCATCCTTCCCTTAGGTTGAGTTGATGATGAATTGAGAATACCAAGAAATAGTCCAAAAGAATTGTTAAGACCCTAAACAAACATCAATAATAAGTCTGAGAAGAAGTCGGGAAGATCGGATGTCAATTGGATCAAAAATGGCCAAGGTTGCTGTCAGCAAGAAGTTTGGTCGATGGTCTTGTCGATGGTATCGACCAAAAGGATCGACCAAAATTCTCTTGGGACGGAATAGTGGATTTTGGGGATTTTGGTCCGAAATGGGTCTTCTGGGGTTCGGATCGATCCGAAACTTGGAGGGATGATTAATAACAATGTAAGAACACTACCTAGCAAGTATTATCACAATCCAATGGTCCAAAAGAAAACCCCCAAATTGAGGTCCTATGTTCTAAAGATAGGAATCCTAGCATTCATGAGAAATTGATGTAATTGAAAGGGAAGCTAAAGAATTAGTTGGGGAATAGGTTAGGAACATGATTACAATCATTTGCAAGCCAAAGATTAGACTAATCATACTCCACATCTCAGTTTAGTATAAGAATCAAGTTGTTAAGCAAGGAATCATGGTAATGTATATGTAAGGATCAAGATGCAAGTGACGCATAGCAAGAATGAAGGAAAAACAAGTATAAATGGGAAGAGACGTTCATGGCAAGGTGTTTGCAAGGTTGCAGCACCTTGGCCATGGTCTCATCAGTAAAAGAAGAAAGGAAGTGAGTAGAATAGAGAGCAAGAGATAGAATCATACCTTGGAAGATGATAGTTGGAGAAAAGAGACAATGATTATTGTAGAAGATCATCACCCAAGCCAAAGAGGAGCCTAAGAGGAGCCTTCCCACGTTCTCAGGTGTTGAAATGAGTAAAATATCATTCTAGGTTCGAGGTTTCACTTAAATAGATGAAGGAATATCCAAAAAGTATCTTTTTCTCGATTCTGGGTAACTTTGGTCGTTGGTTTTGGTTGATGCATCGACCAAAAGGATCGACCAAGACAGTAACCAGGTTTCAGCAGAAAATCCAGAAATAGTTCAGCAACTTCGAATAGGGATTCGGAGGGCTATACAAGGTCAAATTGAGTGAGGTTTTCTCCTACAAGTCAATCGAAAAGTCTATTTTCCATAAATACCTTTGGATCAAGCATGTGAGGTCATTAGGTCCACCAACTAAGCTCAGTTTCCTCGATGCGCAAGCAGGATTTGCCAGACATAGTTCAGCAACTTCGGACAGGGATTTGGAGGGCTATATGTGATCAAATTGAGTGGGGTTTTCTCTTACAAGTCCATCAAGAAGTCTAGTTTCGGGAAATATAATCGGATTGGGCACAAGAGTTCATTTTGTATTTCAACTAATTCACCCCTCTTTGGTGCGCAGATTCAAAACTAACACTGACAATGCTCTCAAGTGAGGGGCATCATCGTTAATGTCCACGGGCTTGGGTTCCGAAATCATCAACCAAAAGGGTCCACAAGTCTCTTTTACCCCCACTGGTCTTCGGAACTAGAAACATAACAGGTCCCGGGCCGGGTCAAGGTTAGGATAAGGCCAGACATTACAGATCTACCCTATGGGAAAGGTCTGACATGGCTTCCTAAGGTTTTCAAAGATAATAATATTGAAATTAAAGTCCAAATTTTAAGGTCTAACATTGAACCAGTCTTTTTTTATCCCAAAATAAATAGGGTGTCCGGACTAGGTTTGGGCTAGATGTTACATTCTCCTCCCCTTAAAATAATTTCGTCCTCGAAATTGGGAGAGTACTAGGCTTCTAAAGAGATGGAGGACATTGCTTTTATCTTCACCTTTCTTCTCCCAATATCTTCGGAAAACAATTAACAATAAGTCTTTTATAAGAAACAAGGAATAAATTTATTATGCTTTGAAATCAAATCAAAAGTATGATCATGGTTGCATGAAGACTTCACAAGGATCATGGCGAAGATCAATATGAAGATCATAAAACCATAAGTATGACAGGAGATTGTAGAAGAGATGGTTGCAAGAATGCGGCATCTTCTTCTAAATCTCAATCACAAAGAATTAAACATAGTAAGAGTAGATCAATACAATACAAGAGAGATTATTAACCTTTGATCGAGGAACAGGAGATGAAAAGTTTAAAGTCTTGAAACAATTAGAGGGAATAACAAATCACGAAGATCACACTTGATTTTTCTTCGAAATCATCATGTGGAGAGTTCACAAGGTTATAGGGTGTATGGAGGTCCTCTTTAGAACAGCAGGGATAGAAGGATCAGTCATGGGAATGACTTAGGACCCCCCTCCTATCAAAGGGAATAGAAGGCACAAGAAGAAATCGTAAGGAAAATAGATCAGCTTCGGGGTAAACTTCTACCAAATGAAACTAGGCAACTCATACGACAGAGAATAAATCGAACAATGTATATGGTAGGTATGGATTTGGCACAGTAGCAAGGTTAGGATTAGGCGGGATTTCACATTCTCCCCCCCCCCCCCCTTAAAATAATTTCGTCCTCGAAATTGAAAGCATACCTAGACTTCCAATAAGATGAGGAAACTTCTTCATGGGTGTGATTGTTCCACCAAATCTTTACCAAGGGAAAGGAAAGTACAACGAGAAATAGGTCTAATAGGTAAAGAAGCATGGACTCTTGGCTGACTTCTTAAATAGTTAAGAGGAATTCAAACACTACTCACAGGTATTTCATACGGACTAGGCAGATTCATATAGCAAGAATAAATCAAAATAATGCATATGGCCTTTATGCAATGAATCAGTAAGGATTAAATCAAGCAACACATATGATATGTACGTAATGCATAAGTGAAGAATAAATCGGAACAATGCTTTGTGGTATTCATACAATGCACATGCAATTATAAATCAAAACAATGCTTATAGTATCTATGCAAATGCAAAAATCAGAGAATAGGTCAATAACAAGAGTTGGGGGGTTAAGAGTAACGCACTGGTTATGAGATCCTGATCTGGTTCCAATTCACTTTCAACAATGCTAATTACTTCATTGGCAGGAGGGGCTTGAACTGGTTTTGCAGCCAAGGCAACTTGACGACTTAGCTTGTGAGGGCAGCGGCGGGTGAAGTGTCCTTTGACAGCAGTAGAAACAAGTGAGTTCCCTTTGCCCTACAGGTTGCACCTGCTCTATAGGTCTTTGATGCACTGGCCTTGGGTCTGCAGCAGTTTGATTGAGGTTTGCATCCCCAAACACCTTGTCCCACAGTTCGGGGCTGATAAGTCGAAGTGGGATACGGTGCAGGCCTAGTGAACTTTTTGTCGGTCCTTTTAGCGTGGCTGGAACTTCCGCTAGGTAGGGACTTCTGGTGGCCTAACTTCACTTCTCCAACATTAACAAGGTCAGGGTCTGCCTGGGTAGCAGCACGGGTCTCACGGTGCATGGCCATTAACCCAGTCAAAATTTGGTTTAACTGCACACTTTGCTGTTGCAACATATCCCCCATGAGATTAATGATTTCCTGGTAGTTGACCACTGGAGGAGCATCGGATAGGCTGCCGGTAGCTTGACCCTTTAGAGGGTTCTGGACTTCAACATTTCCAGAGGACACTCCAGCTTTAGGAACAACTCTCTTCCCATTCCGACTTGAGGAAGCACCGCAGTTCCTTTTTCTGGTCTTTCTAATGAAAATTTAAAATCTAAAGGAGAAAATTTTCCAAATTCAAAGATCACACTTTCAAAATCACAAACATACTTGCCTTCAACTGTACAAGTCATCAAAAATCCAAACAAAGTAATAAAAAAATCAATTTTTTCTCAAAACTGGCCAAAGCAGCAAATTTTCACTTTCTTGGTCAATGCACTTTTGGTCGATGGCATCGACCAAAAGGATCGACCAAAAAAATCTGCGCGAAAATCAGATTTAAAGGGCCCATTTCTCTTTTCATTTCATTTCTCACATTACCAATTCGAGTTTAGCGCTGGGGAAAATGACTTCCTAGGGTTTCAAAGGGTTTTCCAAGCTTAATTCAAGGCTCCAACAACACTTGCAAACCTCTCTTGATCATCAACACAAGTAGGTTCTCTTTCTTTTTCTCTTTTCTTGAAAACTTCATTTACCATTGATGTGTTTTTCATTAAAACTGAATAAAACTTGTTGCTAATGGTTAGGATCATGCATGTAGGTGATTAGAAACATGTTTCCATAATCTTCAAGTAAGACTAAGCTTCAAACACAAGATTGCATCCATTTTGGTTATCAAATCACTATTCATTTCACAAAAACCCAACTTTACAAAAACTTGTCTCATTTTCAAACCAAATTGAATTTTAGCCTGAAATAAATTTCTACAATACTGATTCGCTATAGGAGAGGTGTTCCCACTCTCCATTCGGTCAAATTCCAATTTTTTAAAAAAAAATCACAAATGCAAGCCAAAAGAGGGATTTTCTCTCTCCTACTTGCTGAATTTTCACTTTGAGGATGTAAAAAAGATGAATTTTCACCAAACAAAGTATTCCCGCATGTTTGTACAGGTCTTATGCACACGTTAGAATAATCAAATCAAAATTTTACCAAAAACGGAATTTTCTGAAAATTTACAAAAATGCCCTTCATTTAACAATCATACATTGGGACTAATTCAAATGAATTTCTTTCTTTGTTTCAACAGATCCACCATGCCTAGAGGAGGGCGACGGTTGGATAGAGGTCGAGGACATGTTCCCCGGTCAGAGGTTACGGACGAGGAGCATTTCACTACCCCTACGGCTGAGTTTTTATATGAGTACTATTTCCATGATATTCCGATCGAGCATGGGCGGTTGGTTGATGTGGATGATTTAGAGGTGTTTCGCATTCGGGAGAGATTGGAGGCTATGGATTGGCTTCACTTATATACCACGGCACAACCAGTCTACCCAGGTCTTGTCAGATACTTCTATAGTAACCTGACTTACCGTATAGAGGATGATCCGCAGGATGGTTCTAGGATTGTCATGGATTCTATGGTTGGAGGCAGGGAGATCAGTTTCACTACTAGGACACTGGCTCGCATCTTAGATGTTTCGATTGTACGAGATTCCCGTTGGTGGATTCCCGCTGGTACAGACATCATAGAGGCTTCACGACGCAAGCTAGGTCAGAGGATGAGGGTGATATTGTCAAGGATGATGACATAGAGGATGAGGATGCCAATGACAGTGATGATGGGGATGAGCATGGAGACAATGATGATCATGATGGTTCTAGTTCAGGATGAGGATGTTATTGATAATCAGGGAGATGAGGATTAGGGTCATGATGAGATTCTGAGATATGAAGAGATTCCTACACCACGCTTCCACTGCGATTGAGGGTCCATCACATACGACTTTTGAGGCTCCAGGTGTGGCTTCTCATTGGTCATCGATTTCTTCCACACTTAAGAGGATAAAAGCTCGACAGGAGAGGATACAATCCTATATGTATACCTTGGGAGAGAGATTTGCACGACTGGAGAAGGAGTTTAGATCTAGGAGGGACCAAACAGATCACTGGATTCGATCACCTAGATAGATAGTGCTAGGATTTTCCTTTTATGCTTTCAATGATGTATTTCCTTTCAGACTTGTAAAAATCTCCTATGTGATTAATGAAATTCTGTTTGTTTCATTTATGTTATTGTACATTATGCATTTCTTTTATTGCATTAGAAATTGTTAATGTTTAATTATGACTTATAACTCATGACAACCACTCACTACATTTACTCCCAATGATGACTCCCGACTCAGACTCATACGACAACACATGACGATGACACAACTCAAACTCATGACAACACACGACTCACAACAAAGACTCACTGACAAGGACGACTCACGACGACAACTTTCAACTCAGGACCCAACTCACAACTCACAACACAATACTTAAAACTGCAACTTAACTCTAACCATGACTACAACTCAAGTACAAGTCATAAACTTTTAATTATTGTTTATTATTCAACCAAGATGTATTATGCTTCATTTACTCGAGTTTCTAATCCAAGTTTTCTATTATTCACTTCTAAGAAATTTTGAGTCACTTCTGGGTCTATGACTCAAGGATGCTTCATTACTATGTTCCATGATTATGATTGTTTGAAAACTTGGGCTCTGATACCATCTGTCACATCCCGCCCTAAATCCACCAAGGGGATACCCTATCTGGATTACCCGGGGAGTGAATTACAGTCCCGTCGATCAAATTTAGGAACAATCATAGTCACTTAGCACAATACTATAATCAAAAGCAAGAACAATACCTTGTATCCAAATAATTTAATAATAAAAGTAGAGAAAGTACCTCAGAAGGATTCACAAATAACATCAGAGTGCGGAAAGGATTTCATTAGAATAAACAATCAAGTGTGAAAAGGAGGGAGGAAACCCGTCCTGTAATATTAGCGGAAGATGAAACGACTAAAAGTAAATGTTACAACCGATTCACCAAATAACAAGTGAAACAACTAAGCTATAATCCCGACAATTCAAAAATAAAGGTTAAAAAGGGAATGAGGCGACATCCCATCCCTAACACACAAATATAAAACTGAACTGCTACAAACAAGTCCTGATCTCGGTCTACTCGTCTTTATCAACTGGTTCATCGCCACAAGTATGATACAAGTCTTCAACTCGGCCTCCAGAGGGTTGACTGCCATAGTCAACAGTGGTAGTACCTGTAGAAAAGTCTAACAAAATATGTTGCAAAAAGGAGTGAGTTCAAAAGAACTCAGCAAGGTAGTTATTCCATAAAAATATAAACCATATGATACAAGCCATAATATGATGCAATATGATATGGAACACATGATGCAAGTATGGTTCTAACTCTATGAATGCTGGTCTCTAAGGTAGACATGCTTTAAGTCATAGCACCATACTTCTTTGGGTTGTCTGTCACTCTCCCATTCCATATCTTGGGAATGCCAGGGGAATATCGGTAAAGTCATCTAAAAAACCATGGTAAGGGGATCGGTCACCGCTCTCTCACATCACCATTTGGTATAAGTACTAGCGCATGTCACAGTAAAGCCTAGCCCAGTGCAAGTCATCTACTCAGTCATATCATCTCAGATCCAGATACATCCATTCCTCGCCCCCGGCGATCCTTTCCGGTATCCTTCACACTAGAGTCAGCGTAATCCCGGATTACGGACTCATCAACCCTATTGGTCATCCAAAAATAGTAAACGGGAAGCTCTCACGTCCTCTCACGGGTTGGTTACCAGTCTTAAGCGCCCGTAAGCCCAAGTCTATCCATTTGCAACCCTACCAATAAATGGCTCCCACAATGAGATTTATAACCTCTCACGGGTTGGTTACCGGTCTTGAGTGCCCACAAATCCCCACTGCTACCACGGGTCATTCGGTCTCAATGCCCTTCCGATTCGGGTCTGATACGACAGGGACATCCTAGCCAAACCACTAGACAGTCCTATGTATGTCATCCAATAACCCGGGAAAGAGTCCATAGGCACCTTCGGAGAACATCCCATACTATTCCCTCCGGTTCCCAAGGACAGAAGCGTCAATAGGACACTCCCCAATCCCAAGTTATACGTAGGCAATCACATATCCAAGTTCATCACTTCTCATGCATCCAATACATCTTCATAATACAAGTTAAATCATGATATTGAAATGAATCATCATAGACATAAGTAAACAATAATAGTAATGTACCATGACAAGAGTATAAAGATTTCAATACCACTGTTCTAACACATATATAACAGTCTTATAAAGATTAAAAGTAATAAAGAGATTCTTTTCATAAATAAGAACATGAATCATAAGTTGATGATCTATATGTCTATGGAGATAACCATCCTTCCCTTAGGTTGAGTTGATGATGAATTGAGAATACCAAGAAATAGTCCAAAAGAATTGTTAAGACCCTAAACAAACATCAATAATAAGTTAGAGAAGAAGTCGGGAAGATCGGATGTCAATTAGATCAAAACTTGCCAAGGTTGCTGTCAGCAAGAAGTTTGGTCGATGGTCTTGGTCGATGGTATCGACCAAAAGGATCGACCAAAATTCTCTTGGGACGGAATAGTGGATTTTGGGGATTTTGGTCCGAAATGGGTCTTCCGGGGTTTGGATCCATCCGAAACTTGGAGGGATGATTAATAACAATGTAAGAACACTACCTAGCAAGTATTATCACAATCCAATGGTCCAAAAGAAAACCCCCAAATTGAGGTCCTATGTTCTAAAGACAAGAATCCTAGCATTCATGAGAAATTGATGTAATTGAAAGGGAAGCTCGAGAATTAGTTGGGGAATAGGTTAGAAACATGATTACAATCATTTGCAAGCCAAAGATTAGACTAATCATACTCCACATCTCAGTTTAGTATAAGAAATCAAGTTGTTAAGCAAGGAATCATGGTAATGTATATGTAAGGATCAAGATGCAAGTGACGCATAGCAAGAATGAAGGAAAAACAAGTATAAATGGGAAGAGACGTTCATGGCAAGGTGTTTGCAAGGTTGCAGCACCTTGGCCATGGTCTCATTAGTAAAAGAAGAAAGGAAGTGAGTAGAATAGTGAGCAAGAGAGAGAATCATACCTTGGAAGATGATAGTTGGAGAAAAGAGACAATGATTATTGTAGAAGATCATCACCCAAGCCAAAGAGGAGCCTAAGAGGAGCCTTCCCACGTTCTCAGGTGTTGAAATGAGTAAAATATCGTTCTAGGTTCGAGGTTTCACTTAAATAGATGAAGGAATACCCAAAAAGCATCTTTTTCTCGATTATGGGTAACTTTGGTCGTTGGTTTTGGTTGATGGCATCGACCAAAAGGATCGACCAAAACAGGTAACAAGTTTCAGCAGAAAATCCAGAAATAGTTCAGCAACTTCGAATAGGGATTCGGAGGGCTATACAAGGTCAAATTGAGTGAGATTTTCTCCTAAAAGTCAATCAAGAAGTCTAGTTTCCAGAAATACCTTTTGATCAAGCATGTGAGGTCATTAGGTCCACCAACTAAGCTCACCTTCTTCAATGCGCAAGCAGGATTTTCCAGATATAGTTCAGCAACTTCGGACAAGGATTTGGAGGGCTATATGGGGTCAAATTGAGTGGGGTTTTCTCCTACAAGTCCATTAAGAAGTCTAGTTTCGGGAAATATATTCGTATTGGGCACAGGAGTTCATTTTGTATTTCAACTAATTCACCCTTCTTTGGTGTGCAGATTCAAATTTAACACTGACAATGCTCTCAAGTGAGGGGCATCATCGTCAATGTCCACGGGCTTGGGTTCCGACACCAAATCATCAACCAAAAGGGTCCACAAGTCTCTTTTACCCCCACTGGTCTTCGGAACTACAAACATAAAAGGTCTCGGGCCGGGTCAAGGTTAGGATAAGGGCAGACATTACAGATCTACCCTATGGGAAAGGTCTGACATGGCTTCCTATGGTTTTCAAAGGTAATAATATTGAAATTAAAGTCCAACTTTTAAGGTCTAACATTGAACCAGTCTTTCTTTATCCCAAAATAAATAGGGTGTCCTGACTAGGTTTGGCCTGGATGTTACACCTAGCCTCCATAACACTTAGAGAATGAAGGGAAACCATCTCCAAGCCTCCAAGAGTGAAGAAGAAGACGTAATCTTGCAATCTTGCAAAATCCCTCTCTTGTTCTTCAATTAAAGTTTAGTAATCTATCTTTTATGTTAATGATTTATTTTTTCCATGATCACTCTCATCTCTGAACTGAGATAATGATGAAGATGCTGCAACCTTGTAGTCATATCTTTACAATCTCTTTTCATTCTCTTGTACTATAATCATCTCATTCATTCTTGACATGATTCTTATGATTTCTTCTTAAACTATGATAATATTTCCTATTTTGATTCATTCTAGCATTATAGATGCTTCTCTATGATTATTCATACCTCTGATCTACTGTGTTCTTGTACTAGAATGAGATCTAATCATCCCTAGTTCATCTCTTTCATTCATAGCATGTTTCTAATGAAAACTATGATTTTTACCAAAATAGAAACTATGGTTCTAAATTAGTAAGTAATGTTTTAATGGTGGTTTGGTGTTTAAATTATGCTTTTTAGTCTTAGACACTGTGTTAGACAATCCCTCCAAGTTTCGTTGCATTCCGGTTTGTGTAGCATAGGTTTCGGATAAAGATTCTATTTTTATTTTCGGATTTGCTCTTGGGCAGATTGCCTGGGTCGACTGGAGCACTCAACGCAGAATCTGTTTTTTTTGTCCGATTTGATTCGATTCATGCATATTCTTTTAGGACTACTTCTTAATGATTGTGTGATGCTATTCTAGGGTTTATTTGCTAACTTTGGATTCATCCTCTTGTCCGTTCGGAATATTCTCGGATCTATTTAAGGTAAGGAAAGTTGTTACCATATTAACATAGATTTGCATAGATTTAGTTTCTAATTTGAGAACTACTTAGATTTGCTACTGTTATGTTAGTTTTTATTATGATATGAATGCTGCAAGTACATTAGGATCTTATTTCCTTATTTACTTTATGTATTGGATTATGTATGAATACTTACTCATGTATGTTTTCTTATTTATTTAAGCTTGTCTTATTATACTCTTTCATATGATGAGATATTTGTCGTGGATGATATGACTGAATTATGATTGTGATTGCTTAGGTATGATTTGGGATTGGGGAATGTCCTTTTGACATTTCTGTCCTTGGACCTCATTGGGAGTAGTATGGGATATTTCCAATGTTGCCCTTTGACACTTTCCCGAATTATTGGTTTTCATACCTAGGACTTGTCTAGCAGTGTTTGGCTAGGTTACACCCCTATTATATCAGACCCGATTCGGAAAGGTATTGAGACCGAACAACCCGTGGTAGCAATGGGGATTCATGGGTGCTCAAGACCGGTGAGTTATATTCGTGAGGGGACTTGAATCACATTGTTGGGACCATTTGTGGGTAGAGTTGCATATGGATAGACTTGGGCGTTCAAGACCGGTAACCAACCCGTGAGAAGACATGAGAGCTTCCCGTTTACTATATGTGGATGACCTATAGGATTGATGATTCCGTATTTGAGAGAGTCGGATACGCTGACTCTAGTGTGAAGGATATCGGAAAGGATCGCCAGGGGCGAGGAATGGACGTATCTGGATCTGAGTTGATATGACTAAGTAGAAGACTTGCATTGGGCTAGGCTTTACCTTGACATGCGCCAATACTTAGACCAGACGGTGATGTGAGAGAGAGATGACTTAACCCCTAATCATGGATTGTCCAAGATGGATGAAGGACCCTTTGCCAACCGACATTGTGAGATGAGACCTACCCAAAGAAGTATGGTGCTATGACTTAAAGCATGTCTGCTTATAGAGACCAACATACATAGAGTTAGACTCATACATGCATTGTTGTCTCATATCATATCACTTATTGCTTTGTTGTGATACTATGTTATTTATGCTATTATGGAATAACTTGCCTTGCTGAGTTTCTTTTGAAACTCACTCCTTTTGTACAATATCTTTTGTTAGATTATTCTACAGGTTTTGATGGCTATGAAGCGCAATATGAGGAAGCGCAAGATGAAGAAGCGTACCATACGCAAAGTGTTGGCGATTACGAAGATTACTGTGAGGATCCCTCGAGTGGTCTCTCTTATTACCAGGATTAGCCCTACTATGGAGTGGGAGCGTCTGAGCATCATCGATGAAGTCTACGTTTATGAGGACATCCTTTATAAAGTAGAAAAGACTCTAGTTTAGTTAGATTATATCTTTCTTTCCTGTCTTTAGAATCGGTTGTAATCCCATTTGATTTTCGAACTACATTCCGCTGTACTCATGGAGTGAGATTCCGCCTCACTCTACTTTTGATTTATATATCTATTGGTATCTTTTCCGCACTCTGATGATTATCTCATTACTTATCTATGATTCATTTGAATAATATTATTAACATTGATTTAGTCTTGTTCTTGATTACATTGTTGTGAATGTGGGAGGATGATTTCACAAACTACTGGATCTTGTGGACTGTGGATCACACACTCGGGTATGCCAGATAGGGTACCGGCTGGGTGGATGTGACAGAGTGGTATCAGAGCCCACAGTTCCAAGTGAAATCCTAACCACAGAAACAATGATAGAACATTCCCGAGTCATAAATCCAAAAGTGACTCAAGTATTCTTAGAAGTGAATAATAGAACACTTGAATTAGAAACTTAAAAGTGAAGAATAATATACTCTGAATAATACACAATAATTCTGATTTAATAAACATCACTTAATACAACAAAAGAAAATGCATAACGTACAATACGATGGTGAAACAAAAGTGAACTTCATTAATTCTAGGAAAGTTCTACAACAAGTTACATTTGAGAAACATAAAATGAAATCCTAGTACAATCTATCTAAGACTACTGTCTCTGCTCTCTCAGTGCTCTAACATCCTCTACAACCTGAGTCAACTGTGACTCCATTCTCTCCTGTCTCAACTCTATCCTCCCTAACATGGAAGTCATAGAGCGCATTTGTGCACACAGCTCCGCAGTCTCTGGAACTGTTAGTGAAGAGCCTCTGGTCTCAAAGTGTGATGATGTGGGAATATCCTGATGACCCTAATCTGCCTCACGCATCTCAATGTCATCTCATGCCTGGTCATCTGTATCTGGACCCGCATCGTGATCACCATCATCTGGCTCATCATCATCCTCATTAGTCTCAAGACCATCCTCATCATCTGACCTCTCGGTCTGAGTAATCTGCATCTGTCGAATAGTCTTGGTCCCGATGGCATAGCCAAGCAATCGTCTCTACATCGGTGTATCCTCCAGCCTCACACCGAAATGCCGGAAGATAAGTGTGAGTAAGAGACCAAAGCAAAGGTTCCGTACGCCCGGTGACGTCACAACCTCTAGCATGACGTTCTAAATGATGAAGGAAAGATCAATCTCGAAACCCTGATATATGCGGTAAATCAATAGAGCATCCATCACTGATACTCTCTCGTGATGCCCCGCCTTTGGGATGATATTGCGACCCACAATGCGACCAATGATTCTAGCCGAATCTTCATCTTGTGAACTAGTTCGTGGTGTATAGAACCTATCATCTCTCCAAAGTGTGATGCAAACCTCATGCAGCTCATGTGGTAGTAGGAAAGCATCTATCTCTGCCCCAGTCGGTATCCATACACACTCATGAGGATAGTGTGGTACTCGAAGATCTCTACCAGTGTGTTAGTAGAAAATCGAATCCGTGTCTCTTGAATTTGACTCTCTAGAATCAACTCGAATGGACCTCGTCTCCGACCCTCATCGACTGATGTAAGGTTGTTGTAGAACAACCTCACTAAATTCGGGTAAACTGGAAGATCCTCAGTAAAAAGATGCGTCCACTCCATCGTATCGAATCTCTGACGGATCCGAAATGTGGTAAGCTGTCATAGCCTGAGTAATCTGCCATACTTAATGCGGCACCGCTCAAAGAAGGCCTCATATAAGTACTCCGCTCGGGGTGTACTGAATAAGTCTCTACGGTTAACTTCGTCTCTCGGCTCCAAAAGTGGAACCTGACCTCTAGCTCTGCCTCTCCTCCCACCCAGATGTCCACGTGGAGGCATGATGTCAATATAACTGTAAGAAGACAATAAGAGAATTGACATTAGTAGAATTTCAAAATTTAGCATGAAGGGTATTTTCGTATTTTTTTCGAAAATTTTGATTTTGGCGGAATTTTAGTTTGAGCATACTAGCATGTGCATGATACTTAGAATAGTGTGTTAGCATATTTTATTGGAGAAAAACTTATCAATTTGATGGATTAAAGGTAAAAATTCAGCAAGCATAGAAAGGGGGGAAGTTCTCAAATTAGGTCAAAATGCGATTTTTGAAGTTTGGAATTGGCTTAATCGATTTAGATACGCATGTTCTTCATATCATTGCAAGTATGTAGGGATTGATTTGAAGGCAAAACTCTTTGTGGTTTGAAAATGAGGGAAGATTTTCAAAAGAGGGTTTTTGGTTGAGAAATTGTTAGCAAGAAACCATGAAATTGATAGCAAGCGTGGTTAAGACATGGCATTGTATTAAGATCACCTAGAACACATTCCTATACATTCCTAGACATGTTTCCTAGCAATCCTAACAAGTAAATCATGATATTTGGAAGAATGCATTTCAGTTTTGAAGTTGTAAAGCAAGGAAAAGAGAAATCTTACCTTAGATGATGTTGCAAGAATGTTGAAGACTTGTTCTTCAAGTTAGATGGATTAGAATGACTCTTGAAGACCTTAGAGAACCTTGCCCTAGAGCTCTCCCACGAAACTTGGTGTTTTGAAGTGAGAATGAAATGAAAAATGTGATTTTTAAGGTGTTTTTCGCGCACTGTTTGCGTGGGTCGACTGGTCGGATTGAAGACTCGACCCAGCCACTCGACCCAAGGTGTAAAATTTTGGAAATTTGGCATAATTTTGGAATTTTGATATATAATTCTTGGGTGACTTTTCGATGATTAAAGTGATGATTTTTAGCCTTATTTGGATATGCTAAGACTAAGGTTAAGTGGTTATTGATGGTATATTGGAATTTCGGTGTTTTTGACTTACTTTGATTTTTGCAGAATGGTTGTGCTAAGGAATCGCAATATTGGTTCTAATAGTACTGGAAATGAGGAAGAAGTACTTCATGGAGATACTCCTAATGGTAGCACTGGTCAGCACACTAATGTGAATGGTGATAATACGACCGGTATACCTAATGCTCCGGAAGTGAACAGTTTTCATGATGTTGCCCATGAATATTGCCAACATCATGGGCAACATCATGCAACAGCAATCGAATCAGTTCAACCAGATGATGACGGGTTTCATGACTCTTCATACTGAGACTCGTACTGGTGTGAATGGAACTCCTCATACTGCAGTCCCTAATGCGGAAAGGTTAGCTGGAACTCCTCATACTGGTCTGATGGAAAGTTTTCTGAAAATGCAAGTGCCTTCTTTCACTGGTGTTACTAAGGACACTTTGTTTCCTAACAAGTGGCTGAGGGAATTAGCGAAAGCATTCCGTCACTTACAGTGTTCTGAAGCACAAAAGATCTTGTTTGCCGAACAGAAGCTTCAACAAGAAGCAAATGCTTGGTGGACCTCCACTCGTCCTATTTTGGAAACCTTGCATGTTGGTGGATTAACTTGGGAAATTTTCAAGGATGCATTTTGTAAGAACTATTTCCCTGAAGTAGTGACTGATGCTAAGGAAGCTGAGTTCATGGCCCTTACTCAAGGACCTTTGTCGGTATTAGAATATCAACAGAAGTTTGAGGAATTATTTTACTTTGCCCCTGATTCTGTAAGACCTGATCGTACCAAGACAAAGAAGTTTTTCAAGGGATTGCGTCCTGCAATCAAGGCTTATCTGACTGTGATTTCGATTGAGAGCTACGCTCAGGTAGTTCAAGTTTCGAAGAAGATTGAAGAAACTGAGAAGGAAAGTGCACGTGTGAAAAGGACGTGGCAGCCAAGGAACAATGGTTTGGTTGACCGTTCAGAAAGAAGATTCATTAGGCCTACTCCGTATCCTACTCCTAGTTTTCAGCCTAGAAGTGTAAGCCAAAATTCTAGTTTTGCACCAGCTGGACAGCAGCGTCAATTCAATGGGAACAGGCCAATTGCGAATGTTCCAAGTGCTAAGCTAGTGAGTGTGAACCCTCGACCTATGGGTCCGAAGCCTCCAGTAGTAGTACATTCAGTTGGACCGCCAGTTTGTTTCTTTTGTAAGCAGCCCGGTCATTTTGCTCGTACTTGTCCCAAGAAGCCTAATCAGCCCTATGCTCCTGTAGCGAAGAGTGTATTTGCCCCTGTGCCTGGAAAAGTGTTTAGTATATCTGTACCTTGAACAAGATGCAAGTCATGAAGTTGTGACAGGTACTTTGTTAATCGCTTCTATTCCTGCATTTGTATTGTTTGATATGGGTGCATCTCATTCGTTTATTTCATCTGCATTCATTAGGAAGACTGACTTGTTACCTAAGAATCTGTCTAGTTGTTTAATGATTAGTACTCCTACTAGATCAGCTGTGAAACTAGATAAAGTGATAGAAGATTGTCCCATTTTGATTTGTGAGAAGAAATTGAAAGCCGATTTAGTGATTCTTGACATGAAAGATTTTGATGTGATTCTTGGAATTGATTGGTTGACAGCCCATAAGGATGTAATTGTTTGTTCTTCGAGGAAAATTCAATTTCAGATTAGTAGTAATTCAGTGTTTGAGTTTCAAGGTGATAAATGAAGAGTTAGTAAGAAGACTTTGTCTGCTTTGATGCAAGTTTGTGCATTAGTGGAAAGTGCTACAGCTGAGAATGAAGTCAAGGAAGTGAAGAAGAAACTTGAAGAAGTTGAAGTTGTTTGTGATTTCAAGGATGTCTTTCCGGATGATTTATCAGGATTACCTCCGGATAGAGAGTTGGAATTTTCGATTGAATTAATTCCAGGAGCCGCTCCGGTATCTAAAGCTCCATATAGAATGGCGCCTACCGAGTTGAAAGAACTTCAAGACCAGCTGAATGAACTCTCAGATAAAGGTTATATACAACCTAGTGTATCGCCTTGGGGATCCCCGGTTTTGTTTGTTAAGAAGAAGGATGGTAGTATGCGTATGTGCATTGATTACCGTGAGTTGAACAAATTGACCATTAAAAATAGGTATCCGCTGCCTCGGATTGATGATCTTTTTGACCAGTTAAGAGGTGCAGCAGTGTTCTCGAAGATTGATTTGAGATCCGGATATCATCAGTTGAAGGTGAAAGCTAGTGACATTTGTAAGACAGCTTTTAGGACATGATATGGTCATTTTGAGTTTAGAGTTATGCCTTTCGGTTTGACTAATGCTCTTGCTGTGTTTATGGACTTGATGAATTGAGTATTTCATGATGTGTTAGATAAGTTCGTTATTGTCTTTATCAATGACATTTTGATTTACTCAAAGAGCGAGGAAGAGCATCGGAAGCATCTTGGTATTACTTTCCAAAGACTAAGAGAGAAGAAGTTGTATGCCAAGTTTAGTAAGTGTGATTTCTGGCTTCCAAGAGTGGTATTTCTTGGTCATGTTGTTTCAGCCGAGGGTATTCGTGTCGTTTTTGATCCGGACAAGGTTAAGACAGTTGCCGAGTGGGAAAGACCGAAGTCGGTGTCAGAAATAAGAAGTTTCTTAGGTTTGGCTGGTTATTATAGGAGATTTATTGAAAACTTTTCTAAGTTGGCTGCTCCTATGACTAAGCTAACTATGAAAGAAGAGAAGTTTGTTTGGTCT
Source organism: Hakea prostrata (assembly GCF_041222555.1). Lineage (NCBI taxonomy): Eukaryota > Viridiplantae > Streptophyta > Magnoliopsida > Proteales > Proteaceae > Hakea > Hakea prostrata. Next base: position 46,270,266 of record NC_142600.1, read on the forward strand.
AACGCATGTGAGAAGAATTTTCAAGAATTGAAGGATAGATTGACAAGTGCCCCGGTTTTGACAATACCCGATAATTCCGGTGGTCTGACAGTCTATACTGATGCGTCTAAGATTGGTTTGGGTTGTGTTCTAATGCAACATGGGAAGGTGATAGCTTATGCTTCAAGGTAATTGAAGGTATATGAGCGGAATTATCCCACTCATGATTTGGAACTTGCAGCCGTTTTTTTGCCCTAAAGATTTGGAGACATTACTTGTATGGTGAGAAGATTGCGATTTTCACAGATCATAAGAGCTTAAAGTATTTCTTTACCCAGAAGGAGTTAAATATGAGACAAAGAAAATGGTTGGAGTTAGTCTCTGACTATGATTGCGATATCCAGTATCATCCTGGTAAAGCAAATGTTGTTGCGGACGCTCTTAGTAAGAAAAGTAACAAAAAGGATCTAGATTTGAATGCTTTAAGCAAGTCGTTGTTGAAGTCAATCTCAGATTTTGAAATGGAAGTTGTTTCGCAAGGTTCAGATGTTGTGCTTTCAGCCATGACAGCAAGATCCACCCTTAGGGATCGAATTGTTGCCTTACAAGATTCGGATCCGGAATTGAAAGAGAAGATAGAGAAGATTTCTTTAAATTCTGATTTGGACCCTGATTTTAGTATATCTATGGATGGTGCCTTATTGTCTAGAGGAAGACTTTGTGTGCCTGCAGTTGAAGAAGTTAAGAAAGAAATTTTGAAGGAAGCACACCAGTCGATCTTTACCGTACATCTAGGAGGTACAAAGATGTATAAGGATTTGAAAGAACATTTTTGGTGGATTGGATTGAAGGCTGATGTAGAAGATTTTGTAGCTAAGTGCGAGACTTGTCAATGGGTTAAAGCTGTTCGACAACCTCCGTCTGGATTATTGCAGCCCCTACCCTTACCTGGTTGGAAATGGGAGAACATTACTATGGACTTCGTGACTAGTTTGCCTCGAACCAGTAGAGGTAATGACATTGTGTGGGTAATTGTTGATAGATTAACCAAATCAGCCCATTTTATTCTTATGAAGATCACTCACACTATGGATAAGTTAGCTAGGCTTTAAGTGGACAATGTTGTTCGTCTGCGTGGAGTGCCTGTGAGTATTGTGTCTGATCGTGACCCTAGATTTACTTCTAGATTTTGGAATAGTTTCTAGAAAGCTTTGGGAACCCAGTTGAATTTGAGTACTGCTCCCCACCCTCAGTCTGATGGACAGTCTGAGCGGACAATTCAGATTTTGGAAGATATGCTTAGATCTTGTGTTGTTGATATGAGTGGTAGTTGGGATGAACATTTAGCTTTGGTTGAGTTTGCCTATAACAATAGTTATCAGTCTACAATAGGCATGGCTCCTTTTAAAGCTTTGTATGGAAACACTTGTAGGACACCTCTGTATTGGGCCAAAACTGGAGAAAGGAAAGTGTTAGGGCCTGAAATGATTGAAGTTACAAGTGCAATGGTAGATATGATAAGAGAAAGGATTAAGACTGCTCAGTCAAGACAAAAATCTTATGCTGATAGAAGAAGGTCAGATTTGGAATTTCAAGTTGGTGAGAACGTTTTTCTAAAGGTATCACCTATGAAGTGTGTAATGAGGTTTAATGTTAAAGGAAAGCTTAGTCCTCGTTATACTGGACCTTATGAGATTCTTGAAAGGATTGGATCAGTTGCTTACCGTTTGGCTTTGCTTCCGTCACTCGCTGAGACTCATAATGTATTTCATGTTTCAATGCTTCGGAAGTATGTTGAGAACCCAGATTACATACTACAACAAGAACCTGAAGGACTTTGTGCTGATTTATCTTATAAGGAAGAACCGGTGAAAATCTTGGATAGAAAGGACAAACAGTTAAGGAATCGACCTATCCCTTTGGTGAAGATTCAGTGGAAGAACCATACCCCTGAAGAAGCGTCTTGGGAGAAGGAAGAAGACATGAAGGAGAAGTTTCCTCATCTTTTTGGAAGTTCAGGTATACTTTCAATTTTGAGGACGAAATTTCTTTTAAGGAGGGGGGAATGTGAAACCCGGCCCTAACCTTAACCCGGATACTCTTTGATTGTAGGTCCGAAGACCCGAAGTAGAAGTGAAAGTCAACTATGGGCCATATTGGTAGAAGATATAGTGTTTGACTCCGAACCTATGGAGATTGAAGATGATGCCCCATACTTGAAGACAGTGTTAGATATAGAGAAGAGACTGCACCTTGATGAATAGAAGATTAGTTGATGACCTTAGAGCTTGGTGGGATATGATTTAAAGCCATTTTTCCCTGCTAGGTATGTTATAGAATATGTGTTTAAAGTTTCATTTGATTCTGAGTAGTGGAAGACCCTCAAATCCCTATTTTTGGCTTTGCTGTCAGCCTGGGTCGAGTGCTTGGGTCGACTGGCCAATGCTACCCAGCCAATCGACCCAGAGTTGCTGAACTCGAACATAATCTTCTGTTTTGAGAATCTTACTTCCATGACTTCGTGATTTTAGTATCCCTAGCACTTAGAGAACGAAGGGAAACCATCTCCAAGCCTCCAAGAGTGAAGAAGAAGACCTAATCTTGCAATCTTGCAAACTCTCTCTCTTGTTCTTCAATTAAAGGTTAGTAATCTATCTTTCATGTTAATGATTTATTCTTTCCATGATCACTCTCATCTCTGAACTGAGATTATGATGAAGATGCTGCAACCTTGTAGTCATATCTTTACAATCTCTTTTCATTCTCTTGTACTATGATCATCTCATTCATTCTTGACATGATTCTTATGATTTCTTCTTAAACTATGATAATATTTCCTATTTTGATTCATTCTAGTATTATAGATGCTTCTCTATGATTATTCATACCTCTGATCTATTGTGTTCTTGTACTAGAATGAGATCTAATCATCTCTAGTTCATCTCTTTCATTCATAGCATGTTTCCAATGAAAACTATGATTTTTACCAAAATAGAAACTATGGTTCTAAATTAGTAAGTAATGTTTTAATGGTGGTTTGATATTTAAATTATGCTTTTTAGTCTTAGACTACTGTGTTAGACAATCCCTCCAAGTTTCGTCGCATTTCGATTTGTGTAGCATAGGTTTCGGATCAAGATTCTATTTTTATTTCCAGATTTGCTCTTGAGCAGATTGCCTGGGTCGACTGGAGCACTCAACCCAGCCAATCAACCCGCAACAGCAGAATCTGTTTTCTTCGTCCGATTTGAGTCGATTCATGCTTATTCTTTTAGGACTACTTCCTAATGATTGTGTGATGCTATTCTAGGGTTTATTTGCTAACTTTGGATTCATCCTCTTGTCCGTTCGGAATATTCTTGGATCTATTTAAGGTAAGGAAAGTTGTTACCATATTAACATAGATTTGCATAGATTTAGTAGCTTGTCTTATTATACTCTTTCATATGATGAGATATTTGTCGTGGATGATATGACTGAATTATGATTGTGATTGCTTAGGTATGATTTGGGATTGGGGAATGTCCTTTTGACATTTCTGTCCTTGGACCTCATTGGGAGTAGTATGGGATATTTCCAATGTTGCCCTTTGACGCTTTCCGGATTATTGGTTTTCATACCTAGGACTTGTCTAGCAGTGTTTGGCTAGGTTACACCCCTATTATATTAGACCCGATTCGGAAAGGTATTGAGACTGAACAACCCGTGGTAGCAATGGGGATTCATGGGTGCTCAAGACCGGTGAGTTATATTCGTGAGGGGACATGAATCACATTGTGGGGACCATTTGTGGGTAGAGTTGCATATGGATAGACTTGGGCGTTCAAGACCGGTAACCAACCCATGAGAAGACATGAGAGCTTCCCGTTTACTATATGTGGATGACCTATAGGGTTGATGAGTCTGTATTTGAGAGAGTCGGATACGCTGACTCTAGTGTGAAGGATACCGGAAAAGATCGCCAGGGGCGAGGAATGGACGTATCTGGATCTGATTTGATATGACTAAGTTGAAGACTTGCATTGGGCTAGGCTTTACCTTGACATGCGCCAATACTTAGACCAGACGGTGATGTGAGAGAGAGGTGACTTAACCCCTAATCATGGATTGTCCAAGATGGATGAAGGACCCTTTGCCAACCGGCGTTGTGAGATGAGACCTACCCAAAGAAGTATGGTGCTATGACTTAAAGCATGTCTGCCTATAGAGACCAGCATACATAGAGTTAGACTCATACATGCATTGTTGTCTCATATCATATCACTTATTGCTTTGTTGTGATACTATGTTATTTATGCTATTATGGAATAACTTGCCTTGCTGAGTTTCTTTTGAAACTCACTCCTTTTGTACAATATCTTTTGTTAGATTATTCTACAGGTTTTGATGGCTATGAAGCGCAATATGAGGAAGCGCAAGATGAAGAAGCGTACCATACGCAAAGTGTTGGCGATTACGAAGATTACTGTGAGGATCCCTCGAGTGGTCTCTCTTATTACCAGGATTAGCCCTACTATGGAGTGGGAGCGTCTGAGCATCATCGATGAAGTCTACGTTTATGAGGACATCCTTTATAAAGTAGAAAAGACTCTAGTTTAGTTAGATTATATCTTTCTTTCCTGTCTTTAGAATCGTTTGTAATCCCATTTGATTTTCGAACTACATTCCGCTGTACTCGTGGAGTGAGATTCCGCCTCACTCTACTTTTGATTTATATATCTATTGGTATCTTTTCCGCACTCTGATGATTATCTCGTTACTTATCTATGATTCATTTGAATAATATTATTAACATTGATTTAGTCTTGTTCTTGATTATATTGTTGTGAATGTGGGAGGATGATTTCACTAACTACTGGATCTTGTGGATTGTGGATCACACACTCGGGTATGCCAGATAGGGTACCGACTGGGTGGATGTGACAACGTCTTGCCCAACAACACCGGACCTGCTTAGGTTCTTTGTCCATTGCAAACTTGCATGGATAATGTATTTGGACTATTTGATTGATGAACAACCAATGCAGCCACCAAAACTGCACCTGACAAAGAATGGACAATACCGTGTCTTGCACAGTCTTATCATATCAAATGGTGGGATAGCTATGAGATATCCAAATGTAGCACTCCGGCTCTCATCAAATCCTTCACTAGTCTTGAACCAATACCAACAATATCTCAAGCCTCATCTACCAACAGCAGAAAAGCCAAGCTCTTGGCTAAACAAGCGTTGCTAGAAGCCCAAATTGCAACCCTTGACGAAGAGGACAAAGACGATGAGTATGAACAATCCATCAATGATTATTTGATGCACCATTGCCATATTGGACAACATGCTCAGGATCCACTGGATGACAAAGAAGATGACGAAGATGATCTTCTCGTCGAGTCTGTGGTTTCCTCCCCCTTTGTTCGTGTTATTAGCAAACGTGGGCGAGGCCGTGGACGTCCCAAGAATACTACCAATATCACTGGCAAAGACAAACCGCCTTCTGCCAATTAACCAATCCTTCCAGTTCCTAGGATGTGAAGTTAGGATATCGTTAGCCATAACAGCATCAAAGAATGGTCCGTAAGCCATAACGGTAATATCGGCACCCTTTTACCCAAGGTAATATATGGGTTACCATTATTATTCTAGCCCTGAATAGTCTGATGTGTCCTATCCGTAAAAGGTCAACCAATTCATCATTTTGGTTTAAGAATGGTCCAACCAATATTCGGCTTGGTCAAATAGGATAAATCAATCCAGCCAAAACCCGGCTTAGCCAAATTAGGTTAATCACTTTGAATCGAACCAATAGGGAAAACAGTGTCTTTGACCCATGGAATGCCTTGGAATGGTTCATCATCAATCAATTCTGCATCCAACGGTGCAAAACAAATATCTGCATCCAACGATGCAAAACAAATATCTGCATTCAACGGTGCAAAGCAAATACTACTTCAAATGCAATATCAAGGGTCAAGATTCAAGCTTCCAATCTGACGGACGAGATTAGGTTCCTGAGAAGATACTATTCATAAGTAATAATCTTATCCCAACCTTATCGTATCCTTATCTTATCCATGAAGATTATAAGGAAATCTCAATAGGATATTTGGACCGTCAATCAAGATTACAAGGAATCCAACAGACATCCTTCATCAACAAGAATTATCCTTCCTCTATAAATGAGAGTGCTCTCATGAATGAGAGAGATGTTGGTTTTTGCAAGATTACAGACCTTAGAGGAGTATTTCTCTAGGAATAGATTAGTTTCATCCCTTCCCCCTTCTCTGTATCATCTTCTTCTATGTTTGTAATAATGTCTTGTATTATCTCCGATGATTTGTAACAATGTAATACCACAAAAGATCCTTTTATCCACCCTGGTATAAGAAACAAATATAATAATACAATGTATTAAATAATTTGAGGGCAATTTGGTCCCTCCACGTTTGAAGTTTGAATATACTTAACGGTGGCTAACGGTGTTACTTTGGTTGGGACTCATATGTAATATATTACATTAAGGGTACCCAACATTAGTTTGTGGTCCACTAAGGGGACCCACATGTAAAAAACTCTCTAAGATATAGAATAATGTAACGAGATATATTCATCATTTCCTCTAACCATTTACTCATTTTAATGGAAAAGGAGGTGATTGCCAATTTGACATATTTTGAGGTGTTCTTCTAATTTTCCCAAATATAATTAAATAGAAACTAAGGGAGTATGTGGTAACATTCTAGTATATCGAAAGCATCAAATTCTCAAAAAAATCAAATAACACTTACTTTAGTGTGTGTTTGATTTACAAGATTAAAGCCGCTTCAAATATATCCTTTCTACTTCTAAACTTGCTTTCCACCCAATTTAGGACGGAGATGTTCATTTCTTATTCGTTGTGAAAAATAAACAATTTAAGAAAATCCCATAAAATCATGAAAAGTGGTTCTATACTCTTGCCTAAAAAGTCTGTATTGCCCTCATAAATGTTGGTTATTTACCAAATGTAGCCCATTCGTGTAGCATTATTTGGATTTTTTTAATCCACCTATCGCATTTATCAATATACTCATTACTAATGTGGATTGAAAGTACTTCTCCTTAGGAGCCTATATCGTATATTTGTACAATGAGATATGAGACAACTTGGGAGGAAAAATGCTTGGGAGCAGTCCACGGCACGAATTCAAAGTTAGGTCTTCACTTAATCTGGACCGTTAATGTGAACTGTCCATATTAAATGAATGAATGTTGGATGGCCCAGATGTGAACTGCTAGGAGCAATGTTGCTCCCAAACAAAATCCCCTTAGAGCCAACTACGTGGAATTACATGAGACCTACCATGGAATGATTTCATTCCTAAGGAATTAGATACTATTTGATTAGCTTCTGGTATGTTTTGTACTTCATTGTACAAGTACAGAATCTAGACTAGTATAATTTTCAATTAATATATACTACTCTACATATACGTCCTTTTGTTGGAAACCAAACTGATTCCAAAACATGTACGTATCATGTAGAGTTGTTGTCGTTCCATTTGTATTACAATGGAAGGACAAATCTAAAATAAATTAAATTCTAATCACCATGAATTTAAATTTGATGATCGTCGAATGGAAGTGAGACGAGGAAAAGAAGAGGGACAAAGAAAGACAGACTATCCAAACAAAACCATATGTATTAGTCATTTGGTGAGAAAGCATAACCATCAAGTGTTCATAAAGTAGCTGATATACTATAATTACTCGATAAAATCCCAATTTTCTTCTTGGGGGCCAATTTATCGACGACCAAGGAGCAATTAACCAGAACAACAATCTTTCTCAAAGGGAGCTCCCCTAGCATGACACTTACAGGGACCTTGACCATGATGAGCAATGGTATTCTTCCAGTTTCTCTGTTCTCCCTTAGAGCCTCTTGAAGCCCAGAACCAAACTCTGATTTCCCACTCAACACCACCTTTATCAAGGTAGTGTTCTTAAATCCTTGGTGAAAGTTTGGAAGCATTCCAGAACAAAGCGTGGAGCCTGCGTAATCCACCACCACCGAGCTGCCCTTGCGGTAGGTAATACCAATCTTCTCATTAGGGTTTTCTGCCCTCACGTTCACGATAAACTCAGTGTAGAGGCTGAAGTCAGGAGTGACGTTGAAGGCACCAACATCAAGACCTTGGACCTTGTAGGAAGGGATCTTGGGCTTGTAAAATTTGAGGAATAAGAAGACAGAGCATGACAGAATGAGTATGAAAATAAGGAGGAATAAGCAACAACACAACACACATCTGCCGCAAGTGCAATCCTTCTTCTTTGGAGCCGTGGATTTGTAATTTTGGACGTTTCGGCGATACGGCGGCGGTCGAAGGCCGCCACCTCCTCCATTTTCAGAAAGCATGACATATTTTGCTGGTTTTGTGTCATCATTCTCGGTGGCCGTGTTATCTGTGTCAATGGGATACACCTTTTGGTGATTATGATCCATCTTCGAATTTGAGAAAGAAAGAAGGAAGAGGAGAAGAAAGTGAAGCCAAACGTTCTAATACTCTTGAGGAAATCAAAATGTGTGTTAACAGAAGAAATCCAAGAGAATTGAACAATTGGGAGAAGCAGTTCTTTCGTGCAAACTAAGAAATGATGGGAGCAATAGAGGAGGTAATTTTGTTGCTTGTAGATGTCTCCGATGGTGAAGGCGTTTTAGTTGTATTTGTGTGGAGGAAGGATCGAAATGGGGAGTTTGGTAGGTTTATCATCTCAGGTTGCAAACTATTTTTCCTTTGTTTTCATCTATTTTAGACCAAACCGTTTGGGGGGCGCTAACTGACAATTTCCTCCTCGACATCTTCAAACTACTTCTCGTGTCTGGATCCCCATCAGAAAACAACACTTTAATTGCCTTGGGTCAGGTCAGGTTAAGCATGTTGGGTTATTCTATTTATTTTTTTAAGTACCTTCAGTAAATGCACAGCACTGAGCTGCCTATAGCAACGATGTCTCCACATGGTTGAGGTCAAAATCTCGACCACTGATTTTGCATTTTTTTGTTACAGGTAGGTATGGTTGAGAAAGTATATTAAAGAAAAAATGCAAATTGGGTTGTAGCTCCATCCCTTTCAGGGTATTTAGGCCAAAGGTGTTATTGACCTTTACTATTGTTGTAGTGGCTAGGATTAGAAACTTACGCTATAATAACATTTTTTTTTAATCTGAGTTTCATCTGGCTAGCTTGCGCGCACCACGACTACATCCACAGAGGAGCTTTTATAATTAATATAGGCGGAGCTTCGCCCCTGGCCCCGAGGGGATTCGAAGTCTAACTTCCTATGTGGAAGCACTATAATAACATTTAGACCTTGCTTGGTTGGTGCGTTCGATGGGATTTACATCCTCTACAATTCTCACCCCATGCAATTCATTTTAATTCGTATTTAGGATTGTGACACATTGCAGTTAATTATCCAACGGTCACAATTAAAACCTAATTAATAATTGAATATAATGAATATCTAAAAAATAAAATTCCTCTCAATTTTGTCTCTACTCTTTTTCTTGAGGCTTAACTTCAGGAATTTATTAGATTCAACTCCTAATTAGGTTCTAATTCTGACCATTAGATAATTAACTGCCACATGTCACAATCCAAAAACTAATTATAGCGAGGTACAAGGGTGGGAGTTGTAGAGGATGTAGACCTACATATGACATAGTGATACTCGTGGTGCCCAACACTGGATGAAGCCACGTGAACTCCATTAAATCTCAGCCGCACCAAAATTGATTTTGTTCAGCTTAAAAAAAAGCTGGTTTAGTTGGTATTAGAGCACCAAGAGATCGACAACAAACGCTAAAATAAGGGATTTAAAAATAAAGTTCACTAGCTCCAATAATGGTGATATATTTTTGCAGGTCTATAGCATTTAATTTATTAACTAAAACATGTTGTACCTAAATTAGAGAAGAGACAATATGGGGACAAAATGTGAAATCCAGCCGAAAACCCATTTGTTTGTAGGTCCGAAGACCTGAAGTGAAGGTAAAAGGCAATTGTGGGTCATCTTAGTGGAAGACATGGTGTTTGAATCAGAACCCATGGAGATTGATGATGGAGTTCCCTATATGGAAACCTTATCTAATTTGGAGAAGAAACTGCATCTTGATGTTGAAGTGCTTGGTTGATGGACTTGAGGCCTAGTTGGTCATGTTTTGGAAGGTCCCTCAATGCTAGGTAAGTCACTTGTTGAGTAGGAGAAGCCCCATTGAAAATTTTGAGGTTTGAAGCTTGAAATCCTGTTTTTTGGGCTTGCTGTCAGTCCCTCAAGGACTTATGTGTAAATCTTTGATTTTAGGTTTTTGATCGTCTATTTATTCAAACTTCATGGTAATTAGCCCCATACTGTTCCTAAGCCTCTAGAGAACATGGGAACCCTTTCTCAAGCATTCACATTGGAGTTGTGGAAGATCCTCATCGAATCCTCAAAGCTTTTTGGCAATTATTCTTCCTTAAGGTTGGTTTTCACTACTACCCACACTCCATCTTCTATCCTATTTGATTTTTCTATTCTCTTTGATTAGGAGGATGATCATATGTCATTCCTATGACTGATCCTCCAATCCCTACTATTCTAGAGTGGATCTCCATACACTCTATAACTTGTGAATCTCCACATGATGATTTCGAAGGGAAATCAAGTGTGATCTTCATGATTGAATATCCCTTCTATGTTTTTGATTTCTTAAGCATGCTATAATCATTCCCATGATTATTTCTATCTAAGATCTACTGTTCTTTTCTTTGTAGAGTGAATTCTCATTCTCTCTAGCCTCTCCATAGAACTCAAGGATTGATTTCGGTAAAACCTAGTTTTTGATTAATTTAGAATTCTACTCTAAATGTCATTGTTGATGCCAAATCTATGCTAGATAGTCTTAGTATACTATTATAGAGTTTCCCTTATAATTTCGGAGTGTTTTGAATCTCGGAAGTTGAGTTTTGGATCAAAATGTAAGGTTTTTGTTCGTACAGATAACTATTGATCGGTCACATGACAGACCACTTGAGCGACCCACAATGTTAATGTGAAATCCAGCCCTATCCTAACCCTAACCCTGACCCGAAATCCTTGATGTTTGAAGGTCTGAAGACCCAGAGTGGAAGAAGGAGAGATTTGTGGGCCCTCTTAGTTGAAGACTTGGTGTTTGATTCTGAGCCCATGGACATTGACAATGGTGCCGCTTACTTGGATGCACTGTCAGTGTTGAGTGAGAAGTTGCACCTAGAAGAGGGGAAGTCTAGTTGATGTACCTAATGCACTTCCGAACTCAATTTGAAGGTAATACTCTAATATAGACTTGTTGATTGACTTGTAGGAGAAAACCACTTGAGTTTGAGTTGTTCTAGCCTTTCAATTCCCTGGATCAAGTTTGTTGTACTAGCTTGGTCGACTGGGCTAGTCGACCAAAGGATTCCCAAATCCGAGAATTGATGCTTTTTGGATATTCTCTTCTCTACTTAAGTGAACCTTGTGACTTGAACCCTATTTTACTCATTTAGCTTGCTGAAAAGGAGGGGAGAGCTTCCCAAGGCACTCACTTGGTAGTGGTGAAGGAATATTGCATCCATCATTGCCAATAATCGTCTCTTATCTTCAAGATCACCTCTAAGGTATGATTTCTCTTACTCTCTGTAATACTCTAATCCTTTCTCTTACTTGCTGTTGTAACCTTGAAGTTATTGCTAACCACCACTTCAAGTGTTCATTCCTTGCTAATGCATAAGCTCCTTCCATTTCTACCTATGCTATACTCTCATTTTGATTCTTGTATATGCATTTCCATGATTTTCTTCTTAGCATCTTGTTTCTTGTCCTAAACTGAATAGGTTTAGTATGCTAAGTCTAATTCTATGCTAGCATTTGATTGTAATCTATTGCTTAACACTTTCCCTAGCTGATTCTCTAATTTCCCTTGCAATTGCTTCTGATTTCAATTGAAGACTATGATTCTTGCATATAGAATTTAGGGTTTCAATTTGGGGATTCCTATTTAGACCATTGGATTATGCTAATTTCTTGCTAGATAGTGTTTTTATACTATTACTATCAATCCCTCCAAATTTCAGATTGATCCGAGCCTTGGAAGCTAGGTTTCGGATCAAAGTGCACTATTCAGCCTCGCATTGTTCATTTGGTTGAATGCTTGGTCGACTGGGTCAGTTGACCAAGTCAGTCAACCAATTTGGTTGCTGAATTGTGTACTTTGCCGATTTGACCTGTTCGGCCTCCGATTTTCCTGATTTCTTTTCTAATCTTTCATCTATGTTTGTATACTATCTTTGGATCATTCTCTTGTGATTATTGGATTATCTTCATCTCGACCCAAGGTAAGGATGGTTGTCACCATATTACATAGACTGTGTAAACCTTACATTGATGTTGGAAACTTAGTAGGCTTAGCTTCTTTGTTGTATTTAAACATCATATGACTGTTGTACATACTTTAGGACAACAGTACCATGTTTATATACTATTGCTTATCATGACTATTCATTCTTGTCAATTACATATATAATTGATCTTGTGATGTTATGACTTACTTTTCAATATGATGAAATATCACTTATTGTTAGAAAAGGGCAATTTAGGAAAGGATTGATCCATCGAGAGTTAGTGCTTTGCGCTAACTCTCGATAGGAAAGAGTGGTAGGAATTAAGAGTTTTATACCAATTGAAATTGGTTTATGCTTTCCTATATAGAATAGACTTGTAAATTAGACTATAAATAGTAAATTTACTTTGAGGAGTGCTCACAAGTTATATCTGAGCCTCCACAACTAAGTCGTGGCTTTCATCCTCTCCTCTCCCTCATTCCTCACTTTATTCTTTCTCAAACTAACATGGTATCAGAGCTGTAGGTCCTCTTATTCCTTTCGATCCTAAGAATTACTAGTACAAACAGTTGATTCTATAGAAAGGAAAGAAACTGTACCTTGTGTGAGAGTCATTTCCAGAAATTAAAGGGATGCAGCACCTTACGCTACACTTGTTGGTGATTTATTTGAAGATTGATGTAGCTTGTCTTCGTTGAAGATCTTGTCCACGATTGATGTCGAATCTGCATTTTTCAGGTACGAATAAACTGCGATTTACTAAGATACTTTTTGTTTTATGATTTGGGGCTGAGAAAGAGAATGTCTGTCGGATCTGCTGTCACTGGTGCTAGCTGTGGGTGGGAAACAAGTTGAAGTTTTCACCTAGGTTTTAGATCAGAAAGAGAGAGTGAGAGAGATCGATCATCTTGAGACTTCGAGAAAGACTTGCGATCGATTGTCTTAGAAAGAGTGAGTGAGAGAGATCGATCGTCTTGAGACTTCGAGAAAGACCTGTGATCGATTGTCTTGAGACTTCGAGACTTTGATCGTCTTGAGACTTCGAGAAAGAAAGCTGCGATTGATCGTCATGACTCAATTTTCTGTTTGGTTTTAAGTTTCGTTTTAAGGTGGTTTTAAGTTTTCTGGTTTGGTTTGGTTTTAAGTTGGTTCAAGTGGTCCAAGTTGGTTTATTTATGTTTATGAGATTAATCTGATTCTGGGAATAATTCTGATTCTGGTTTCTGATTTCTGATTCTGATTTCTGGGATTTGATTTTAAAATTGTTTGGATATGGGAGAAACTTCAAGTAAAAATACTATGACTGATATTATTTCTTCATCCTCTCATCAGTTAACTGAGAAGAAATTGGAGGGTGGATCAAATTTCCACCAATGGAGGGCTATAGTTAAAATTGTTCTTACTAGACGGGGACCGATAGATCATTTGACTAAGACTGTACCCATAGATGATGATACTTGGGCAATTGTTGATGCACGAATACTTGGGCAGATGTTTAATTCCTTGGCCGATAATATTATAGATTTGGTTACTCACTTACAAACTGTGAAGGAATTATGGGAGTATTTGAATGTGTTGTATTTTGGTCAGAATAATCTGGCTAGAATCTACGAATTGTCCCAGGAATTTTATCTAGTAGATAGAAAAGGTAGAGATTACCCAATATTTTGCAGATTTTAAAAGAATGTATGAAGAACTAAACTCTATTCTACCTATCTCCTTTGATGTCAAAACTATGCAAAATCAAAGAGAACAATTAGCTGTCATGGGTTTCTTGGGAGGTCAGAGAAAAGAGTTTGAGGCAGTTAGAGCACAGATTCTTGGTAGTGATCATGTACCCATGTTAGCTGACACATTTTCAAGAGTTCTTCGTGTTGCAAGGGAGAGTACCAATAACTCTACAGAAAATTCAGCTTTGGCAACAGTTTCTCGAGGCACTTATGGTGGACAAAATATAGGACGAACGAGGAAATAATACTGGAAAATATCCAGGTTCACACAACTCTACTGACAGCCCAGGACAAGTTAAGACTTGTCATCATTGTGGTTGTCCAGGACATATTCAAAGATACTGTTGGAAGCTTCACGGGAAGCCCCCACACATGGCGAATGCAATTATCACTTCTGAATTAGCGTCTACAACTACTAAAGTTCATCCTGAGGGTAAGACTGTAAAGATGACTGAGGAAGATTATATTCGTTTCACTAAGTTTCAGGCCACTCAACCACAATCAGCCACTGCCACCCTTATTCAAACAGGTAATGCTACTGCTTGCCTTTCAACCACATCTCGCCCATGGATCATTGATTCAGGAGCTTCTGATCATATGACCGGGGCTACAGGTATATTTTTCTCTTTTGTTCCATCATCCTCTTTGGTTACACTTGTTGATGGCTCTCATATCAATGTTAAAGGAGTGGGTACAATTCAACTCACTCCATCCATTACCCTACCCTCAGTTCTTTACGTACCTAATTTGCCATTTAACCTATTACCTGTTCATAAATTTACTTCCACTAATAACTGTTTGGTGAAATTATTTCCTAGATATTGTTTATTTCAGGATCTTACGATGAAGAAGATGCTTGGTAGAGGCCGTATGTCTCGGGGGTTGTATCTATTCGAGGAGATATCCTCTACTACTTGTTCTAGTATTTCCATCCCCCATCAAATACATTGTCGGTTGGGGCATCCTTCTCTGGAAACCCTAAAATTGGTAGATAAAAGTTTTCATTCTCTTTCAAAGTTGGATTGTGAGTCTTGTCAAACTTCATCATGTGAGTTTTCCTCGTATAAATAGCAGATTACACCACCCTTTCTCTCTAGTTCATTCTGATGTGTGGGGACCCTGTCCTGTTAGTTCTACTTCAGGTTACAGATACTTTGTTACATTTTTGGATGGTTTTTCAAGAGTCACTTCGCTTTATTTAATGAAAAACCGTTCAGAATTATTTGACATATTTTGCAATTTTGTTATTGAAATTCGTACTCAATTTGGTGTTCCTATTCGTACTTTTCGTAGTGATAATGCCAAAGAATATTTCTCTGATCCTTTTTGTAAATTTATGGCTTCTAATGGGATTCTTCACCAATCCTCCTGTGTCGATACTCCTCAACAAAATGGGGTTGCAGAAAGAAAAAAAATAGACACTGATGCAGTTTCAACTGCTTGTTATCTTATTAAGAGGATGCCTTCATTTGTCTTAAAAGGTGGCGTTCCTCATTCTCTCTTATTTCCTTCATCTCCCTTATTTACTTTGCCTCCTCGCGTATTTGGTTGTGTGTGTTACATTCGTAATCATCGCCCAGGGATCTCTAAATTTGATCCTCATGCACTTAAGTGTATTTTTGTGGGGTACTCTTGTCACATCCTCCCAGCCGGTACCCTATCTGGCATACCCAAGAGTGTGATCCACAGCCCGAAGATCAGGTATCGAGTAATCAACCTCCCACATAAACAATAACATAATCATGAACAATAAATAATAAAAGTGCGGAAGATAAACCATAGATCCAAATAAGAAAAAGATGAATCATATATAACTCAGAGTACTAGATATAATCAGAGTGTCTAAATCAGATAAGTAAAGTGAGGCGAAATCCCACTCTACAACCAGCGGAAAAGTAGTTCTAAAAGAGAATAAGAAAGATAGAATCTAATCCCAATAGCAGGTACAATAGGTAACTAAATTGTTCTCAATCTTATAGACAACATCCCTATAAGTATAAATCTCATAAACAGCACAAGGGCGCTTCCACTCTATGGTCGGACTAAGCATCGTACGGAGCATAACCACTCGCGGGATCTTCAGTGTAATTGTTGTAACCGCAATCACCTTCCTGGAGATATGCCTCTTCTCCTTGCGCTTCTTCATACAGGCCGTCATGATATTCAGAACCTATAGAATAGTCTAACAAACATTGTACAATAAAGGAATGAGTTTCAAAGAAACTCAGTAAGGCAGTTAAATCCATAATAACATAAATGGTAGGATTTCAGAACAAACATAAATGCAATATGGTATGAAACAAACAATGAATGTATGAATCTAACTCTACATATGCTGGTCTCTATTGGCAGACATGCTTTAAGTCATAGCACCGTACTTCTTTAGGAAGGTCTCAATCACTCATCATCAGTTGGTAATGGGTCCGGCATCCCTCGGGACATTCCATGGCTGGGGGTATAGGTCACCACTCTCTCACATCACCATTGGTCTAAGTACCGGCGCATGTCAGGGTAAAGCCTAGCCAAATGCAAGTCTTCTACTTAGTTACATCAAGTCAGATCCAGATACGTCCATTCCTCGTCCTTGACGATCCTTTCCGGTATCCTTCACACTAGAGTCCTCATAGTCCCTGACTACGGACTCATCAACCCTATTGGTCATCCACATATGGTAAACGGGAAGCTCTCACGTCCCCTCACCGGTTGGTTACCGATCTTGAGCGCCCGTGAGCCCAAGTCTATCCATATGCAACCCTACCAATAAATGGCCCCCACAATGTGATTCCTGTCCTCTCACGGGTTGGTTACCGGTCTTGAGCGCCCATGAATCCCCATTGCTACCACGGGTCGTTCGGTCTCAATACCCCTCCGATTAGGGTCTGACATAACGGGACATCCTAGCCCAACACTACTAGACAGTCCTAGATATGTCATCCAACAGTTTAGGAAGGTGTCCAGAGGGCATCTCCGGAAACATCCCATAATATTCCCGTAGTAGTCCAAGGACAGAAGTGTCAAAAGGACACCTCTCCTTTCCAAACCATACTTAAGCATACACAAGCATCAATTCATAACATCACATATATGGTAACTTCATATATAGAAATAAATCAATAATTACGATCAATTTGTATATAACTGGTAAGTAAATCATGCATGAGTCAATTCAATATAAATAAGTAATGCTACTGATATCAAGACAGTACCACAGTAGTATAACATTATAAGAATCTATTTAAAGAAATAACTTAACAAGATTCAAATATAGAAACTAAGATATGCAATTTATGTTGTTAAAGAAGTAACCATCCTTACCTTTTATAACTTGCAAAGGAATCCTAAGAAATCAAGTAAGATCTTGACAAACTTGAGAAGAAGGTCCTAAACAAGTGTATACAACATATTAGGAAAGATCCCTAACAGAAAAGATACCAAAACATCCAAAACAGACCAATTCTGGAGTTGTTTGTACTCATTGGTCGATTGGATTGGTCTGTGATCGACCAATCAGTCGACCAATGCAGACAGTAGCCTATAAAATCAGAGTTTTAGGATTTAAAATCCGAATTTGGTGGTTCAAAAGGGTACTAATCAAGGGGTAAACTACATTAGTAGTATCCTAACATATAGGGGATCTCAAAACACTAATCAAATCAAGTCATCAAGATACAAATTAGGAAACAAAAAGTTACCATAATTAGATCAATCATGGTTCTTGAAGAATTCAAGATAGAAATCAAAGACAAGAACAATAGGAGAATGAATCATTGATTCAGGTAAAGGTATCATGAAAAGCATACTTAGATCTTCAAGAAAATAGACCTAAGAGCATAAATCTAAATAAGGAAACAAAACCTACCATATATGTAACTATCATGATTCATGAAGAAAACATGGTATGGTAGAAGAGAAACAACTAGAGATTGATAGATCATGGATCATGAAAAGAAAACACAGCAATTGACTACTAACATGATCAATATAGTAGATCTAAGGAGATCAGAATTCAAATCAAAAGATAAACAAAGACTAGATCATGGTTTGATCATGATTCCTTCAAAAGCTTGCAATGATCATGGTTAAGATCATTGCATTAGCCATTAATCCTTAGGAAGATCATGAGAGACAAGTCCAGAGATGTTTGCAACAGAGAATGCAGCATCTCCTCTACTGTCTCAACTCAAAAAGGAAAGAAAAACAGAGATGGAGAAGAAGAAGAGAGTATAGACATACCTTTGATGCAAAAGGAAGAGTTTTGACGAAGATCCGTCAAGAAAAACACCAAGGATGCGAGGGAGATGACTTGTAGAGGTCTTTGGTTCGTTCCAAAGAGTTTGGAGGCAGAAAATACGAAGTAGACTCGAGATTGGACTTAAATAGAGCAAGCAAGACCTAATTGCCAAAGACAACACCCATTGGTCGAGTGGATTGGTCGACTGGACCAGTCGACCAATCAGTCGACCAATCAGTTCAGCAACTCCTAAACAGGGAATTGAAGACCCAGATCAAATCCAATCCTAAAGGGGTTTTGCACACATATCAAGTGACTTACCTATTAGGTAGAAATGCCTTCAAACCATGATAGAGAGCACTCCAAGTCCATCAACTAATCCGATCTTCATCAAGATTCAGTTTCCAGAAATAGAACCTCATCATCAACTCTCATGGATTCAAAGCCAGACACCAAGTCCTCCACTAGGATGGCCCAAAACTGACTTCTTACTTTACTTCGGGTCACTGGACCTACAAATAACAAGGTTTCCGGGTCAAGGTTAGGGCTGGGTTTTACATTCTCCCCCCTTAAAGAAATTTCGTCCTCGAAATTGAAAGCGTACCTGTGCTTCCAAAGAGGTAAGGAAACTTCTCCTTCATATCTTCTTCCTTCTCCCAAGAAGCTTCTTCAGGGGTATGGTTCTTCCACCGAATCTTCACCAAAGGAATGGTGCGATTCCGCAGCTGCTTGTCCTTCTTATCCAAGATTTCGGCCGGCTCTTCATCGTAGGTCAAATCAGCACTAAGTCCTTCAGGTGCTTGCTGCAAAATGTGTTCCGGATTCTCTATGTATTTCCGGAGCATCAAAATATGAAACACATTGTGAACACCAGCAAGAGGCGGAGGTAATGCTAATCGATACGCAACAGGTCCAATCTTTTCCAAAATCTCGAAAGGTCCAATGAAACGAGGGCTAAGCTTTCCCTTAACATTGAATCTCATCACACCCTTCATTGGTGAAACCTTCAGAAAAACTTTCTCTCCAACTTGAAATTCCAAATCAATCCTTCTCTTATCAGCATAAGATTTCTTTCTTGACTGGGCAGACTTAATCCTTTCTCTTATCATATCTACCATAGCACTTGTAGCTTCAATCATCTCGAGGACCTAAGACTTTTCTTTCACTGTCTCATCCCAAGACAAAGGTGTCCTACAAGTACTGCCATACAAAGCCTTGAATGGAGCCATGCCTATTGTTGCTTGTTAACTGTTGTTATAGGCAAACTCAACCAAAGCTAGGTGTTCATCCCAATTACCACCCATATCCACCACACAAGATCTCGAGCATGTCTTCCAATGTCTGAATTGTCCGCTCGGATTGTCCATCGACCGTGGATGATGAGCTGTACTCAAGTTCAATTGGGTTCCCAAGGCCTTCGCAAACTATTCCAAAACCTTGAGGTGAACCTAGGATCACGATCAGAAACAATACTCAATGGCACACCATGCAAGCGAACCACATTATCCACGTAAAGCCTTGCTAGCTTATCCAGAGTATGAGTGATCTTCATAGGAATGAAGTGGGCTGATTTGGTCAACCTATCAACAATCACCCACACAGTGTCATTGCCTTTACTTGTCTGAGGCAAGCTAGTCACAAAGTCCATAGAGATATCCTCCCATTTCCAACTAGGAATAGGAAGAGGTTGAAGTAATCCAGATGGGGGTTGTCGAACGGCTTTCACACGTTGGCAAGTCTCACACTTGGCAACAAAATCATCAACATCAGCCTTTAAACCAATCCACCAAAAATGTTCCTTCAAGTCCTTGTACATCTTGGTGCTTCCCGGGTGTATAGTAAAGACTGATCGGTGTGCTTCCTTCAATATTTCCTTCTTAATTTCTTCGTTTATGTGCACGCACAGTCTTCCTCTAAACAATAAAGCACCATCCATGGATATACCAAAGTCGGGGTCCGACTCAATTTTTGAAGAAATCTTCTCAACTTTGATCAAAAGTTCTTGGTCAGAACTCTGCAGAGCAACAATCTTATCTCTAAGGCCAGATCTTGCCGTCATGGCAGAAAGAATAAAATCAGAATTCTCAAGGACAATTTCCAAATCAAAACTCTCAATAGAAGACCACAATGGTAAACTCAAAGCATTCAAATCCAAAGTCTTCTTCTGGTTCTTCCTACTAAGAGCATCAGCAACAACGTTTGCCTTCCCAGGGTGATACTGAATATCACAATCATAATCAGAGACTAGTTCCAACCATCTCCTTTGTCTCATGTTCAACTCCTTTTGGGTAAAGAAGTATTTCAAACTCTTATGATCCGTGAAAATGGCAATCTTCTCACCGTAGAGGTAATGTCTCCAAATCTTCAAAGCAAAGACAACAGCGGCAAGTTCTAGATCGTGAGTGGGGTAATTCCGCTCATAATCTTTCAATTGCCGAGAAGCATAGGCTACGACCTTTCCATGTTGCATCAGTACGCAACCCAATCCAATCTTTGACGCATCGGTATAAACTGTCATACCACCGGAACTATCAGGTATAGTCAAAACTAGGGCACTTGTCAATCTATCTTTCAACTCTTGGAAATTCTTCTCACAGGCGTCAGACCAAACAAAATTTTCTTCTTTCCTGATCAACTTAGTCATAGGAGCAGCCAATCGAGAAAAGTTCTCAATAAACCTTCTGTAGTAACCCGCCAATCCAAGAAAACTTCTTATTTCCGTTACCGACTTCGGTCTTTCCCAATCAGCAACAGCTTGGACTTTTTCAGGATCGACACGAATACCTTCGGCTGAAACCACATGGCCAAGGAATACTACTCTCTTAAGCCAGAAATCACACTTGCTAAATTTGGCGTACAACTTCTTTTCTCGCAACCTTTGCAAAGTGAAACTTAGATGGCTCGCATGCTCTTCTTCGCTCTTCGAATAGATCAAGATGTCGTCGATGAAAACAATCACAAACTTATCAAGCACATCATGAAATACTCGGTTCATGAGGTCCATGAACACCGCAGGAGCATTGGTCAATCCGAAGGGCATGACCCTAAACTCGTAGTGACCATACCGTGTTCGGAAAGCTGTCTTGAAGATATCACTAGACTTCACTTTCAATTGGTGATATCCGGATCTTAAGTCAATCTTTGAGAACACAACTGCACCCTTTAACTGATCGAAGAGATCATCTATTCTGGGCAGCGGGTATCTATTCTTGATAGTCAGCTTATTCAACTCACGGTAGTCGATGCACAGGCGCATACTACCGTCTTTCTTCTTGACAAACAAGACCGGAGCTCCCCAAGGTGATACACTAGGTTGCACGAAACCTCTATCAATGAGCTCATTCAACTGGTTTTGCAACTCTTTCAACTCAGTAGGAGCCATCCTATACGGAGCTTTAGATACCGGAGCGGCACCAGGGACGAGATCAATAGAAAACTCGACATCCCTGTCCGGAGGCACTCCCGATAGATCATCAGGGAAGACATCAACAAAGTCACAGACAACCCTGACTTCATCGACTTTTTTCTTCACTTTACCCTTGCCTTCAGATGAAGCATCATCTACTAGGGCATAGACTTGCATCAGTGCAGACAACACCTTCTTACAAACCCTTCTCTTCTCACCATGAAATTCTAAGACCGGACTTCCACAAATATGGAACTGAATCTTCTTTGAGGAACAAAGAAACACAGCTTTGTGGGCTGTTAACCAATCAATTCCCAAAATAACATCGAAGTCCTTCATATCAAGAAGTACAAAATTGGCTTCCAAGTTCTTCTCACCAATCAACATAGGACATTTAGATAACCCCTTATCTAGTTTCACAACAGGACCAGTAGGTGTACTAATCAATAAACAACTAGACAAATTCTCAGGGATTAGGTCAGTCTTCTTGATGAATGCAGATGACATGAACGAATGAGATGCACCCGTATCAAATAAGACAAATGCAGAAATTGAAGCAACTAACAATGTACCTGTAATCACTTCATGGCTTGGATCCCGCTCAAGCACCGGAAATCCTGAACACTCTACCAGAGGGAGGAGTAGGAGCACTCTTCACCACCGGAGCAGGCTGCTGGACAGGCCGCTTCGGACAGGCACGAGCGAAATGACCAGCTTGCTTGCAGTAAAAGCAAACAGGATTGCTGGGTCCAACTGGGGTAGCTGCAACAGAGGGCTTCTGAACAAAAGGCCTAGCACTTGCACTCACTGGTGGTCGGTTTCCGCCATACTGTCTAAACTGGCCGGGCTGCTGAAAACCCGAGTTCTGACCTACACTCCTAGGCCGAGAGGTAGGAGTGGGGTAGGGTGTAGGTCTCACAAAATGCCGATCATTACGATCCACCAACCCGGGGTTCCTTGGCTGCCAGGGCCTTTGCACACGTGCATTTTCCTTCTCTGTTTCTTCCAACTTCTTCGAGTTCTGCACCACTTGAGCATAGCTCACTATAGGCTGGACTGTGAGGTAAGCTTTAATGGCAGGGCGCAGTCCTTTGAAGAACTTCTTCGCTTTGGCGAGATCGACCTTCAGAGAATCTGGAGCAAAGAAATGAAGCTCCTCAAACTTCTGTTGGTACTCCAACACAAACAAGGATCCTTGTGTGAGAACCATAAACTCAGCTTCCTTCGCATCTTTCACCGCCTCGGGGAAATAATTCATACAAAAAGCCTCTTTGAACAACTCCCAAGTTACAACTCCTGCATGCAAACCTTCCAAAACAAAGCCGAGTGGAGGTCCACCATGCATCAGCTTCTTGTTGCAACTTCTGTTCAGCAAACAGAATCTTCTGAGCTTCCGAGCATTGTAGATGTCGGAAAGCCTTCTCCAACTCACGAAGCCACTTGTTAGGAAACAAGGGGTCCTTGGTAACTCCAGTGAAAGTGGGTACTTGCATCTTCAGAAAACTCTCCATCAGGCGAGTATGAGGAGTTCCAGCTAAACCTCCCGCATTCAGGATTGCGGCATGAGGATTCACATTAGCACCAGTTCGAGTCTCATTGTGCAGAGTCATGAAACCCACCAACATCTGGTTGAACTGAGCTGCTTGCTGCTGCATCATATTGCCCATAATATTGGCAATATCACGGAAGCTTCCAACATTCGGGGCACCGGGTATCTCATGGGTACCCTAATCAACATTAGGTATCTCACCACCTCCATGAGGTATTTCACCACCTCCCTAAGGTATTTCACCACCTCCTTGACCACTGGATTCACCACGCCCACTTCTCAGAGTAACCGTTCTGCAAAACTGAGAACATCAAAATACCGAATTTTGAAGTTTTAACATAAACCACAAGTCCAAATGATTTGAAAACTTAAATCATGCTTAAATATATCCATATAGTCATCAAACAATAATCCATAAGGCAAAAATCACATTTTCCAAAAATTCAACAGAAAAAGAGGTCTCTGTGACCATTGGTCGAGTGATTGGTCGACTGACCCAGTCGACCAATGAGTCGACCAATCAAGACAGAATGCAAAAATTCGCATTATAAGCCTCATTTCCACATTCCAAGTTCATTTTATCCTCTTTCAAAGGTGAGAGAGCTCTAGGGAAAGTCTCCAAAGGTTCTTACAAGTGTTCTTGAGGTGTTTTGGTGCTTCAACAACAACACATCAACACACAACCATCACAAACAAGGTAAATCTTTCATTCTTTCTTCCATTTTCATCTTCTCATGCTTTCATTTCAATCAAAACCATGCTTTGCTTGTATCCAATGCTAGAAATCATGCTTAGGAATGCTTAGAAACATATTCCTTAGGTTTCAAACACAATGCCATGCATAGACAACAAGTTCTAACATATTGGTGTTCATCTCGCAACGTTTTCATACCGAAATCGTTATCTTTAGAAAAATTTCGTTTTCTCTCAAACCGCTTGAAATTTTCGCACGAAATCAAATGCTACATGCTCAAGATGATATTGTAGATAGGTCCATAAAATTTGATTTAACCAATTTCAACTTTTCAAAAATCCAATTTTGACCTAAATTGCAAAATCCCCAAATTTTCCTTCTTGCTGAATTTTTCGCTTTAATTCAAGTTTTCGATCGATTTTCTTCAAACAAACTTCATAGACATGAAATTCCATGTATTGCGCACATGCTAGTATGTTCAAATCAAATTTTCCCAAAATTTGAAATTTTCCGAAAAATTACGAAAATACCCTTTTGGCTCAAATCTTAAAGTAGCACTAACAGGAAATGTCTCTTGTCTCTTTCACAGATACACACTATGCAAAGAGGAGGGCGAGGACGAGGTAGAGGTCATGGTCGCATTGTAGGGGCACTTAGGGGCAGAGGTCAGGTTCCTTCAGAGCCTAGACAGGAGGTTCGGAGACCGGACATGTTCGACACACCTCAGACCGAGTTTTTGTACAAGGCCTACTTCAGTTACTGTAACATCGAGTTGGGACGTCTACTTCACCTACGCCAGCTCAGAGTCTTTAGGATTCGGCAGAGATTCGACACGTTGCAGTGGACTCATCTCTTCACTGAGGATCTGCCGGTATACCCGGAGCTAGTGAGGTTGTTCTTCAGCAACCTTACCTACACAGAGGAGGCTCGAGGTCAAGGACATCCACTTAGACTTGTCCTAAGGAGCAGGGTCTTCCGGACTCAGATTCGCTTTTCCACCCGAGCACCGGCTGAGATCTTGCAGGTTCCTTACTATCCACAGCAGTGTGTGTGGATACCTGCAGGAGCGGATTTGGACAGCTATCTGATGCCGTACGAGCTACGCGAGATATGCTCTACACTATGGGATAGTCGTCGATGCTTCACTCCGTGGACCAGCGGACGGATGACGGATTCTGCACGGATTATCGGTCGCATAGTCGGCCGAAACATTATGCCGAAGGCCGGACATCACCATCGGGTCACAGTGATGGAGGCCTTAGTCATCTACTGCATCTACATGGGCTTCGAGATCGATCTCTCCTACATCATTCAACAAGTCATGCTGGACTTGGTTCTGCGGCCTAGCATGCGGAACCTTTGCTATGGGAGGCTACTGACCTTGATCTTCGGGCATTTCGGGGTGAGTTTCAAGGATACACCGGTGGACTCGGTTCACGGGGATACGTCATCGGGACTCGGACCATTCGTCGGATGAGACTGCAGCAGCTCGAGAGATCTCCCGGTCCGGAGGGTGAGGATGATGAGGAGTCGGAGGATGAGGATCAGGAGTCAGAGGATGGAGGAGAGGATATCGGTCCTGATAGTGATGATCAGGCCGGAGACGATACAGAGATGCACGAGGCTGAGCCAGTGCATCACGAGTTTCCTTCATCACACTTCGAGGCAGGTGGCCCTTCTCATGCAGTTCCAGAGACTTCAGATCTTGGGGCACAGATGAGATCGATGACTTCCATGCTAGAGAGGATGGAGGTCAGACAGGAGCAGATGTATGAGAGGATGGAGTCACGACATGATAGGATAGAGCATCAGGTGACTCAGCTAGCGGAGGAGTTCGGAGCATACAGAGATCAGAGAAGATCACCTAGATAGACTGTACCCTAGGATTTCCATTTATGCATTTTAGATGTAATCGTTGTAAAAGCTTTTGAAATTAATGAAGTTCATTTTGTTTCACTTAATTATAGTATATTATGCACCTTTCTTTTATTTGCATTAGTGACATTTATTTGAGTATGATTATGGTATGTTATTTGGAAATGTTCTGTTATGCTTCATAGGTTAAGTTTCTAATCCAAGTGTTCTATTATTCACTTCTAAGAGTAGAGGATTCATTTCAGATCAATGACTCAGGAATGTTCAGTTATTGTCTTTTGTGGTTAGGATTTCCTCGAACCTTGGGCTCTGATACCAATCTGTCACATCCTCCCAGCCGGTACCCTATCTGGCATACCCGAGAGTGTGATCCACAGCCCGAAGATCAGGTATCGAGTAATCAACCTCCCACATAAACAATAACATAATCATGAACAATAAATAATAAAAGTGCGGAAGATAAACCATAGATCCAAATAAGAAAAAGATGAATCATATATAACTCAGAGTACTAGATATAATCAGAGTGTCTAAATCAGATAAGTAAAGTGAGGCGAAATCCCACTCTACAACCAGCGGAAAAGTAGTTCTAAAAGAGAATAAGTAAGATAGAATCTAATCCCAATAGCAGGTACAATAGGTAACTAAATTGTTCTCAATCTTATAGACAACATCCCTATAAGTATAAATCTCATAAACAGCACAAGGGCGCTTCCACTCTATGGTCGGACTAAGCATCGTACGGAGCATAACCACTCGCGGGATCTTCAGTGTAATTGTTGTAACCGCAATCACCTTCCCGGAGATATGCCTCTTCTCCTTGCGCTTCTTCATACAGGCCGTCATGATATTCGAACCGTAGAATAGTCTAACAAACATTGTACAATAAAGGAATGAGTTTCAAAGAAACTCGGTAAGAAGGCGATTAAATCCATAATAACATAAATGGCAGGATTTCAGAACAAACATAAATGCAATATGGTATGAAACAAACAATGAATGTATGAATCTAACTCTACATATGCTGGTCTCTATTGGCAGACATGCTTTAAGTCATAGCACCGTACTTCTTTAGGAAGGTCTCAATCACTCATCATCAGTTGGTAATGGGTCCGGCATCCCTCGGGACATTCCATGGCTGGGGGTATAGGTCACCACTCTCTCACATCACCATTGGTCTAAGTACCGGCGCATGTCAGGGTAAAGCCTAGCCAAATGCAAGTCTTCTACTTAGTTACATCAAGTCAGATCCAAATACGTCCATTCCTCGTCCTTGACGATCCTTTCCGGTATCCTTCACACTAGAGTCCTCATAGTCCCTGACTACGGACTCATCAACCCTATTGGTCATCCACATATGGTAAACGGGAAGCTCTCACGTCCCCTCACCGGTTGGTTACCGATCTATAGCGCCCGTGAGCCCAAGTCTATCCATATGCAACCCTACCAATAAATGGCCCCCACAATGTGATTCCTGTCCTCTCACGGGTTGGTTACCAGTCTTGAGCGCCCATGAATCCCCATTGCTACCACGGGTCGTTCGGTCTCAATACCCCTCCGATTAGGGTCGACATAACGGGACATCCTAGCCCAACACTACTAGACAAAGTCCTAGATATGTCATCCAACAGTTTAGGAAGGTGTCCAGAGGGCATCTCCGGAAACATCCCATAATATTCCCGTAGTAGTCCAAGGACAGAAGTGTCAAAAGGACACCTCTCCTTTCCAAACCATACTTAAGCATACACAAGCATCAATTCATAACATCACATATATGGTAACTTCATATATAGAAATAAATCAATAATTACGATCAATTTGTATATAACTGGTAAGTAAATCATGCATGAGTCAATTCAATATAAATAAGTAATGCTACTGATATCAAGACAAGTACCACAGTAGTATAACATTATAAGAATCTATTTAAAGAAATAACTTAACAAGATTCAAATATAGAAACTAAGATATGCAATTTATGTTGTTAAAGAAGTAACCATCCTTACCTTTTATAACTTGCAAAGGAATCCTAAGAAATCAAGTAAGATCTTGACAAACTTGAGAAGAAGGTCCTAAACAAGTGTATACAACATATTAGGAAAGATCCCTAACAGAAAAGATACCAAAACATCCAAAACAGACCAATTCTGGAGTTGCTGTACTCATTGGTCGATTGGATTGGTCTATCTCCCTTGATCGACCAATCAGTCGACCAATGCAGACAGTAGCCTATAAAATCAGAGTTTTAGGATTTAAAATCCGAATTTGGTGGTTCAAAAGGGTACTAATCAAGGGGTAAACTACATTAGTAGTATCCTAACATATAGGGGATCTCAAAACACTAATCAAATCAAATCATCAAGATACAAATTAGGAAACAAAAAGTTACCATAATTAGATCAATCATGGTTCTTGAAGAATTCAAGATAGAAATCAAAGACAAGAACAATAGGAGAATGAATCATTGATTCAGGTAAAGGTATCATGAAAAGCATACTTAGATCTTCAAGAAAATAGACCTAAGAGCATAAATCTAAATAAGGAAACAAAACCTACCATATATGTAACTAAAACATGGTATGGTAGAAGAGAAACAACTAGAGATTGATAGATCATGGATCATGAAAAGAAAACACAGCAATTGACTACTAACATGATCAATATAGTAGATCTAAGGAGATCAGAATTCAAATCAAAAGATAAACAAAGACTAGATCATGGTTTGATCATGATTCCTTCAAAAGCTTGCAATGATCATGGTTAAGATCATTGCATTAGCCATTAATCCTTAGGAAGATCATGAGAGACAAGTCCAGAGATGTTTGCAACAGAGAATGCAGCATCTCCTCTACTGTCTCAACTCAAAAAGGAAAGAAAAACAGAGATGGAGAAGAAGAAGAGAGTATAGACATACCTTTGATGCAAAAGGAAGAGTTTTGACGAAGATCCGTCAAGAAAAACACCAAGGATGCAAGGGAGATGACTTGCAGAGGTCTTTGGTTCGTTCCAAAGAGTTTGGAGGCAGAAAATACAAAGTAGACTCGAGATTGGACTTAAATAGAGCAAACAAGACCTAATTGCCAAAGACAGCACCCATTGGTCGAGTGGATTGGTCGACTGGTCCAGTCGACCAATCAGTTCAACAACTCCTAAACAGGGAATTGAAGACCCAGATCAAATCCAATCCTAAAGGGGTTTTGCACACATATCAAGTGACTTACCTATTAGGTAGAAATGCCTTCAAACCATGATAGAGAGCACTCCAAGTCCATCAACTAATCCGATCTTCATCAAGATTCAGTTTCCATAAATAGAACCTCATCATCAACTCTCATGGATTCAAAGCCAGACACCAAGTCCTCCACTGGGATGGCCCAAAACTGACTTCTTACTTTACTTCGGGTCACTGGACCTACAAATAACAAGGTTTCCGGGTCAAGGTTAGGGCTGGGTTTTACAACTCTCGTACTCAAAAGGGATATCGTTGTTATTCTTCTGACTTACGAAGATATTTTGTTACTGCAGATGTGTCATTTTTTGAGTCAACTCCTTTTTCCACTGAATCTCATAGTTTAATTGACCTAAATGATGATCTATGTATTTTTCAAAGTGTGTCTCCATAGGGTATAGTTCCTTCCCCTCCACCTCTGCCAGATATCACCAAAGTGTACATGCGTCGGCCAAAACCACCAGCTCCCCCCTCTGCACCTACAATCTTGTTTGTGAATTTTAAAAGTAACCGCAAGCGCATGGTATCGTGTAGCTAACGGGTCGATCTCAAGGAGATATACCACTTAGAATTCAACTTCTTAATAGTAATGCGAGAGTGGAATGATTCAATTTTTGTTAACTAATTAACTAAACTAATTGATCCTATTCTATACGTCTAATGCAATCGAATTGAAACGAAAAATAAATTAAACACAATCAATGCATAAATAAAAGACAATAAAGAAATGCGAACAATAAAAATAAAAAGGAAAAAAAAAAGTAAAACCAGTTAGTATGTTAAAGCAGTCAGTAAAATTTAGTTCATAGCTAAAATGCAGATGCAACACCACCCGTCACCAGAAGCAGAGGCACGACTGTAGGGGCTTGCTCCGGTTATGTTGTCCGAGATGATGAATGAATAGGCAGAAAGTAAATAACAAAGCAATAAAAGGAAATGGAAGCCTTAACCAAAGAAAAGCACGACTGTAGGCATCTCTGATCAAGGATCCAGGGGAAGGGAGAACAATAAATAATGCTGAAAGTAAATCCTAAATTAAGAATATGGAGGGGTAGATAGAAGCGGGAATGGAGGGAGGAGAGAAGATTAATAAAGAAGGTTACTTACTTGCGAATTGAATAAACGATTCGAATCTCAACCAACCCTAACAACCAGATCTAGATCTAGAATGATCTAAATCTGCAATTGCTAGACATAGAGAAAAACGAATCTAAAAAAATTGAAACTTGAACTTGAATTGCATTACATAAAAAGATTAAACCTAAACATTGAATCTAGAAATTTAAATCTCACTAATGCAAGCAAAGAAAACTAGAGAAAACCTAATAAACTGAAGAGAGAAGAAAGAATGCTTCTACTAAGCTCTAGAACATGTTCTCCTTTGATGGAGTATGCTCTCCTTTTATAGAGTTTGCATGAGATATGAAGCACGACTGAATTTGGATAAAACTCAGGGTTTCTATCTGACTCATCCAATTAGGGTTTTGACGTACTAATCGCGCCGACTTAGAGAGATCAAATGCATAATTCCACCGTTGGATTTGAGGTTTAAGTGGTTGTGAAGCTCTCCTCCAAAAATCAGCATGATCGGACACTGATGACCGTTCGATGAAGGGTTTGATCGAAACTGGGCAGAGACATTAAAAAACGGGAATTTTCCTCTTTTTCTTTCTTTAATTAAATCCAAGATAGGAGATAAGATATTGAGGTATGCAAGGACTCTTTTCCATTTGGACTCTCTCAATAATATCTCTGTAGATTTGATTTAAGGGTAATTTTCATCTGGACCCCCTAAGGTTTGGTCCATGTCACTTTTAGTCCGAAAAAAATTCCCCTTTGCATGTGGCTCCCCTGTGATTTCTAGAAAGGACTAATTAAGGACAAATCATAAATTTGATGACCAAAATACCCTTAAATTTTTTTATTTTATATTAAGTGTCTTAAGATTTCAAATTTACAACTTATACCCTTAGATGCAACTTTACTCTTCCATCCAAACTTTGCCCAAGAAACACAAACTCTGTCATGTTATTTAATTAGTTAATAAGATTCAGATATAGAGAGAGTGGAGGAAGATTGAAAATATGAGAGCAGCCAAGACAGTGCCTTCTTGCGATCAAAGACAACAAAACCAAGGTTTCCATTGAGTTCCTTAACGAAGGTCCATTGTCTCGAAGAGTGCGGTAAGCCTCAATCACCAGTATGCGCCTCATTAGCATTCTTAGACAATCCATACTGCTTGATCAGACTGCAGAGATTGTTCAAGCTCCCAAGAAACACACAATATATCTCATCATATCCATAGAACAAGCTGCAATTTCGATTTAATAAGCTGTTCGTTTTCAAATCGATCTAAACACGAAGAAAGAAATCAAACAGAATGAATGAATGAATTCAACACCTTTGGTTAGTGAGAGAGTATATTTGATTAGGACGAACGTAAGCTACAACCGCATCACTGTTGAAGGACACGGAGAAGGCATTATCTAGATGAGAAGAGATGAAATCCTTGAGAATCTCCTCAGGAAACTTCAGTCTTTTAGCCCTCTTAGATGAAACAGGGCTGTTTAGTTCCTCTGTTCAGGAATAAAAAGATTCTTATACAAACCTTAGAAGCCGGAAGGATCAGAATCCAAAGGGTTGTTTTCAACAACAAATTGAATATTGGCTCAACAAAGTGATTCAAGACGCCAGGATCCTGCACCGTCGTCATCGTCGTCGTCGATCGTTGGTGAATTCCAGGGCCGAAGATGGTAGAGAAATCAGCCGGTACTTTCATGCTGGTGGAGGATGAAAAGAGGAAGGGAAGACCGGCAAGCCCAGCCGACAAGGGAAGGAAAAGGATCACCCCACTATCAGAAAAAACTGTTGGAGTAGGTGAAAAAGGGATTAGCCGGGTTTTCATATTCTTCAAGAAAACCACCATTGCAGTCTGTACAGGCAAGTTCAGTGGTGGCAGAAGGGTTTATCGAGACGGTATGTTCTGGTGGCAAAAATAGAGCTGAGATCGGGGTGTGCCACCATTGGTTGTTCCGCCAGATATTCCGGCAAATGAGTAAGAAACGTTTCAGGGAGAAGAAGAGTCTAATATGCAAATAACCCACTCTTTTGATTTTCACCGTTAGATATAATTATGAAGACATGACGCAAATCTTATGGTAGAATAAATAAGAGGGTCTTTTGGTCATAAAAATTACAATTTGTCCTTAATTGATCTTATTAGATACCTCAGGGGAGGCAGATGCAAAGTGTCCATTTATTTGGACTAAAAGTGACATAGACCTAACTTCAGGGGGTCCAGATGAAAATTACCCTTGATTTAATATCGCAGCCGTAGATCAAATTTGCCTTCTTTATCTCTTTAATATTTTGGAGTTGGCCCATAATCACACATCTCTAGCCCATCATGCTCCAGATTCGGCCCATTTTCGCATTTGAGAATTTAAATGGACTTGTTGACGTGTAAAATAGCATGATTCAAGCCCAAAACTCCAAATATTTGCCTAAATCTTGAAAAGTCCTAAAATCTGCAAAAACAACATAAAACCCAAGGTAACTCCACTCTAAGTGTATAAAATGCATGCTTTATGCCCTAAGATTTCACACATAAATGTGCTCATCAGGTCTCTACCTCTGTGCCGACTTCGTTTGTTGATCTTGCGGACGTTCCTGCCAAGTCTGACCTTGATATTCCCATTGCTCTTCGGAAGGGTATTTGTTCTTGTGTTCAGTATCCCATCTCTAACTTTATTTTATATTCTACTTTATCACCTGGGTTCTCTACTGCTCTATCTACTATCGAGACTTATCCTATTCCTCAGAATGTTCTTGAAGCCTTGTCTAATCCTGGGTGGGTCAGTGCAATGAACGAAGAATTACAAGCCTTAGAAGACAATCAGACTTGG